>NC_143057.1:119273560-119576590 GCF_052426305.1 Pelodiscus sinensis
TAGGCTACGTCTACACTGGCCCCTTTTCCGGAAGGGGCATGTAAATTTCAGCAGTCGTCGTAGGGAAATCCGCGGGGGATATTTAAATATCCCCCGCGGCATTTAAATAAAAATGTCCGCTGCTTTTTTCCGGCTTTTAAAAAAGCCGGAAAAGAGCGTCTACACTGGCCCTGATCCTCTGGAAAAAGCGCCCTTTTCCGGAGGATCTTATTCCTACTTCAGTGTAGACGCTCTTTTTTTAAAAGCCGGAAAAAAGCGGCGGACATTTTTATTTAAATGCCGCGGGGGATATTTAAATCCCCCGCGGATTTCCCTATTACGGCTTCTGAAATTAACATGCCCCTTCCGGAAAAGGGGCCAGTGTAGACGTAGCCCTATTGTTTGCAGTCTCAGTGAACAGGCCAAGGACTGAACGATTCATGGAGACTTACCCTCTTCAGATCCAGGTCCAAGTGTATTGGCAAGGCGATGTAGGGAATTATGTACTGTTGCTGCCTGTGCTGTCCCTGCCCAGAGGATAAGAAATAGATTTCTCTCTTCCTGGAGTTCTCAATCCAAAATTCTGGGTTGCATAGCCCCTCCCCCTGCACCCATCCACACTAAAAACACACCTGGAAAAGCTCCATATGCATTGTTTAATCAGTATAATAGAGCTAATTAGAATTCAAAGTACATGTATTAATTAAAATTAGCAAGCAGGATTAAGTTAATAGGCACTTCTTGCCTTTACACAGGAAGGCACAGCACTGCAGCTGATTAAAGTCTGTTGTGTTTCGGGGCTTTGCTTTACAAACCACAGTTACATTTTAATTGAAAGTTACTATTAAATTATCATTAACAAACAGAGCCAAACTCACCCTGGGTATAGCGTCAGAGAGGTAAGTAGGGTTGCACCAGGGATTATACTGCTACCTTGCATCTAATATAATTACAGTTCCCAGCAGAGTCCTCTGAGTTCTTGTGGTCACACCCACCCAATTGCTCATATTAATTCCTTCTCAATGAAACAAGATTTAGTAGATAAGAAATGAAGTGGTTGTGGGAAAGGGTTCTTGTGTTAACTGGGCTATGGCACAAAATCCATCCTCAGTAAGTGCGCTAAAAACATAACAGGGTTAGCATTCGGGGCCATTCAGCTTCGTGGCATTTGTTTGACCTTTGACTCTTCAACAGCTACATCTTGTTAAGAAAATCTGGAGCTGCTCTAGGTGTCTGCCTTGTCTGTGGTCATTGCTCTCACACAGAGCCGGATTATCAAAGCGGGGAGAGGAAGCAGGTCTGCGTGCTGCCATTCCCTCTCCCCCCACCTGGCTGGAGCCATGTGCATCACCACTAGTGGTGCTTGTCTGCAGGCACACCTACTCCTCCCCCCCCCCGCTGCACCCACTGGCCAGTGGGAGAGGCGGGGAGAAGTGCCTGCAAGCGCAGGGTTGCACGGAACCACCTGTTTCCCAGGGAGCTGTGCCAAGTAAGCACCCCAATCCCTTGCCCCCTCCCACACTCTACCTCCTGCCCAGACTCCACACCCCCAAACTGCTCCTGCACCCTACTCCCAGCCAACTCCTACATCCTACTTCCTACCAAGACCCCATACCCTCCCCCCCAGCTCACTCCTGCACCCTACTCACTGCCCAGAACCCATACCCCTACCCCGCTCCTGCACCCTACCTCTCACCCAAACCCCACACCCGTAGCCTGCCCTTGCACCCTCCCTCCTACCCAGACACTGCCCTCCACCCCCAGCCGGCTTCTACTCCCGCCCTTCCACCCAAACCCCACACCCTCACCAGCTCCCTCCTGCACAATAATCCCTCATTTTTGGCCCCGTGCCAGAGCCTAGGGGGCCTCACAAAACCTGCTAGCCCCCTGGCCCCACAAGAGTTAATCTGGCTCTGCTCTGACATGTTGGGTGGATGAGTCACAATCAATTTTTCATTAGGTACATTAAGCGCATGCAAGTTGCCTTCATTATAGCACTCAGGGAAATGGTGGAATTAAGGTCATTACAGTAAAATCAATGGAGGAGCTGTAGTAAATGATGAGGAGTCATGCTTAGGAAAGCTGTTCTCAGCAAAAACTCGGGTGAACCAGAGGGATTTCTTGTAATGTTGCTCTTTGAAGCATGCAGGAACAGCTGGCAATGCTGTGAACACTGAGCCTGATTGTCGTCATATACGTGTGTTCCCATTAGGGCTATGATGGGAAACGGAGCAGTCTAGGTGGTTCCTCTCTCAGCTTGAAGAGCCAAGATAGCAATGCAAATGTGAAGAATAAGAAGAAACCCAGCTTGAACGGCTCTGCAAAGGAAGGCTCATGTAAGAGACCAGTGTGTGTGTCTGGATGCACGGGTATGTTCTAGATTTGAGCTCTTTGGCCAATGTGTTGATACTGGTGAAGACCAAAGTAGGGCAGAAAAGGTACATCTATACAGCAGCACTATTTTGGGGTAACGTCTGTTATTCCAAGATAGAGTTCTGAGCGTCTTAACAGCAAGCCCGTTATTTCGAAATACATTTGAAATAATGGGCTTGTTATTCTTGTCTTGTAAGCCTCAGTGCACAAGGATTAGGGGACTCAATGGAATAGCGCTGTATTCCAAAATTAGCCAAATTTCAAAATAGGCTATCTTGAAATAAGCTCTGCGATTTGCGTAGCTCATAGTGTGTAGCTTATTTCGAGCTACACGCTACTGTAGTGATAAAGATAAATTGTTCTGTTTCTCCTGCGGTCATACCACTTGGGACTGTGATCCTATGGGATCTCATAAGCTCCATAGAACCAGGCTTGATCGATGCTTGGATCTGTTTGTGTACTGCTATTGTTATGGTGGCCTTCACCATCGCAAATGAATAATCTACGTGGTACGAAACACTTCCTCTGCCTGCAGACTTCTGCTTTCCCTCCTGCCTAAATCTAGGTGCTAGAACCTGGAGGCTGAGTCCATCAATTTATGTGAAAACAAGTTCTGCAAGCTTGACTCTAAGCACAGCACTTCCTTGCAGGGCAGGGGCAGGGAGTGAGAGACTTCATGTACTCCCCCTCCTCAGGCCCTGATTGACCTGGGGGCAGCAGGAGGGAGCACAAGAAGTCTCCTCCCACTGCCAGGGGCATGGGCGACTAGAGTGAACCTCCAGCTGTTCAGAACTGCTGGCGGTTCTCTCTGGGGAGGGGGCAAAGATTTTGCCTGCTCCCCCACCCTCAAACTAATCAGGGTCTGTGGAAGGGGAAGCATGGACGTTTCCTGGCCCTGCCTCTTCTGCCTAAGGCCCCGCCCCTTCCGTGGCATCCCAGGGCCACTTTAAAAATTTCTGAAGTGGCCCCTGGTCAAAAATTATTGCCCACCTCTGATGTAGCACCCGAGTCTCATTGACACTAAGGTCCCTTAATGTAAATCAAAATCAGCCCCTTACTCTACATCAGGCATGTCCAAAGTCCGGCCCGCGGGCCAATTGTGGCCCGTGTTCCGTTTAATACGGCCCCTCAGGTAATTTGGCAATATCTATCTTTTATGGCCCCCAACGAATCCATATGTATTGAGATGAATACATTGTAAAATCTCAGTTAATGTCAGTTGGTCTAAATCAGTTATAAATATATTTGGACACAACATGTATACTTGGTGTTATGTTCCTGTTCATATTTTTTTAACTTAAAAATTGACAGACAACCTTTATTACCAATAATATGTAATGTACTTTACAATGTTCCTGACATATATTTCAGCTTCCTGGATTTTTTTTTTCATCTGGCCTTCAGGTATGAAAGGCAGAGTGATTTAACACCTGTTTAGATTTGTCATCCATGTGACAAAATGAAAAGTATGCCATTTGCAATAAACTTTGCATAAAATAGTTAATTTGCATTTAATTTTAATGGTTCAAAGAATGTCAGGCAAAATGGTTGGCCCTCACGCATGTTCACTTCATCAAATCTGGCCCTCTTTGAAAAAAGTTTGGACACCCCGGCTCTACATAGAAAAACTCTGCCCTGACATGCACCCTGTGTGACCTTACTAAAGTGAATGAAGTTGCATGGGAGGCGAACCAGTGCAGAATTTGGCCCTGTGTGTGTGTGTGTATGGCAAAATTTCTCAGCATATATTCACAGCCCAATCCTGCAAAGTGATGTGCACCTCAGGAAGTGAGATTACTCAGCATCTTTCAGGATCAGCCCATTGGTACTTGAGATGTTGCTACCCTTGTGTGTCTCTACATGTTTTCTGATTAATGGAACATTGTCGATTGCAGTGATTCCGTACCACCTCATCATCAGTACCGGCACAGAATATGATTCTAGCACCGACAGCCGAGTCTACACCATCATTATGGGTCCTCAGAAAGTGCAGACAGGCAGGCTATGGCTAGATCTTCCCAAAGACAAGAAAGAATTTGCTGATGGCTCAGTGGAGAAGTTCTCTGTTATGGGATTAGATGTTGGGGAGATCAAAAAATTGGAGGTATGGTGTGAATGAAGAGTGATTCTTGGGAGTCTGAATGAAGCATATTTCACCTATGTTCTCTAAGACTATGTTCAGATATAATTATAGATGGGCAAAAGCGAAGGTGTCTGAATCCAAAAAGGATAGAAACTGGTTTCTCTCTTGTTCTCTCACAAGGTTTCAACTACACCTTAATCAGACTCAGCAAATAAATCCCTCCTGGTTTTGAATTTGACTTTGAACCAAGACTTTAGAGGGCAAGTTCAAAATCTGCAACATTTAAATGGCTTTGGAACTGATGTTCCAGTTTTGCCCCATCTCTAACAAAACGGCAATTGCTCTTCCATCAGATGGCTGTTTTAACATCTTCAAATATAATTTTTTTAATCCAGTGCAGTTACAATTTATCCACAGATCCAGTAAAAACTTCCATGGTCCAATTTTCTATTTGCCTTTTCCCTTGCTGATTTTTGCTGTGCTTCTAGCTGGGTTTTTATAAGCTGCCTCCAATGAGGAAAGCATCTTGCATAATTTTCTAGCTAAACATGGAAATTGTTTTTACAGCTTAGAGGACCTCACAAAGAGAATTAATCATGGCTCATAAGCACTATGCACAGATCAGAAAACCTACAAAAGGAACTTTTTTCTTTTCTTTTTTTTCATACTATGGCTCAGGGAGACCAGAATTTGCATAAACTCCCCATTACTGAGTATGAAACTTCAAGATATGTGTCGTTCTCACTCCACATGGCCACTACTACCTTGAGAAAATCTACCCAAGTCCCACAAGTACTGCAGGCTTTCTGTAGCTGAAACCCATAGGGACTAAGGATTTCAATAGTCAGTGTATTCCAGCTGTTGCTGTTATCCTCCCAGATGTGCTGCAAAGCCTTTTTTAAATTTGTTATCCAGTGAAAGAGGAATGAAAGAAATATAAAAAGAGTGAGAACTCCTAAACAAATTGAAAATCTCTGACTTTGCCTACCCGGTTGCAGCAGGTAATGATAGAACAGTGAAATGATTCCATTAACTTTCATTCCAGCAATGCATGCTGACACCTTGAGCTGTGCTTTCCAATAGCTTTTAGTTTATTATCAAGCCATTTTCTTAATGCACTCTAAGTGCCTAGTTATTAACTCTGGGCCAATTTGTACCCAAGCTTTTTTGGTTCAGATTTTCAAAGTTAAACAAGTGCACAACTCTTCTACCTCCCCCACTCACCCCGTGTATGTGCATATGCTAATATAACCCTGACCTGAGTGGGTAAGCTGAGCAAGTATTGGGCTCTACCAAACTGTTAAAAATGAAAGAAGAGACAGTCAGGAGTTTGGGGAAAGAGAGAGAAAGAAGTGGGCAGGAATGATGGGCAAAAGAGAGGGGATGGGGAACTAGAACAGAAAGTGTGAAGTCTGGGCATGGTGAGAAGAGAGATGGGCAGGGAGAGGGAAGAAAATAACAGAAATAAAAAGGAAAGGGGGAAAAGAAATGTGATGGTGAAATTGAGAGAGAGGAAGAAGAATAAAAGTCCAGAAATAACACAGCTTAGAAACTAGCCTCTAGCCACTTGGGCTCCCAATTCCCCAATCGGCCTTATCATTATCCTATCCATCCTCCTATTCATTTTCCCACTTGTTCTTCTTAATGTGCTTTGATTCTCCATTTTGATAGCTACCCATTCATGGTTATGTGCCATTTCATGATGTCCCCTGTGTCTGGAACATGTCTTCTGATTAATCTGCATCGCAGCTATGACATTCATGGGCCAATCTGTCCTGGCTGCCGTGGCATGTATGCTTATTTTTCTTGTGCAGTATTGTGATCTTTAGGGGAAGAAGACTGCTAGCTATCTATTTGGTGGAGGTGAGGAACATCTAGGTATTTGGAGTTGGCATTAGCTTGTTATTAACAGAACATGAGCAGTTATAGGCATAAAATCATGAGCAGAAATAACATTGTGTAGTGCAGAAAATGCTGGGATAGCCTCTGTACTCTGTTCAACTGGCTTTGCAAGGATAGTAATATCTGCACTGGGATGCAATCTGTAATAATGCATTTTAATTCTGCTTTCAATAAAGATAAAAAGAACAAAGATTTGAGGGATATCAGAGGCGTCTTTTGCTGCCTGCTTTGCCTACATCTCTAAAACTTTTTAATGATTTTAATTTACACATTGAGATAAAAATAACGTGGGCACTTAGTAACTACAGGATATCACAGGCAGGCATTTGGTGAAAATTGAATATAGGTTGAACCTCTCTAGACCGGTACCCTTGGGACCAGACTGGTGCCGAACCAGAGAATTTGCCAGACCGCAAGAGCTCAACATTGTCTAGCAGCATTCCCAACACTCCCACTGCTTACTGGGCTCTTAGAAGACATTTAGGGTTAAATTAGAGCTAAATAACAGCACAGAACACTGAGATCCAGGGCTGGTGGCTGAAAACAAACTTTATGGGACTGCGGGAAACTTGGCCACACCCATAATAAGTGGACATCTGGCTAACTAAAATCACGTCAGATCACGGATGTTGCTGGACAAGAGTGTGCAAGACTGGAGAGGTTCAACCAATAGTGCTTTCTCAAATGTTTCTTCATTATCTTCTCCTAATAAAGAACAATAGCCCAGTGTCTTAGATTCCGACTGTCAAAGAGAATCACAGCATTATTTAAAAATCCATGTTTTCCTGTATACATGGGATGTCTTTCCTGAGCTGATATGACAGGCAACTAGCCCTCCCCAAGATTCATTTCTGACATGATACGTACAAGAAAGAGTTGAGCTCCTCTGTGCTGGGCGCTGGTCCTTGCTGAGTAAGAACTTGATCTGGCAAGATGCTGTAACCTCTTTGCTGTGACATTTGTCTGTTCTCTTCCTTTTGTTGTTTTGGTTTATCCTGTTGTGTCACATCTGAAATTTGACTGCAGGCTGCTAAAGGAAGGCTGCTGACCTTATTATCTGTGTTGTAAAGGGCCTAGGAAACTTCAGATTCTGAGAAATTACAACAGTGACGAGGCTTTTCAAAGGAGTCTGTGGGGTTAGGCACCCAAATATCTCTGAAATTCTATTTCTTTAGGCTCCACTCAGCATCCCAGCCAGATATATCATCAATCTTCCATTGGTGATCATTATGGCTCTATGTTCAGACTGCCCTCTGGTATGATACTGACTTAAAACCATGCAATACATTGGTGTGGCTTATTTCATGAATCATGTTGAAAAGGAATATGACAACTATTTACTGTTCCTGCTGGCTTAAAAGTAACCTGCTAACATAATTCAAAATTAAAGAATCCCAGAGTTATGTTCTGAATGCCTCACTGAGACTGTGCTGTCGCAGTTACTCAGCACTGGACTGAATTTTAACTCAGGTTTTAGACATTGTTCTAAGGCCCCCATCAGGGCCGGATTAAGACCTTTAGAGGCCCTAAGCACTAAAAAGATTATGGTGCCCCCCCCATATGTAATTCAAAATAAAAACAATACTATACAGTAAAATCTTTTTTTTTTTTTTTTTGCCCCTGCTTTGCTGGTACCCTAAGTCTGCCTATTGGGTAATGCAGCTCTGGCCCCCATGAAAGTCTGCAGGTCTTCTGGGTTTGCAACAGTAGCCCTGAATGCAAGGGACCTCATGATGCCACATCAGAGCTATCAGGGGAGTTAATAGCTGCTTTGAAATGCTGCTGTCAAAAGATGTCCCAGAGTGAAGCCTTGTGGGATACTTGTAAGGAATTGAGATGAGCAGCAGACTGTCACAAGAGTCTCAAAAGAATTTCCCCTAGAGCTACTCTGTCCCAGCTTTCTAGGACTTCCTCACCATCCTCATTCCTGGCATCTTACAACAGATTTAAAGAAATGGCAGGGAGAGTGTGGAAAAGCAAGTGCTGTATTCCCATTCCTCTCACACCCTCGGAATCTGAGAAATATTGCATCCACTGTAGACTTGAATTTCCCTAATGGTTAGCTCTAATTTTCTGCAGCTGCACAGGCATTAGCATTGTAATAATATTCCTAATCAGAGTGATGCCTCAGACTGTCAGATAAAACGATCATTTGTTTTTGGGTGGAGAAAGATGCCACAGACCTGTCATCCTCAATGGAACAGTTACTCTTTAAAATAATAATAATAATAATAATAATAATAAACAAAAAAAACCAGTTACTAGAGTGGTTCTGAAAATAATTTGTAAAAATTGAGAGCTGTGGGTTCTGTATCTCTTAATGATGCATAACTTTTGCTTTGAAAATAATGAACTGTAGGCAGCTCTTCTTTCCAGCCTTTTGTGAACAGATTGTTCATTAGAATGACTGACAGAGAGAAGTTCTCTTTTGGTGATTGGGATACATAATTATGCTGATACAGATATGCTAAGATTAATCTCCCAAGTTATTTAACAGTAACACACACATGTTCTGGGAGAGGAGTTTCAAGTATTAGCAATTGAGGCAGTTGTACCATCTCTGGCTGTGATACTGTCAGATTTCATAAACTAAGGCTGGGAGACCCTTCAAGGCGCTGAAGAATGATGATCACTAAATATGAGCCAGTACTGTACTGAACCAACACCCAGCAACATGCTGGAGTTACTGTGTTGCTTTAAGCACCAGCTTTTAGCTGTCTAGCTAAGGTATGCAGATGGCCCATCACCATAGTATCTGATGGTATGTCTAGACTGCAGCATGGCTATGGCTGGCCCAAGTCAGCTGACTCTGACTTTCAGGGCTCAGGTGGGGGGTGGCTATAATATTATAATGTAGATGTCCAGGACAGGCCAGAGCCAGAGCCCTTTGAAGGAAATGGTCTCAGAGCCCAGGCCCAGATGTCTACATTGCTATTTTTAGCTCTGCAGCCCTATAAGCTCCAGTTAGCTGCCCCAGACTCCGGGAGCCAGGGATGTGTTAATTGCAGGGTAGACATCCCCTCAGTGTATTTATCCTCACAATATACCTGGAGCTGTGAAAGGACCATTAGCCTCATTTTACAGTTGGGGAACTAAGGCAGAGAGATGAGACAAAGTCTATGGCAGAGCAGAGAACTGGACCCAGGCCTTCCAATTCCTAGGCTATGGAAAGATCCTTTTTAAATGTATTACACAGTAGCAATTAGAGACTCTGATCAACACTCATGCCCAATTGTGTTAAGTCCTATACAAAAGACAGAAGCAGACATTGTTCCTTCCCTGAAGAGCTTACAGCTCAAGAAAATGAGCCACATACCAAGGCTAGGAAAGAGGGAAACTATATCTATATCGATATTGATATGCAGATGGGGGGATGTGGGCTGATGGGGTCTGCTGAGGCCATTCTGTACCTGAGGAATGGCAGCAAATAAAATTCCCAGTAAGAGGAGCCATAAGTGGCCGGTCATGGCTTTTATTGTTGGTGGATGGGGGTGATGCAGTAAGAGGGATTTTATTTTTTGGACCCATAGGGGAGTTTCTTGACCATGTTTTAATGTGAGCAATAGTTTCTTGCCAATTTAATATCCCCTCCCCCCCCCCCCCAAACACATTGTGTAGGTTTTAAAACCATGCCTATCAGCATGATACCTGAGCACCTTCACTAGTATTAACAGCAATGGATCCTGACACCCTTCCTTCTGTGTAGAAATGCTATGTTTTACAGCTGCTGTGTTCCATCCTCGTGATGGCTGCATTTCTAGCAGTACATGGTGGCTTTGCCTGTAATTACCTCTTAAAACATCTGGTTTGATCATGCCTTTTAGGATTCTTGGATAGTTCTCTATTTCCTTGAACAATCGATGTTTTTATCTGTCTGAATGTCATAGTTGGGTCATGATGGTGCCACACCAGAGAGCTCCTGGCTGGTGGAAGAGCTAACACTCATTGTGCCCACGAAAGGGGTCATGTATACCTTTGTCTGTAAATGCTGGCTGGCCAGGGACCGAGGAGATGGACTCACGTCACGTGTCTTCAACATCCTGGATGCAGATTGTATTAACATTGGCCACAAGGTATGTGCTAAGATCTTTTTCATCTTTAACAATTAAATTAAAACTTACATTTAAATAAATGTTTGTGGGCCATATGTGGTCACAGATTATGACATAACTACAGTGAATATCTTTGTAAACTATTGTACTGTACATTGTACATGAGGTTTCAGTTTCTTTTAAAAGGTATATTTATTATTTATTTAGAATTTTTGCTTAGTACCATTATCTGTTGTAAAGCACTATATATACTTACGGTTCTAAAAAAAAATCTCCTATTTTGTATGCCTGAGAGATCATTTCAAAGTTAACAAAGTAACATGTGCCTTTATATGTGTTTGTTTCTGTATACAGTTTGTGGGTTTGGGGTGTTTGTTTGTTTGTTTGTTTGTTTGTTTGTTTGTTTGTTTGTTTTTAATGTGCTCAGTTAAAAAAAGAGTACCTGGAAACCACGAGATTTGTATCTGTTTGCTTATCTCTGAATCAAGTACCAAATTAAAAAGGAAAGACAAAACCTGCTATATGTATACAAACATTCAATATGAGATGTGTGCTGTATTTTAGTCCAATACAAATTTTAAAAAGCTTGAATTATGCAGTCCTTGGAAATAAGATTCATAATGGAAATACTAGCAGACAATTATGTTGACAAGTGAGACAATAATACAGTGTTGGTCTGAAATCTCTATTGGTAAATCTATATTCACAGCTAGATTACCTTGCTAGCAGAACAGTAATTTCATACGTTGCTCCTGACTTCCAACTAAATGAGATTTACTCATAAAATCTTTTATGTACCCCAGACAAACAGAAGTGCAATAAAAAATTTTACTAGCTGACAGACACTCAACCAATACACACAGCCTTCAGCGGTAGAACCTAATGCACTCAGAAAGGAGACGTTGGGCACTAAGATCGACTTTTGCTGAAACATTCCATCGATTCTTTAACTTCCACCTTGAACACCTTTCAAAGACTCATACCAGATTCTTCCTCTAACGCATCATCCATAAATGAATATTGATACTAATTAAGAGCCCAGTGTGGCTCACGACCTCCTTAAGTTTGCCGAAAGGAATTCCACCCACCAGAAATCTCTTATGTGATGTTTTGTCAGAATATTGCTGGAAGACTTGAGGAAAATCAGGGATGGTGTCTTTGAGCTGAGCGTTCAAAAACTGAAGTGTATGTTTCACTTTTCAAACAGTTCTTAACATATTTTGTCCAGTCTTTCCTTATAAAATGACTTGGATCAGTAACGCTAAATTTGTTAGCGTTGGTTCCCTTCACTGTTTTTGGAAAAGTTTCAGAGGGATAGCCGTGAAAGTCTGTTTCAGCAAAAACGACAAGGAGTCCGATGGCACTTTAACAACTAACATATTTAGGGCGTAAGCTTCCGTGAGCTACAACTCGCTCAGATTCTGAAGAGAAAAGAAAAAAAAAGGAAGGGAATACAGAGATGGGAGTGTGACATGAGTGATAATTAATTTCCCATTTACTCTCACCTTCTCATCACTGTTTGAGATGAGCTACATCCACTCTGATTTAACTAGCATTGATATCACACTCCCACCTCTGCATCCCTTGCTCTTTTTTTCTTTTCTCTTCAGCATCTGAGGAACTGTGTTGTAGCTCACAAAAACTTATGCCCTAATATCCTAATTAATTTGTTAGTTTTTAAAGTGCCATTGGACTCCTTGCTGTTTTTGGAAAGTTGATGGTATGATTTTTCTTCACTTCCTGCATAGCCTGCAGAATAATTTAAATGTATCAGCTTTAATTTGTTTTTCCTCCTATTCCTTTGACACTCTTGAATAATGTGGCATCCATGACTGATGCCTATAAAACCTACTCAACATATCAGACAATTAAGACCGTGTATTAGGACTGGTTTTGATATCCTTTTGCTGATAAACCCAAGTGTCTTAGTTACCACAGATAATATCTACATAAGTGTCTAAGTAACTTAGGATATGTCTACACACAGTCTTATTTTGGAATAACTGACGTTATTTCGAAAAAACATAGTGTGCGCCTGCACAGCAAGCCATTATTTCAAAATAATGTCAAGCTGGAGGACTTCTGACTCCAACTCATGTAACCCTCATTTCACGAGGAGTAAGGGAAGTCGAAGGATAAGTTTTCTTCCTTGGACTTCCTGCTGTGTAGATAGTGCCAAAAGCCGAATTAAGCTATTTCAACTTCAGCTATGCAATTGACATAGCTGAAGTTAAGTACAGGCAGTCCCCGGGTTACGTACAAGATAGGGACTGTAGGTTTGTTCTTAAGTTGAATCTGTATGTAAGTCGGAACTGGCGTCCAGATTCAGCCGCTGCTGAAACTGACCGCCAGTTCTGACTTACATACAGATTCAACTTAAGAACCCCAAGCTTCCCCAAGTCAGCTGCTGCTGAAACTGATGAGCGCTGATTCCAGGAAGCCTGGGGCAGAGCAACTCTGCCTCGGGCTTCCTGTAGTCAGCGCTGGTCAGTTTCAGCAGCGGCTGACTTGGGGACGCCTGGGGCAGAGCAGCTGGGGTGCTGCTGGGTTGCTCCAGTAGCACCGCTCCTCGGCGCTACTGGACCAACCCAGCAGCACCCCAGCTGCTCTGCCCCAGGCGTCCTGATTCAGCCACTGCTGAAACTGACCAGCAGCGGCTGAATCAGGACCTGGGGCAGAGCAGCTGGGGTGCTGCCGGGTTGGTCCAGTAGTGCCCAGAGCGGGCGCTGCAGGACCAATCCGCAGCGCCCCAGCTGCTCTGCTCCAGGGTTCAAAACAAAAGCCTGGTCTGCTGGGGGGACACACACTAGCCGCGCCCCCCCCCCCCCAGCAGACCAGGGAAACGGGGAGCAGAGCCGCAGCGGCAGCGGGGTGCCGCGCCTCTGAGGCTTTGCTCTGGCACCGGGACTCAAGCGGCAGCAGCGGGCGGGTTCCCGCGCTTCTGAGGCTTTGCCAGAGAACCGCAGCTGCTGCCGCTTCAGTCGCGGTGCCTGTGGTCAGCAGACCACAGGCATGGGACTGAAGCGGCAGCAGCGGCGGGTTCCCGCGCTTCTGAGGCTTTGCTCTGGCAAAGCCTCAGAAGCGCGGGAACCCGCCCGGTGCCCCTGGTCTGCTGGAGACCGTCTCCAGCAGACCAGGGGCACCGGAGCAGCTTACGAACGGGGCTTTCTTGCCCCGGAGCTCACAGGTAGCAATCCGCTACCTCGACCTCCGGGGCGAGAAAGCCCCGTTCGTAAGTGCGGATCCGACATAAGTCGGATCCGCGTAAGTCGGGGACTGTCTGTATCTTAATTCAACTGTTGCCCTGATGTGTAGACGTACTCTAAGTTAGTCCTGTTGACTTGCCGAGGGACTTCTAAGTCATTTAAATTCTTTTTATTCAAAGTTCCACGGAGCACTGGGACTCAGGTACCCAAATCACTTAGGTGCTTTTGAAATATTTTACTCTGTGGCTACGTCTACACTGGCATGATTTTCCGGAAATGCTTTTAACAGAAAAGTTTTCCGTTAAAAGCATTTTCGGAAAATCGCATCTAGATTGGCAGGACGCTTTTCCGCAAAAGCACTTTTTGCGGAAAAGCATCTGTGGCCAATCTAGATGCGCTTTTCCGCAAAAAAGCCCCGATCGCCATTTTCGCGATCGGGGCTTTTTTGCGGAAAAGAAATCTCTGCTGTCTACATTGGCCCTTTTGCACAAAAGTCTTTCGGAAAAAGACTTTTGCCCTAACAGGAGCAGCATAGTATTTCCGGAAAAGCACTGACAATCTTACATGAGATCGTCAGTGCTTTTGCAGAAATTCAAGTGGCCAGTGTAGACAGCTGGCAAGTTTTTCCGCAAAAGCAGATGATTTTGCGGAAAAACTTGCCAGTCTAGACACAGCCTGTGAGTCCAACTATTCAGGTCTCAGAGAAAGAAAATAAAGTTACGCTAATATGATGAAAATGACCCCAAGCAGCTTTCCTATGCATAAGTTGGCATAACTTTAAAGTCTGATATCTTGGGACCTTTCAGGGCTAGATGCAAGTACTGTGTATCTCACTGGGAAACTGGGAATCATCACTTGTCCATGTCTAAGGCACCTAATTCTTGCCATGCAGTGTGACAAGACACATGTTAGGATTTAACCCTATCTTGGAAACAGAACTGAATATTGTCCACTCTGGAAATCAAAGTAGCAGCATTGGGGAAGCAGCTGATTTTTTTTAAAGGGGCAGGAGTTTGAAGTTGCTTGAGGGGTGGCGGGGCCTGGAATACTGAAAGGCTGTGTCTAGAATGGCCAGTTTTTCCGGAAAATCAGCAGCTTTTCCGGAAAAACTTGCCAGCTGTCTACACTGGCCGCTTGAATTTCCACAAAAGCACTGACTTCCTGCTGTAAAAAATCAGTGCTTCTTGCGGAAATACTATGCTGCTCCCGTTCGGGCAAAAGTCTTTTCCCGAAAGACTTTTGCGCAAAAGGGCCAGTGTAGACAGCAGAGATTTCTTTTCCGCAAAAAAGCCCCGATTGCGAAAATGGCGATGAGGGCTTTTTTGCGGAAAAGCGCGTCTAGATTGGCCACGGACGCTTTTCCGCAAAAAGTGCTTTTGTGGAAAAGCGTCCTGCCAATCTAGATGCTCTTTTCCGAACATGCTTTTAACGGAAAACTTTTCTGTTAAAAGCATTTCCGGAAAATCATGCCAGTGTAGACGTAGCCATACAGTCTAGAGGGAGATGGATTTGCAGGCAGAGTACCGATGAAACAGACCAAGCTGTATGATCATTGGTATTTATCACCTGCCTCTGCAGTTCATCCACTGGCTGTCACTTCCAATGCATGTATGTGGGCAGTACTAATACTCAGACAAATTGTGTGGGCTGTCTAAACCTCTAAGAAAGGTTAGTCAATGAAAAAGGAAAATGGGCAGTAGCTTTGCAATAGAAAATATCTGTATAAAAGGAGCTGGTATTAAAGGTATTATGTATGCAATGATGACGACATGTAAAGAAGCAGACAGACTGCAGAGCCTGACTAGCTGTTTGCTTAGGCTTTTGTTTGAATCAAGAACAGCTGTTTGCAGTGAGACACTTCATGATTGTTTCAATCCTTGCCAGATTCTATATGAAGTTACAGTTGTGACTGGAGACATCCAAAATGCTGGAACTGATACCAATATTTACATGACTCTTTTTGGATCCAGCGGGAACACTGAGGAAATGCAGCTGGAAAAAAATGGAGAGAGGTACCGTGTCTCATCCTCTTTTGTTCCTTAAAAATAGGCAACAACAAAGCACAGCTTTCAAATTTAAACAGTTAGGATCCTGATCTGGCTTCCACTCACATCAATAGCAAAATTGTCATTGACTTTAATGATGGAGGGGAAGACTCCATTTCCAAATTGTGTTATTGGACCTAACTGATCCGTAGGAAGAACTGCACTGTGCAACAGATAATACATCATCCTTCAGCATGTGCACAAATCTTGGAGTTTTTCCTGCTTCTGTGCAGTTAAAACTAGACATTCTGAAGAAAATTGCAAACAGTAAAGTCTTGTGTCAGCTACAGCCAGGGTTTTGTGTTCCATGATACCATAATGGCAGTGTTTGATGTGGAATCCACCATGGCAGAAAAATCTAAAATGTAGGGGTTTTTAAATGATCTTTCATTGTTGTGAAGAAAATATATAAACATGAATTGAGTGCACACCAACACAGTAACTCTGCTGACAGTCAGGTACAGTATTTATGAGAGGTGTGGACTGACCCACCCATACCAGTGGTCACTTTCATAGACACAGCTAACATATCAGAGGGCTAGCCGTGTTAGTCTGAATCTGCAAAAGTGACGAGGAGTCCTGTGGCACCTTATGGACGAACAGATTTATTGGAGCACTAGCCAATTAGCCTGTCATAAAACGGGATTTTCAGGTCTTCTCTCGTGAGCTCTCTCACTCTGTCTCAAACTAGCGGGGTAGTGTGGACATACCCTTCCTCTTCTTACTGCCTCCCCCCACTCTCTCAGCTCTCCTCCACCTCCTGCCTCTCTCTCCGTCTTTTTCTTTCTCTCCCCCTCCCTTCCCCTCCCACCCCAGGGGAGCCCAAACAGCCCCTTGCGCTGCTGGCTCCCCCGGCGGCCCGGCTGAGGGGCGCAGCACTCAGCTGAGTGCCACAGCGGGAGGAGAAGGGGGGCGGTGATGTACTCGGCTGTGTACATCACCGCCTACAGAGTTCTTATTTGCACGAATACATGCGATACACAGCATGCGACACACAGAATCACAATTCAGCCAGTTAACATGCTATTAGACTGTGAGCAACAGTCTGGGGTCTCCGATAGCAAACTGGAGTGAAATGCCCTGCTAGAACATCAGATTCTGCAGCATTCTAGTGTGGCAGCCTGGAAATTGTGACAGTTTTTATAAATATTAAAAACAGATGGGCTTTTTTAATTCAAGTGGAAATTGAACATTATAATTATTGCTGTAGCCCCTGTGATATTTATTCCTTGTTGTCCTTGACATCACACAGTTGCATGGCCGAAGTTATCAGAGGGGATGCAGGAGGTTTGGCAGCTGAATAAGGACCAGTTAGAACTTTTGGCATGCGGAGAGGTGATGCAGTCATGCATCTGACGAAGTGGGTCTCTGCCTACGGAAAGCTTATCATATATATTATAGCCCAGTGTCTGTGCGACTGTAACGCTGACGCTGACACTGACGTACACGGATACGCCTCCTGGCCGTGTACGTCAGCGCCCCGCCCCCCTTCTCCTCCCTCCCTGGCAGTTCGGCCGAGCGCTGCACCGCTCAGCTGGGTCCCGGCAGGGGAGCAAGTGGCAGCAAGCAGCCCTTTGGGATGAAGAGATGTTAAATTGGCAGATGCCAATAAGGAATAGTTATGTGGGCAAGTGTATTCAAATGACCTTGAAGCATTCCTGTATTTCACTATGTGGAAACTAATGCATTTACCACTGCCTAAAATCTCTGCAATGTCTTCAAACAACCCAACCCAGCAGAGCAGACACATGCCCTTCTGAGCATGCAGGCTACCAACTGTCATAGCTTTTGGCTCCACGTGGAGACATCCAGCTAATCATTTGTTTCCAAGCATAATCAGCAGATTTTAACCCAAGAGCATTGGCAGGTGAGTTTCCCTTGCCTGTTGCCCTTACAATTCCCTACAATTGGCAGGTCTGTCTTACCTTCTCTTTCTGCCACTCCTGTTCCTTCCCTGGGAACCTCCCTGTCGGTTCTGTGGCTGGTAGAACTGGGGACGGTGTTGTGGCTTCTGCTGTGTGGCAGCAGAGTGGTGGTGCAGCGACTTGTGGGTGACTCCTGAGTCTATTAGGCTGCGAAGTCTTTTATCTGCCTTTTCAGAAAATCAATCCTGCAAAAGGGAGGGCTTGAATGGTCGGCTGGATCTTGCATGGCAGAGCTGAGACCTGGAGCCCCTTTCCATAGCAACCCCACTAGCCATCACCCAAGTAGCCACATCAGCCCCAGCCACAGTGGCCTACAGGGATGCTCAGGACATGAGCTTATCTTCCTCAGCTAATTTTGCCACTGCCCCCCATGTATTGTAGCAGTGCCTGTGGATTAGACATGCGGAGCTGCAAACTGCCAATGGAATAGATCTCTCTCCTGAGAAGGTCACTTCTTTTCACCACCACCCTCCCCCCGTCCCCCACTGTTCTCCTGGTAGCTCTGGCACTCTTACTGGTTAGCAGCATCCATGACCAGGGAACCTCGTGAAAGGGGCATGTAGAGGTGCTTCTAGCGCGTGGAGGCCACAGAATAGCATCGTTCATTGTGCTTGGCTATCGGAGGCTGGGGTCTGCCACAAAGTGTTCTTTGGGTTGGAAATGGTCTTTCTGAGAGAGAGCGAGATGTGCAAATCTGGCAGGGGTAAGGATATCCGCTAGGGAATCTGCATCCTCCCCTTCTTTCTCGGCCTGACTGCCCAGGCCCTGGGTGACCTGCTGCAGCAACTGCTGCAAAAATCTGTAGCCCTTCAGGGCTGGGGCTACAGAAGTGCCTGCCCAACACTTCATCTAGGGAGGAAAAGGAAGAGATCCCCATAAGGGGGGGCTGCTCCCTTCTCTCCACATCCCAGGGGCCTCATGCTGTCTGGGATTCCGAGGCTGGTGCCAAAAAAGATGGTGCTGTGCCCTTCCCAGTGCTGAAGTTATAGGGGCCAGAGCTGTCAGTAATGGAGCTGTCAATGCTGATGCAGAAATTGTCAGTGTGGATAGTACTGGAGAAGGTGCTGTGGCTGGCTGCAGTGAAGCTGGAGCTTCCTAAAGGGCAAATGGCAGTACACAGGTAGCTAGCTGATGCAACCGATGCTGCTGCCTAGCGCGACCCCAGGCTTTGGTGTCCATAAGAGCCACTGCATCTGGTGTTGCCACCATGACAGCTGTAGGGCTGTGTAGATGTGCCGGTCCTGCCACAACCTCGACCTCCTGCTCCTACTCCTGTCCAAATGACAGGGCTCAGACTCTGACTCCGAGGTCTGCAAAAACGAAGACCACGGAGGAGCTGTGCTGCATGGCAGCAAGTGCTGGGAGCCAAGGGACCAACGAGGCTCCTGCTCCTGAGCTGTGGGCACCTGATGGCACCGTGGAGATGGTGAGCCCCGCAACAGCATGCCCAGCTTCCCCCTTCTTTGGATCACGGGGCAGGCCGGTGCTGGCGGTTCATCCCCCCTGGGAGGGGAAAACGGTGCCATCAGATGCAACAAGTCTTGTGCTGCCTCAGATGCCTCCATGGTCGAAGGGGGCTGCATATGCTGACTCCAAGGGCCCGATGAGTCAACAGCAACAGGACCAGGAATCAATGTGACCTTCACGGGTGAAGTGCTGAAGGACTCTGGGCCAACAGGAGTCCCATATTGGCTGATGCCTTCATTTTAGCGAAGGGGAGAGTGGCCTCCCTCTGGCTTATTTTTCTTCTGAGGAACTGGCGATGGAGACTGGCACCTGCCCACCGACCACACGTGGAAGGAGCCAGGACTGTGCCGAGAGTCTGATGAGGAGTCCTTTCTTGGTGCCAGTTCCCAGAATAATAGTGCCAGAATGCTCTGCACTGAGGAGGAGGCGATAGGCGTGGGATACCCCAATCCATGGTTGGCCTGGGGCCAGAGCTCAGCTTCCATCAGCAGAACTTGAGACGCTGGTCTCTGTCTTTCAGTGTTTAAGGGTGAAACCCGGGATAGATCCTGCACTGGTCTTTCCGGTGACTCTCTTCTAGATGCTTCAAGCACAAAGTTAAGACCCACTCCGGCCACTGCTTGTACTCACAGTTGCGAGGAGTAAGGGAAGCTGGTGGGAGTGTTTGCTGGTGGGAGAAGACGGCGCCACGCTTGGCTTAAGGTCAGCTGACTCCAGCGACGTATTTCAGGTAGCTGGAGTTGCATACCTTAACCCGACTTTCTGGGTCTAGTGTAGACCTGGCCATAGTGAAAAGCCACTGACGCAGCCAGCTGTCCGTGGCCAGCAACTGAAGCAGCCTGCTGTACCTGGCTCCTACAGAATAACTGCTAATATGTGCAATATGTAAAGCAGCTTCACACACCCTGTAACTCTTCTCTGCTACAAGGTGTCACAGAGCAGGCTACGGGCATTCATGTCTAGGACTCAGAGTAGCAGCTGCCAAGCCTAGCGCTAGAGTCAAGATCCTGGAGTCGGAGCCAAGAGTCAGGACCCAGGAGTAGGGCTGGAGTTGTACTGGAGCCAGGGTAGGAGCAAGGCAGGAACAGGGCTGGAGCCAGGCTGAGAACAAGGCAGGTAGGGAAGGGATTGGTTCTGGGGCCATACACACTGAGCAATCCCTGGCTGGGCACTACAAGTGGTCTGAAGAGCAGTCCTGGCAATGTCATTCTGCCCACTGCTGTTAGCTAGGAGCTCCAGGCCCAATTGCAGGCCCTCACTCCTCACCCAAGATTGATTGTCACCTGCCCATTCCTTGTGCTGGCATGGCTGCCCTTAATACCCGAGGCAGAAGGGCACTTTTCCCAGCGTGTACATTGCCTGTGTCCTTGTATTTCCTGTTGTCTCTCGAGCCAGCAATTCACAACACACATTTCCATGGATTCAAGCCCCATATGGAAACATCCGGACTGTAGCCATCAAACAACCGGACAGACAGAGAGAGAGGGAGAAGAAGGTATTGCATACAAAATTGTTAAAAGAGACACTTCCTCTCTATTGGGGCCATTCAATACCTGCTCACTGACAGGAGCTCGCCACCTTACAGAGAAACAACTCTCTTACCTGTCACAGATTTAAGGCTAGTTTAGTTACATTACAGTTAGTGCCAAGGCCTCAAGCCAATAGAAATATTTATAAGTGAAGGCATGGATAGGAAAACTTAATGAAATCCTGCAGACAAATGGTTCAGTGTCTCGAAGAAGGCATTTTGCCAAATACTTTATCTCCTCCAGTATTCCCCCCACTCTCAGTTATTATTCAGATTTAGAATTCCTACGTTCATACTCATATAAATTAGGTCCTTCAGTCCATCGCCTTATTGTTTCCCTATAGTGTAATGAATTGGATATGAAACCTACTGGTTCTGAACAAGATATTGACTGCTGACGGCAGGTTGAAAGAACAGAATGATGAGAGACTGCTTAGACTAGAGTTATTTCACCTGGAAAGGACAAAAGTGACATAAAGCGTTACTAACAGCGATGTCCATAATGAAAAGTGAAGGTTTGCTACTTTTCATTTTGTCTTGTAAAGTTAGAAACTGGAGCCTCCACTTAAGGCATAAAAGGAAATATTATTTTGAGCAGGGTGTAGTTAGCCTTGGAATTCACTACCACAGAAAAGCAGTGAGGCAAAGAACATGGCACAAGTTTTCAAAAGAGTGAGAGCGAGGTAATTTGTAACCATTAATAACTAGAAATGGACCTAAATCAAACCCCCACACCTAATGGTTCTGTAAATCTGGGGACATTATGGTCTGGATCAAAATTTAGCAGCTCATGCCAAACCCATTGGTAGCATCTGTTACTATGCAGCCTGAGATAATGGTTCAAAGATAATCAGATTTATTCTACAGGGTGTAATCTGACTAGAGGCTGAAAAGCAATTTTTCCCTTCTATCAGAGTTACACAGCGAGTAGCTGGTACAGACCACTACCAGGAATGGGGTGCCATTCCTATATATTATTTAGATTGAGGTAGCACCCACAGTGCATAAAGCTGGGTCCAAATGTAACACTGACAGACCCCTGACATCTGCAGACAGAACCAAACCTGGGATCTCTGGAGCTTAGTGCATGAGCCTCTATCACATGGGCTACGTCTACACTGGCCCCTTTTCCGGAAGGGGCATGTTAATTTCACCTATCGTAGTAGGGAAATCCGCGGGGGATTTAAATATCCCCCGCGGCATTTAAATAAAAATGTCCGCCGCTTTTTTCCGGCTTTTAAAAAAGCCGGAAAAGAGCGTCTACACTGGCCTCGATCCTCCGGAAAAAGCGCCCTTTTCCGGAGGCTCTTATTCCTACTTCAAAGTACTTTGAAGTAGGAATAAGAGCCTCCGGAAAAGGGCGCTTTTTCCGGAGGATCGAGGCCAGTGTAGACGCTCTTTTCCGGCTTTTTTAAAAGCCGGAAAAAAGCGGCGGACATTTTTATTTAAATGCCGCGGGGGATATTTAAATCCCCCGCGGATTTCCCTACTACGATAGGTGAAATTAACATGCCCCTTCCGGAAAAGGGGCCAGTGTAGACGTAGCCATGAGCTAAAATCCAGCTGGCTTTTAGCTAAGGCTGTGG
This sequence comes from Pelodiscus sinensis, assembly GCF_052426305.1. NCBI lineage: Eukaryota > Metazoa > Chordata > Testudines > Trionychidae > Pelodiscus > Pelodiscus sinensis. Next base: position 119,295,707 of record NC_143057.1, read on the forward strand.
AACAGACTCATTATTCTCTCTGTAAGTTGTCTCAGTGCCACTAGATAAGACAGTGCACCACACCCCAAAAGGTGGGTTACACCGAAAAGCTCACCATCCAAACTTGTCAATGATGGACAAAGTAGAAGACCATGTATCACATAAGCAGAAGAGTCAGGGAGGTAGCTGGTCATTCCACTGGGGTTTTCTTTAGATGTTTTGGGGGGTAGTTTGTGCAAATACTCCTGCCTCCAACTGCCGTGCTAGCTAGTGAACAGTGGCTGGCTATTTTCTTGTTGGTCTGTAGCAATTCAACCACCCTGTGCGGGATAGTAAAGGGTGGTCCTGGGGGATGCCCCCAATAACACATGCCTCTGACTATGGGTGAGACATAGGCCTTTCTGCAATTAAAAGCTAACATCCTATTGACTTCAGTTTGGCCGAGATTTCTCACTCTCAGCAGAGAGACTAAGCAGCTGGGGACACACTGTCATTCAAGATGCAACATTCCAGCTTGTTGGTTGGTCCTCTTTTCCCCTGTTGCTCCTGAGCAGCAAGAGCCAATGTTCCCTCTGCCTTCCTCTCCCCATGGTGCAACAGCAGGGCAGAATACAAGCCCTGGCTGCAGGCCGAGTTTCCAAACACCAGCCTGCCCCCAGGATAACAGGTGGACTCATTCTGCAAACCCCAGTTCCAGATTCAAAGGCTTAAAAAGGTGGGGTTTGCAGTTTGGCCCCATCTCCACTAGTAACACAATTTGAATGTACACGAGTGTAAACAAAGTCTGTGTTACAAGCTGGGCAATGCTGTAGATGAGCTTAGGCAACTAACAGTGGGGTTTGTGTTGGTGGATTCTCGGGGGAAAATAATCCCTTTCCAAATTGAGCATAAGAACGGCCATCCTGGGTCAGACCAAAGGTCCATTGAGCCCAGTATCCTGTCTGCCTTCTGTGGCCAATACCAGATGCCCCAGAGGGAGGGAACACAAAGTGATCACGTGATCCCACCCCTATCACCCATTTCCAGAGAAACAGGCTAGGGACACCGTTCCTACCCATCCTGGCTAATGGCCATTGATGGACCTAACCTCCATGAATCTATCTAGCCCTTTTTGAACCCTGATAAAGTCCTAGCCTTCACCACATGCACTGGCAAGGAGTTCCACAGGTTGACTGTGCGCAGTGTGAAGAAAAACTTCCTTTTGTTTGTTTTAAACATGCTGCCTATTAAATTCATTTGGTGACCCCTAGTTTTTATATTGTGGGAAGAAGTAAATTACTTTTCCTTATTCCCTTTTTCCACACCAGTCATGATTTTATAGACCTTTATCATACCCCCCCCCCCCCGCCCCCTTAGTCTCCTCTTTTCCAAGTCCCTTTAAATGGGTAGGGCACGAACCATGCTAGTATGCAATAACCAGACTAGAAAAACCAAGTCTAGAGCAGTGCACATAGAAGGGTGATTTACAACCATTTTTGCTGAGGTTGCTGACACAGTTGGAGCTGTTGCAGGCACAGAAGATGGTGACTTCATCAGCCCAAGAAAACACGATCTTTTAATTTCTCCAGATTCGAGCGAGGTCAGGAGGACACGTTTATCATGGAGATTGCAGATATTGCGCCACTCAGGAAGATGAGGATCCGGACGGATGGAAAGGGGTCACGCCCAGACTGGTTCCTGGAAAAGGTAGTATGCTTACTTCATGCTGTACATATAATCTTAACTTTGTTGAGTTGAGGCCTCAAGTCCTAATGGGGGGGCAGGCCTGCCAAAATGGGGAAGGAAAGGGGCAGTTGCCTTGGAAACTGACTATTAAAAGTCCCCACGAGTCCTGGCCACCACTGTGACTCTGGCTATGTCTACACTACAGAGTTTTGTCGGAAAAACAGCTGTTTTCCAAGAAAAACGTCACTTATATCCACACGGCAATCACATTCTTTCAGAAAAACCACGAAAGGACAGAGGGGTTTTTTTTGACATTGGTAAACATCTTTCTACAAGGAAGAAGCCTTTTTCCAAAAAACCTCTTTCAGAAAAAGACATGTATGGACGGTGAAGAGGGAGTTCTTTCTCAAGAAGAGGAAAAAAGAAAAAGCACAGGTGCCCTGGTGGCCACTCTGTCCATAGTAATCACCGCTGAAATGCGAGATAGCGTCCATTCAGTGTGGATGCTCTCTGTCAAAAAAGCAGATCGCTTTTTCAATGCGATTTGGCAGTGTGGACGCTCTCTTCGGAAAAAGTTTTTTTGGAAGATCTCTTCCAGAAAAGCTTCTTCCGAAAGAAGCCTGCAGTCTAGATGTAGCTTCAGTTTCTGAGTTCTTATCCTGGCAGGACCTGGGACCAACGAGATGGGGGGTGGAGGTGTGTGAGGGAGACAAATGCAATGTATAATTTTACCCAAATGTGCACTCTCCTGTTAAGCATCTGTCTCCCTCACTAGGAAAGAACTCCGGTTCAGTGCCAATGCACCTGCAATATGTTACAGACAGTATGATGTAGTATGAGCTCCTAGAAAAACTGAGCTGCTCTGTCTGTATTGAGGAAATTATCATTCACTAGCAAGTGTTGGTAAATAGAACCAGCTGGACTGGGTGGTACATTTTAAGAAGACAGTTCTGGGCAGCTATAAATCCTGTAAAATTGGAATGCATCTCCCTTCCCCATGCAATTTTTTTTCCTTTTTTCATATGGCAACTACAGATTATTTTCTCCCTTGTGATTCCAGTGGAACTAATATTCTGACTGCAGCCATTTTCATTTCATGCCCAAACAGCATTGCTAATGCACGTCCATTGTCTGTGGATCCAGCAGATCTGTATGAATTGTACTAAAATGAGTAGACTATAGTGTCCTGCTTGTAGGCCCTACAATAATTGTTACTCTTGCTATATTTTCTCAGTTATGAATCATTGCTTAAACATAAAGGGCAACTGTAGGATGTGTCCTTTCTTAATACACACACAGGTATCAGGTGCCACACAGGAGCACTGCAGAAAGGGAATAACAAACATATGGGGCAACACTCCAACAGGGTTTCCAGGTATGGGATGTAGCAAGGGTCATAAGAACGGTCACACTGGGTCAGACCAAAAGTCTATCTAGTCCAGTATCCTGTCTGCCGACAGTGGCCAATGCCAGATGCCCTAGAGGGAGGGAACACAACAGGTAATCCTCACATGATCCCTCTCCTGTCATTCATTTCCAGACAAACAGAGGCTAGGGACACCATTCCTCCCCATCCTGGCTAATAGCCATTGATAGACCTAACCACCATGAATCTATCTAGCTCTTTTTTTTAACCCTGTTAAAGTCCTAGTCTTCACCACATCCTCTGGCAAGGAGTTCCACAGGTTGACTGGCCATCACTGAATGTATCACTGACAACAAATACTTCACGAGGCACAAGCTGCTTCTTCCTAATGCAGGGTAATGAACATTTGAAGGCATTCTTTATTCAGCATGGAATAAGGCATGTGCTTGCCTCTGTCCTGTGTAGGCTGTAAGTGTCAGAGTCGTGCTACTCAGCCGATAAGAAGCTATACCTATACCCTAGCATGCCACAGATAAGTAACACCAAAATTCAAATGCTTCAAAGCCAGAGAATGTTCCCCATGAAATGAAGTTGTGACAAGTCTCATTTAGGGATTGCAGTGTACCTCTTCAGCAGCAGCACAGCACTGTTTCTAGGTTTGGCTGGTGTTTGTATTGTTTTCTAGTGCCGCTCTTGAAATGTCTGAGAGAGGTGTTCTACACGACACAGTTAAGTTAGCCTAAGGCAGCTTAGGTTGCCTTACTTATGTCAGGGTACAACTATAGTTTTGCAGCATTGATGTAAGTGCCCTGCTACACCAGCATATAAATTTCACTTCTATGAGAGGTATAGGGGTTATGTTGGTGTAGTTACAGTGACGCTGTGTACACATTACTTACATAGGCTCTTGGCTGTCTTGCCAACTTCAGGGCTCCATACTGGGCAGTTAGAGTCTGACTGCCCCCAGCTCCCTGTTGGATTGTGCCCATCCAGGCTGTGCCTGCCTGGATACCCACTCGGACTATGTCTACACTATGCTTTTTTGCCAGAAGAGGCAATGCAAATGAAGCGCTGATTAGCATTTTGTCATGCTTCATTTGCATAATCTCTTCCGATGCGTTTTGCGCATGAGGTTTTTGCGCAAAAACAAGCAGTGTGGACGTATTCACTTTGTGCAAAAAAAACCTTTTTTGCAAGATCCTTATGCCTCTCTCGGAGAGACATAAGGATCTAATGCAAAAAGGGGGTGATATTCAAAGAGCAGATACTGTCGACAAAGCTTCTGTCAACAAAGGGTGTCTAGACTACATCCAGTTCTGTTGACAAAGCAAGCCACTTTGTCGACATGACAGTGTAGATGCAATAACGCCTTCTGTCGACAGAACTCTGTCGACAAAAGGTGTTATTCCTTGTAGAATGAGGTTTACAGCCATCGACAAAATTGCTGAGTTCTGCCAACGTTATGTTGACAGAACTCAGCAGCAGTGTAGACGCAGGTATAGTTTTGTCAACAAAAGTCCACTTTTGTCGACAGAACCCTGTAGTCTAGACACACTAAGTGAGGATGTGCATCACCAACTGAAGGAGGGGATAGTAAATCAACCTAAATTAGGTTGACCAAATTTATGGTGTAGACATGCCTTGAGACACCAGAGCTACATCTACACTACGAGTTTTCTCGGCAAAAAATATGCTAATGAGGGACTCATTTGCATGAGTCATGATTTCATTTGCATATTTTCTGCCAATCCGTTTTTGCGCTGGGGTTTTTGCGCAAAAACAAGCAGCATGGATGTCGTCTTTTTGTGCAAAACCCCCTTTTTTCCACAAGATTGATAAACCTCCTTTTATGGGGCATAAGTATCTTGCGGAAAAAGGGATTTTTGCACAAAGAGAAAATGTCCACACTGCTTGTTTATGTGCAAAAACCCCAGCGCAAAAACGGATCGGCAGAAAATATGCAAAAGAGATCACGACTCATGCAAATGAGTCCCTCATTAGCATATTTTTGCTGAGAAAACTCGTAATGTAGCCCAGATTATTTACTATTCTGTTTCTTCCTCTGCCCTACTGTGGTTGGGGAGTATTTATAGCCCAATGGTCATTGTTTCAGGACACCGGAAAGTTGTTCTACATTTGAATCCTAATTGAGATTGCCACAGTTTTTATTGTAGGGTCATTTCTGTTGCTTGGAGTGAGCAGATTCAAAAAGAGCAGAGCCCTTACCCTCTCTCTACAGTTTCCCCCAAAGCATGTCAAGCATAAATATTCTGAATTTTCCTTTTCATTCTTTAATGGGAAAAGGAAGGTTAGGTGAAATTTTAATTGAGACTTCGCTTTCTAAGGTTAAGTTTCTAAGAGTCCTTGGTTTCTATGGGCCAGATTTCCAAAGATATTTAGGCAAAATGCAGATAGCTGCCTAATGTGATATTCAAAGTGCCTAAACTGGTGACATGCCTAATTCCAAATTAAAGTTATACTTCATTGCTAATGGATTGGGAATTGCTTCCTTTTCCCCATATGATACAGATACATCAGCCTGCTTCTTTCCAAATACAGTAATTTCTTGTTTAACACGTGCTCGCTTAACATGTTTTCGCAATAGCATGATTTTTTTTTAGGGAACATTTTTTGAATAATACGACCATCCCCGAAATAACACGAAAATAATCAAGTGGCGGACTACTTCGTGGGGCAGTGTAAGTTGGTGAAAACAGTGATAATACACATGAGCGGATGAATACACGTGGTCACAGCGCTCCTCTGCTCACTCACGTGTTCATCTTTGTGTTTTATCAAACCGCGGCGACTTGTGTTGCTAGTTATCTTGTGTTGCTAGATGTCTAATGTTGACGTTGATGACTGAGCACCAACAAAAAATTGACTTTGCCACCACCACCTGAAATGCAACCCCCACCTTTTCCGTTATTTTTAATTGGAAAATTGATCCCGCAAATCACGTTTTCCCTTAGCATGAACACATTCAGAAACGCATCTATAGTGTTAAATGAGGAATTACTGTATAGAACAGAAATATTTATTGAACACTTCTACCTTTTCAGCATCATTATTAACATATTTTCCATCTCCATTAGTAAAGGTCCTATATTTATGTTGGGGTTTCTTTAATTCCTAATATACTTTTTAAAAAACTTTTTATTTTCCTTTGCCCGACTTGCTTCCCTTAACAATATGCTGCACAAAATAACTTCTAATTTATTTTGATTGCTATCTACTGTACCCCTCCTTTTTATTGTTTGTTGTGTGTCAGGCTTTTTTCTAATTGCTGCCTTCACCACTTAAAGAGGATATTCTTTTAACCAAAGTTGTTCTCTTTCTTGCTTGTAGCTTTTTAGCTAATACCCTCTTGTCAACAACGCCCAATTTTCATGCCCATTTTTTCTTTCTAAACTTTTCCTCCCAATCAATTTTGTTAATTTCCTTGAGTTTGAGGAAATTAACCCTTTTGAAGAACTACTATTTAGAACTGTCGTCTGTTTGCCCATATGAGATGTAATTAGGTCATGATCACTGGTCCCTTGGCAACCACCAGCTTCAAGTCCAGTGATTAATTATTCTTTATCTACATTAGTGAGATCCAAAATAGAGTCATCTTAGGTTAGGTGCATTTTCTATTAAAACATTAGCAACTGTAATTTTTAGAAACACTAAGCTGTTTTATCACTGACTGCCTGACACCTCCAACATGTTTTCAAACTGAGGATGTGAAAACATAATTTTCCTTTCGCATACATTACAGAGAGGTGCTTAAGGAGTAATGCATCTCATTCTATAATTTGATTTAGTGGTCTGCAACATAACTCCAATGGTATCTTTCCCTAAGTTTGTTAATTAGAGCATTGATTTATATGCATTCAAGACCCTGTGCTTTTGAGATATCTATAACTCTAAAACAATTAATGGTATCTTTAATGTAGAGTGCCATCTTTTTCATCCACGCTCTCCTTCCTAAACAGGTTGTAACAATATAATGATTTTAACATTATAATAATGTGTCCCAAAAGGTTTCAATAGTACCATATTTCTTCCCCACATCAAGAATTTCCAATACTAATTGTTTATTGCCCAGATTCCTAGGATGAGTATGCAGGCAACTGAAAATGTTCTTCTATTCATATTATTTTCCACATCAGGTCAATGTGTTCATTACATGCTCTCCTTTGATTGTTAATTTAACACTCCTCTGGGTGCTCCAACTAAAGGCACATCTATACTATATGGTAAATCAACTGCCGCGGTTGATCTTCTGGAGTTCAGTGTGGCTGGTGTAGTAGCATAGACCTGCTAGATTGAACTCATAAGGTGCCTTCATTGGTGCCAATGCACCTGCTCCTCACAAGGAATAAGGGAAGCCGACTGGAGTGTTTACTCCTATCAGCCTCCCACTGTGTGAATGGCACAGAAATGTGATGTAAGACACAGGAACTGCAGCTAGATAATTTATGTAGCTGGAGTTGCGTATCTTACTTCAGTCTTCCCATATTGTGTAGATCAGGCTTAAGAAGTCCCTTGCTGACTTATTTGCCCACTTTTCTTAATATGGAGTCAATGATGATTGCTTGTCTTCTTGGGACAGTTGAGGAATCTTTCATTGCTTCAGATCATATCACAAAATATCCATTGAATATACATCTCCTGTAGCTTTCTGTTCCATCCTGTCATCATTCTTTTCTCTATTTGGAATACAAATAGTTGGCTCACTAAGTATCTCATGATAATTCAGTACTTCTACCTGCATTGAAAGCCACCCGTTTCTCTTTCTTCCCTATTGGTCTCAAATTGCCCATCTTCTTTGGTTTCTACTCTCTCCATGGCAAGCCTTCCCCTTGTAGAGTCTGTGGCAGTAATTTCTGAATCTGATGGTCCAAGAAATTACTGCCACAGACTCCACAGGGGGAAGGCTTTCCATGGAGAGAGTAGACTTGATTATTTTTTCAGAAACTACACAGTGTTGATACTTCTCTTCCAGTATGGACACCAGCTTGCATTTCATGTACCGGAAATCTTTACTGTCTCCTGGCAGAAAGGAAAACATAGAACATGCAAAGCAGAATACAGCAGTTGCTCCCTTGACAGCCCTACCCACGACTGGCAGAGAACCATTCCTAAAACAGAAGGGGTTGGGATCCTAAGTCACTTGGGAGCTTTTGAAAATGTTATTTCTTCTCTCCTTTTTAGTACAAAAATACAGGAGAGAGGAAAAAAGTTGAAAAAGCTGAACTTCTCTGTTAGCAATAGTGCAATTTTTGGAAGTTTATTTATTGATTTTTTTCCCTGAGGCAAAAGTACATGATATTAACAACAAGTGAATCAGGACATGAATGATCCATAAAATGGGAGGAGAGAGCCACTTTAAACCCTGATTTGAATTCTGATTTTGAAAAATTATGTAGCTTAGTATCACATGAAAACTGATCTGAACCATTTCTCTTAGCAATGTCTATTAAAACCACATAATGAAATACAAGTGGGGGTAGTGCTAAAATCTTAGACAGATGGTTCACAGTTAGTGCTAACTAGCATGGTGAAATGAGGAGCTAGATTAAGCAATCAGCCCCATAATTAACCATTTGTTGCTCCGATTAGCCACGGGATAGTCTCAGTTTCCTTGTTCTGTTGAAATAACAATACAGGTTCTTTTTAATTCTCTTTGGTCTTTTTGTAAACAGTTAGCTGAGCATAATTTATGCTGCTTTTAGCTTTCTAGAAATAAAAGTATATTAATACCAGTTAAAATGCATGAATTGTCTTCAAAAATTTACATAGTCAAGCCCCTTGATTTACAAGCAGAAAAGATATCTTTTTGTCATCATTCTTTTTCTCTATTTGGAATACAATGTAACCCCATTCAGAATCTCAATGGAATAAATAACCTGATACTTAAAATCCAAACGGCATTAAATATGCAAACTGATTTAAAATAATGACTTTAAATATTTTAAAATTGATTTAAAACCAAGACTTAAAATGTTAATGGGATCAAGATCTGGATGCATAGCATTTTGCACAATAGCTGCTATTATTGACTATTATTTCTATACCACTCTACATTAGCATGGAATTTTACAAATATAGTCCCCAGTTCCGCAGACAAGAGACCTGTGTGGGCATGTCAAGGATCCTTCCCCACTCTGGCACAATAAATGCAGAAGTGGGGGCCCACAAAAGTACCCCAAAATCTTATCTTTCCAGGTTTGGGTATAAAACTTCCCCCCAAAATCTTAAAAACCTAGATTTTGTGGATAAAATCCGCTGCCACCACCTGAGTAATGATAAGAAAAATCAGAGGAGAGATCACTTGGGAAATTTCACCCCTAAAGTAAAAACTAGGACACAAAAATTAACCAATAAACCAATACCCGGTTAATAAAAAGAAAAGAGAAAGAACTTTTAGTATCAACACAATATTCCTATTGCAAGCATAATGACTAGATGGAAAATTCACAAATTAATATAACCATGGGGAGGAATCCACTATGGGCCAAGAGCTTAGTTGCAAAAGAGAGAAAAACCCATTTTTAAATGCACAGACATCAGATTTCCATTCCCAAACCATAAAACAATAAAACCTAATGGATTTATCTAAACTTTACCATACTTACAGATAGTGAAGAAGGGTCTTTTCTTGGAGAGGGAGACATGTCTGTCCCCCTCAGTAGCTAGAGAAAAACTGCCCAGGGAGAAAGGAAGGAAAAATCAAAAATTCCTTTGTCCCAATTTGAAATTCCTACCTACATTCCTATTGGCTGACTCTACTGGGCTTAGGTAAGGGACATAGTTAACCCCTTAGTCCCCAGGCTGCTGGCTAACCCTCATGATCATGACAGAGCACAACACTGTTTTTAGCTTTGGGCCCATGCAGCAAGGGGTTAAATGCTTGAGGAAGCTGGGGGGGGGGGGGGGGAGAACTGCGGGGAAAAAATTCAAATTTTGCCCCAACATTTGTTGGCTCCTTCTACAAACAGTCTTTTATTAGTCCTGGAGTCCCAGGAATTTCAGGCTGTCAAGTGACCAGTTACGCAGTTAACTATGGTGGGCGGGGCAGGGTGGACACTGACTAGTCTCAGGCCTCCTGAACCTTAAAGGAGAAGTCCACCCTCTTATAGGGATACAGAAATTCCCATCAAAATCCTAATAGGATCAATTATCATTTATCAGTATATCTAGATGTAAAAACATAAAAGATTCCCATTGGAATCTCCCGGGGCTGTGCTGAGACACAATGCGCTGCCCCTCTGGCATTGGCAAGCCAGCAGCCCAATAAAAAACAATAGAGAACAAACAAAAGTAGCCCTACCTCAGTGCCAGGATCCTCCTAACCCTTCTGATCCCAAAGCAATGAGAATATCATTGGGCTTAAAACATGGGCACTGAGGCCCTGCTCCTCACAGGCACTAGGGGCCTAGCCAGCATTGACACTGATGAAGCTTCAAGAGGAGAAATTGAGGTATCAGCCTTGCCCACAGTAGAGTGGTTAGAGCACCACGAGACTCCTATTCAAATCCATTCTCCCCCTGTAGCAGTGGATAGAACTGATCTAATGAGTCCTCCAACCACTACGCAAAACATTGTAAGGCAGATCCCACCACTACCTTCCTTCTCTGGTCAGGGAGGCAGGGGCCTATCTCATACACCACAGGAAAGTCTGTCGCTGCCACACTCCAAGAGCGGGATGGTTAGTAGTGGTTGGTGACATCTTCTAGCATGAATTTAGGTCCCCTTTCCAAGAGAGGCCTGTGGTTCAGGCACACACCCCTCTCATTGGCAGCAGTGGTGGCTTGGAGTCACAGGCCCTTTTGAATCATCAGACCCCAGGGCAGTTTCCCTCTTCGCTCCACTTCCCATTGGCAGGCCTGGGTTGGTGGATCCATTGGCAGGCCTGGGTTGTGTGGCTGCTCCTGCACCAGGTATTTTGCTGTGAGCTTTTTGTCAGGAGATGATGTGACTCACAATGGTGCCGTCGTGCGTATGTGGGGCGCAGGATCACAGAGCTTGGGTGCATTTTGCATTGGAGATAAATTACTGCATGAGCTTCTTTTTTCCAGGAACATTTGATTTTTTTAATCTCTCCAGTTTGCCAACAGCGCCACATGCTGATCAGGCAGCACCATGCCAAGCACCTCTGACTCACAGCTCCGGGCGTATCCCCAGATACCCCCTCTTGCACAGAGCTCATGCAACCATGCAGCACTTCCGGATGTTCTGCTTCGCTTCTGTGTACTCTCTGCTTCTGCCAGTTAGTCATACACACTGTTATATGCCTTGCCCCACTCCAAAGTAGGCAGTAGCATTTTAAACACATTTTAACCTATTTATCACAGCCCGAAACAATGGTTAAAAACTGCTGAAATTCCATCACTGGCCTATACTGGAGTCAGTGCCATTTTGAGGCCACTTTGGTTAAGCCATTAAAAAACCCTGTTGGATTTTTGTTTGGTGTCCTCTGGAATACCTCTCCAGTTCTTCCTTTGCTTTTCCATCGGGTCGGTGGCCAGCATTACACCAAACAGTGTGTTCTCCCTCAACTGCACTGTGCTACTTCTAAGCCTGACCTCTGCCCTTATTTTCACTGTGACTGAAATTCCTTTGTTTCCCCAGATCATTATGAAGAACCTATCAAATCAAGAACTGACCACATTTACATACAGCGAATGGCTGTCCAAGCTCAAAAATACCAAGGGAACTCTTGTGTGTGAGTTGCCGGCGGTGATCAATGAAGAGCAGATGATGGAGAATACAACATACACAGTTCAGGTTAAAACCAGTGATATTGGAGGTAGGGTCATGTTGGCTATTTCTGTTTTTCTAGAGCTACACTCATATTTTACTTACAGATACAGTCTCCTATTTCAGTGGAAATTATTCAATTTCTGAGGGCAGAGTTTAGTCCTACAGTCCTGGCACCTTGAAATTCCTGGAGGATAGGGTTGTCTTTATTACAGGAACTCAACAATACTTGGGGAAGAACAGGAAATCTGCTACAGAGCAAACTCTAGGTCTGTATTTGACTGCAACTTCTTTCCCATTAAAGAGTCAATAGGCAACAATTGCTAGACATATTGCCACTGCCATTGATTCTTTCTTGATCAGGTCCTGCTGTTATGTACACCAGGATGGTTTTGTGAATCAGAGAACCCTAGAACTGGAAGGAACCTTCAGTAGTCATCAAGTCCAATTCCCTGTACTCATAGTAGGCCAAGCACCTGAATATAAAGATCTCCTTTGACAAGGTGTTATAAGGAGAAGGGGGGAAAATTGTTCTCCTTGACCTCTGAGGATAGGACAAGGAGCAATGGGCTTCAATTGCAGCAAGGGAGGTGTAGGTTGGACATCAAGAAAAACTTACTGCCTATCAGGGTGGTGAAACACTGGAATAAATTATCTACGGGGGTTGTGGAATCTCCATCACTGGAGATATTTAAGAGCAGGTTAAACAGACACCTGTCAGGGTATGTCTACACTGCCACCCTAGTTTGAACTAGGGTGGCTAATGTAGGCATTCAAACTTGCAAATGAAGCCCGGGATTTAAATATCCGTTGCTCCTCCTGCAATGAGGAGTAGGGTGGCAATGTAGACATACCCTCAGGGATGATCTAGACAGTACTTGGTCCTGCCGTGAGAGCAGGGGACTGGACTTGATGACCTCTCGAGGTCCCTTCCAGTGCTAGTGTTCTCTGATTCTATATTTCTAAGGTGTCTTAGTGACATCTCACCATTTTGCTGCCTTAAAACATGTAGGCTGTGTCTACATTGGCACCCTTTTCCGGAAAAGGGATGCTAATGAGACCAGTCGGAATTGCAAATGCCGCGGGGGATTTAAACATCTCCCGCGGCATTTGCATGAACATGGCTGCCGCTTTTTTCCGGCTCGGGGTTTTGCCGGAGAAAAGCGCCAGTCTAGACGGGATCTTGCGGAAAATAAAGCCTTTTCCGGAAGATCCCTTATTCCTACTTTCAAGCGTCTAGACTGGCGCTTTTCTCCGGCAAAACCCCGAGCCGGAAAAAAGCGGCAGCCATGTTCATGCAAATGCCGCGGGGGATATTTAAATCCCCCGCGGCATTTGCAATTCCGACTGGTCTCATTAGCATCCCTTTTCCGGAAAAGGGTGCCAATGTAGATACAGCCGTAGAGAGACAAAGCGTGTGAGATATATCTTTTATGAAGAGGATCTCTGTGTAGTTCAAAAGCTTGTGTCTCTCACCAACAGATGTTGGTCCAATAAAAGAGATTACCTCCCCCACCTCATCTCTCTAATAACCTGGGACCAACCTTGCTACAAAATGTTGGTAACATATAGTGAAGCACTAAAAACGAGAGTGGGGGGAATGTGTTTGTGTGCCTAACATTTTCCCCCTCCCCTAATAAATAGTATGATCACAGTCAGTGTTCCCTATAAACTGAGCACTTGGGCAGCCACCCAGGAGAGATTCAAGTGCTGCTCCACTGATTGGAAGAGTGCCCACAGCCACCCACAGCTGGCTGCATGTATTTCTATTGGTGGTGCACATTTGCACATGCCTTGGTGCACATAAAAAAAATTACTCCACATATTGTAAGAAAAATATGAGGGAGCACTAATCACAGTGTGAACTTTTTCTGCAGTTCAGCCTTGGCTCACAACAGTAAGGGGAATGGGAAGGAGAGCAATCTGGGAGATGACAGCAGCAGTGGCAGACTCATCTCATGTTGAATGAAGGGTGATGGGCATTATGATGAAACATTTTATTTCATTATGAGCTGTGACAGCCGGTGGGAGAGAACAGATGACAATGACAATGAGTTTGTTTGGATCAGATTATACACTGGGCTGGCAGGATGCTGCGTTTTAGCCAACGTATTTGGAAAGGGTTCAAGTTGTCAACCACCACTAGTTTGCCTTGCATTTTTTGTGGTTACCACTTGTCTTTAGGACAAGCTCTTCTTTCCATGTAATAAATTCCTTGCTAGATATAATGAGCATGGTGCATCTGCCACTATCACACTGATGTAAACCAGGAGTAACTCCTCTCAACTCATTGGTGTAAAGGAGAGCAGAATCAGGCCCATTGATTTCTCATTATAAAGTTATTTTCTGCATCCATCTTCACAGCCCTGGATGGGTTTGAGTAATTTAAATAATAACACAAACTATGCTGATTAATTTAGGCAGTAGCACTTACAAGCCACCTTACTACTCGCCCTTTAAAATATCCTGGTGCTGCCATTCAGGCTCAAGAAAATGCTTCAAGTAAAAGGTGAGCCTTCTACTATGCTCTGAAAGTCATCAAAATTAGGCTGTGCTCGAGAAATTGAGATGATTCTAGCGCCCTTCTTGCAAGTGACGATCCTCAACTGTAAATGACCTGACTCCAGTCAAATCGAGGTGCTGTAGAAGTACTTCAGCTGTCAAGCATCAGCATGAAGGCAGAGAGGAAGAGAGGGCATCTCTAAAGCAGTCAGGTCCCAGGTTATATCGGACTGTCCCTTAAAACCAACATCTTGAATTGGTCCCTAAAGCCGATAGGATACCAGTACCGGGCACGAATGCAGGAATAATAGTTTACAAGGGCCTGTTCTAAGAGCCTTAGAATTTCTGATACAGTAATACACTCACTGGATGCCTCTGGGTGCTAGCTATAAGTGACCTTTTAAGAAGATGTGGGTGTTTTTATGATGTCAGGACCCTATCTAGAGGCATCCTTTTTTGCAAATACTGGCATGTCTGTTTGGGGTTAATTACCCTAAGTCCTCTTGCGGGTACCTAAATAAGTGGTTTGGGTTTTGAAAAAGCAGGTCTCCCAGCACATCAGATGGAAACCTTGGAAAACTTCAGCTGGCCTTTCAGAGGTGCAGAATACTCCCAATTTTAGATGCAGCTACTGAAGGGTGTATTTGGGACCCAAACAATGAAGGAATTCAAAATTAAAGAAACTTTTGAAAATTTGTCTTTACGAGACTTGCCCAAGGTAATGATGGGTCTGTCTGATTCAGAAGTACCATACTAGGGAGCAAGTGTAGGCATTTTTTACTTGAGAATATTGGAGCAGGAGTTTTGGGAAGGGAGTCAGTAGAGAGGAAAAAAAACATGGCAAGAGCCATTACTTTTTACTGACTCGGGTTTAAACTATTTAATTCAAGATATGACAGCACTGTAGCTGGAAACAGAAGCCAGATTTCTTGTTTCTCAAATCCATTCTTTCTCCTTAGTAAACTTGATTTAAATCATGTTTCTCTCTTTTATTGGTATTCATCAAATATGTGGCACTGCAGAAATAAAGATCCTGAACTAATAATGGCTTAGAGCAGTGGTTCCCAACCTTTTTGATAACAGGGACTGACAAACGCATTCACAAACTTTTGGGGGACTGGAATCATGTTATTTGCATATTTGTATATTCATTATGCAAATGATGAATATATAAATATGCAAATTTAAATCTACCAGGCTGTGAAAATCCCAACCCCCAGATCCCCCAGTGCCAGCCCTAACCCCTAGAGCCCTCTACTCCTCCACTACCCCCCAGCACCAGCCACTGACCCCAGAGTCCCCTGCACCCAACTCCCCCAGTGCCAGCCTTCCACCTTCAGAGCCCCCCAGTGCCAGCCCCCCATCCCAAATGCCTCAGTGCCAGCCCTCCATCCCTTAGTGCCCACCACTATCAGACCCCTGGATACCAGTCTCCTGTTTCCAGCACCCCACTGCACCTAACTCCCCAGAGCCTCCCCCAGTGCCTGCCCCCAATATTAGCCCTGTCACCAGAGTTCCCTAATTCCAGCCCTCTCCCATAGCCCTCTCCACCCCACTGCTAGCTCAGCCTCCAGAGCCTCCCAGCACGAGCCCCCAGTGCCTGCTCTGACCCCCTCACCTAGCCCTGCATTTCTGCTTGCGTCGCGCAAGCTCTGATGGCTGAAGCTGGGGAACACTGCCCAGCACATCCCTGCCCACAGCGGCTGTAGGGAGAGGAATGTCCTGCCCCGCCTATGCCAACCAGCACCGGGTCGCGGCAGGGTCTCCGCCAAGCTAGAGCACTTCCTTGTGCAGCAGGAGGTACGCATAGAGCGGCTCCACATGCAGGGGGATGCTCTTCTGTGACCAGGAGGAGACCCTGCTCCTGCCTGCACTAGCTGGGGTAGGATACGCCTCTCCCAACAATGGCAGCGAGAGCAGGGCACCCCAACTCCAGCCCCCAGAGTCGCCGCAGCCCGGCAGCCAGAGGTCCACAGTTCAGCGGTTGGGAACAGCTGACTTAAAGAGCAGGCTTATAAAGTTTGCAGATGATCCCAAGCTGGGAGGGGTTGCAAGTGCTGCGGCGGATAGGGTCAGCATTCAAAATGATCTAGACAAACTGAAGAAATGGTCTGAGGTCAATAGGATGAAGTTTAATAAAGACGAATGCAAAGTGCTCCACTTAGGAAGGAACAATCAGTTTCACGCATGTAAAATGGGAAGTGATTGTCTAGGAAGGAGTCCTGCAGAAAGGGATATAGGGGGCTTAGTGGACCACAAACTAAGTATGAGTCAACAGTGTGACATTGTTGCAAAAAAAGCAAACATGATCCTGGGATGCATTAACAGGAGTGTTGTGAGCAAGACACAAGAAATCATTTTTCCACTCTACTCTGTGCTGATTAGGTCTCAGTTGGAGTATTGTGTCCAGTTCTGAGCACCACATTTCAAGAAAGATGTGGACAAATTGGAGAGAGTCCAGAGAAGAGTAATAACAATTATTAAAGGTCTAGAGAACATGAGCTATGAAAGAATTGGGCTTGTTTAGTTTGGAAAAGAGAAGACTGAGAGGGGACATGATAGCAGCTTCCAAGTACCTAAAAGGGTGTCTCAAGGAAGAGGGACAAAAATTGTTCTCCTTAACCTCTGAGGATAGGACAAGAAGCAATGGGCTTAAATTGCATCAGGGAAGGTTTAGGTTGGGCATTAGGAAAAACTTCCTGTCAGGGTAGTTAAACATTGGGATAGATTGCCCAGGGAGGTTGTGGAATCCACAACTGGAGATATTTAAGAATAGGTTCGACAAACATCTATCAGGGATGATCTAGATCAGTGTTTCTGAAAGTGTTCCACGGAATCACTCTCAGAAGCACATTAACTGGCCACCCCAGTTTGTTTATTTACTGGCACTGCGGCCACAGAGCCTCGTGGCTCCTTTTGGCTCCATTTCATCCTTTGCAGCCAAGGGGAGCCACGGGAAGCTGCGTAGGCCAGGCCATCACTCCCCACAGTTCCCTTTGGCTGCAAAGGATGAAACGGAGCCAATGGGAGCCATAAATACACAAACCGAAGCGACCAGTTAATGTGTTTCTGAGAGTGACTCCACAGAACACTTTCAGAAACACTGATCTAGACGGTGCTGAGTTCTGCAGTGAGGTCAGGGGACCGGACTTGATGACCTCTTGAGGTCCCTTCCAGTTCTAGCATTCTATGATTCTATGGTTTGATAATAAATATTGCACTCTCTGTCTTCAAAACCCATTAAATAATACAGCTGACAGGTAAATATTAATATCCCTACTGTATAAGGTCCATTTATATTGTTGTAAGTTCAGCTACAGTTTAAGGTCACCTAATATCGGGTGATTAGTCTGTTTCTTAGTTCCTGATCCAAAGCCCAATTCAGTTCAAGGCAAGACTCACACCGATGTCAGTGGACTTTGGATCAGGTCAAAGTCTGATTAAACTGGAACAGCATCTGAAAGAGGAAAAGACCCATTCTGGCTTCTACCACCAAGAGCATGACACTGATTCCACCTCTTTGTTTTGTATGTCAATTCCATGGCAAATTTGCTGCAGCTCCTAAGAGTGCCTGGATGTTTCATGGGGGGAAAAAAAAGTCAGCTAGGTGAAATGCTCATTGATTCAGCAATTTCTGTTCTTTTCTTTCCCATCTCATGCTAATTGCTTGTGAGGTAACTGTCACAGCATGAGGCCTTCATAAGCTGCTTCCTGCCATGAAGGTTTTGCTAGAAGCCAGTTGGTTCTGTGCTTTTGGAGACCTTGCATTAATTGGGCACCTGCTTCTTATAAGAAAGTAGACTTTATTCTGCTTTGTTCATCACCTCAGCAAGTTTTAGCGGCATGAAAGGTACTGCCAGTGAACTGCATGAATCCCTGGTGCTTTCCTTCCTTCCTTAACTTTTTCTCAGGGAAACTGCTGAAAATTAGTCCCGATTTAACATAAGCAAAATGCCATGTGATTGTGAGACTTGTCTTTGACTTCCTTGTGTGTGAAAGTGAGTCACTTTTACTCCGTGTCTGTCTTTTTGTAAAGATGGATGTGGTTAATGCACATTTGGGGGAATGAAGTATAATGCATTTTCTGCTGTGAAACTTATTTTGTCACAAGCTTTCCAGGTTCTTGATATTTTCCCCTTGGCACTTGAGCAAAGCTGGACAAAAATTATTGTGCGGCTGCTGGGTTTGCAACATTCTTGCACAACAATTGGCTTGAGGCCTCTGAAATCTGAAAAATGGAGGGGTTTAGAGAAGAGTGGCAGAGGCTGAGTTTCTTTTGGAGCCAGCAAACGGGTTGGTAGTCACGATCTGAGTTGCCAGAATTAGAAGGCCCCTTCGCTCTTATATAGCCAATAAAAGTCCAAGCTCAGAAAAGAAATTTTGATTCTGTGAACTTGGGCTTTATTATGTCAGAAAAAATCAGACAATAATGAAACATTTCCCAGTTCCTGGAGGAATTATAGAAGGTGCCAGGCAAAATGATAAAATGCTCATAATTTCATTCATGCTTAGTGTTTGGGTGTCTACCCAGGAGAGATGCACATGCCACCCAGATTAGCAAAGAGATGCAGTGCCAACAGCATATATTTCCTACTGGGGGTGCTCAGCTGCACTTGGTGCACATAAAAATTATTCCACACATGGATGGAAAAAGAGAGAGGGAACATTACTCATGCTCCAGGGAAATTCCACACTGGGTAACAGGTTGGTATACAGGCTATCTTAGAAGGTGCTGGAGCGGGCTGTAGGAGAGACACATAATAGGCGAGATTTTCAAAGGCGCTCAGTATTGACCCAATTCTGCTCCCATTGAAAATCTCACTCACAGTATATCTGTTAAATAAGCACAGCTGTGTGTAGACACTGCGCAATGTAGACGAGGCAGAGGAGGAGGATAGAGACAGATTGGAGGAAGGTGAATGGCAGTGCTGCCGGGGGAGAGACTGAGGGCACTTGAACAAAGCAGGTGGTGGGCATTGAGCTGAAGCATGGGGAAAGCGGAGGAGCTGGAATTCTGGGTGGGACATCAGGATTTGGCCAGAAATGAGGAACACTCCCTGCTCGCAAGCCACATGCTGAGAAGAGCAGCAGCACGGTGGGCAGTAGCTAGAGTGTCTGCCCATGGAGCAGGAGCTGCTGTGTCCCACCTGGGAGCATGTTTGGGACCAGGCGAGGGAGATGGCACAGTGGGAAGGGACTCTGGCAGGCCATGAGAGGCCTATGGCAGTGAGGGGGGAGGTGTCCAAGCCAGCCTACAAGCCCCACATGCAGCATCCCAATGTATATTAGTTCCTTGACCACTAATTTTTCCACGTTGTTGGGCATGCTACTCTTTAAGCAAAGATGATACAAATCTCTTACTCTCGGCTTCCCTGCCCTTCTTTAAAGAGCCTATGTGCTGAGCCCTAGTGCTGCCTGCCTCCTTTGCAGCTGTGTACTTCGGCCTGTGGTGGTGCTTGGCATGGCTCCCAATGGCCCATGTTATCGTGGCATGCGATTTGGGAGAGCCCAGACTGTCCCATGAATCATAGAATCATAGAATACTAGGACTGGAAGGGACCTCGAGAGGTCATCGAGTCCAGCCCCTTGTCCTCATGGCAGGACCAAATACTAGAACTGCATGGCTGCATTGGCTGACACAGCCAGGTTCTTCCTGTATTACTCTGGTACAGTCACCCAGCATGTTAGAAGGGACTACTGGTCGGGGACTAGGAAGACCTGGATTCTGTTTCCAGTCCTGCCAGGCAGCTGATGGGTGATTTTGGGCAAGTCAGTTCACTTCACTTTCCTGTGCCTCAGTTTCCCCATCTACAAAATAGAGATAATGATACTGATCTCCTTTCGTAGCATGCTTTGAGAGCTGTGGATGAAATGTGGAATATGAGAGGTAGTGGTATTATCATTATTATCATGACAATTTACATATAATGACTTGCCACTCACACTAAATTTGTGGGGAAAAGTTAAAAGTATTTGCTTTTTACCTGCCTGTTGTGCAGACTCTCTTTTCTGGTCCAACAGAATCATGCAAGAATGTGTTCTAATTGTCAGCTTTGCCCTAAGAGATTTGCTCATTAGAGCAAGGTTCCCAGTCCCTTTTAGTCTGTCACCACTTTGATTAGTTTGGTGATCATTCGGCAACACCGTAGCAGCTACTGGGTTGTGTTTTGCCATCTCCTTCCAGGAGCTGGTACCGACGCCAATGTGTACTTGATTATGTTTGGGGAGAATGGGGACAGTGGGACTCTGGCTCTGAAGGAGTCGAACAAGTCGAACAAGTTTGAAAGGAACCAGATGGATGTTTTCAATTTTCCTGACATGCTGAGCCTTGGAGACCTGTGTAAAGTGCGAGTCTGGCACGACAATAAAGGTAACTAGTGTGATGTGCATGGGTTAGTGAAGGGTGGGATGGGTTGAATGAGGAGAGGCAGCTGGTCTAGTGGATTTGGCATGGATTTAGAGTCCTAATCCCCGCTCGGCTGCTAACCCACTGTGTGAACTGCAGCAGGTCCCTTCACCTCTCTGGACCACTGTTTCCCTTGCCAGTCTTTGTCTTGTCTGTTTAGTTGGGCTCTCTTCAGGGAAAGGACTCTCTCTTACCATACGTTTGTACAGCGCCTAGCACAACGGGGATACTCTCTCGGTGAGGATTTAGGAGTTTTACCGTCATACCAATAACAATCTCTGTAGTTGGGTTGATATTCTGCAAAGTGCCTGACATCCTGCCTCTGTCGTCCTAGCAACATGGCTTGGTTAATGGAGAACTTTAGTAACGTGACAGTACCACATTCCAGCTATTTAACTGCAACAGGCAGACATTAATAAACAACTACCGGTAAGTAATGTAGCGCAGAGTAATGCATTGAGCTTTGGACGATACAAACATTTACCATAAGCATGTCTATATCTGTCTTGATTAAAATCACTAAATTATCTGCCAGTGCTTTGCCTTTTACTGTTTGAAATCTTTAATCAGTTAGGGTACGTCTACACAGCAGCGTTCTATACTACAAGCCATGCCACAGTGCGCATCTATACTACAAGCCTTTATTTCGAAATAATGTTGAGCTTCAGGACTTCTTACTCCAACTCGTGGTAACCCTCATTTCTCGAGGAGGAAGGGAAGTTGATGAAAGAGTGTTCTTCCTTCAACTTCCTACTGTGTAGATAACACCAAAAGCCAAATTAAGCTATTTTGACTTAAGATATGCAACTAACATAGCTGAAGTTGCATAGCTTGATTCAACTTTAGCCCTGCTGTGTAGACATACCCTTGGGAAGCAGAGCACTCTGTGTGGCTCTATTCATTAGGGAACATATTCAGATGCCAAGTAGCATGTTAGGAAACTATCCAAGAAGACATGGCCATGGCCACTGTGACTGCATTTTCATGGCTAATAATTGAGTTTCTCATCTCAAAAGGAAGATCTCGCATTCACACTTCGTTTTCATTGATAGCAGCACATGTAAATGAATCCAATGAGGAATCCTCTTATTTTCTCTCTTCTTATGGGCAACGCACAGCCAATGGGGAAGATTGTGACCTACATGGAATTAAAGTAAAATAATCCTTTTAGAATCCTCCCCATTTTAGAAAGTCATGTTAGTTGCATGAATGAAAATAGCATTCCTGATTGGTGCAACAGGTTGGGTAAATCGAGGCCCATAGTATCTTTTTAAAACAAAATCAGGTTGCATCTCCACTCAGATTTTTACCTAACATTTCTTCGGAGTTCCATGCTTACCGTCCTATGCCAGTCTTCCACCCCTAAACCTCCCCTACCTAATCAGAAACATTGCTGTGCTTCCTTGACACCAGGAAAACCCTGGTCTTTTATCTGAATAGGACAAACTCTTTAGAAAGACCCCTCCCCCTCTCCAACTGTTTGTCTTGCTTGCAGATAGCTAGAAAATATCTGCAATCTGTAATCAAAGACTTTCCAAGCGGACATCTGATTGCATAAATTCTCACTACAAATCTTATAATAGTCAAACACCTTCAGACATACGTATTCACAGTATGACACTTCTGTGGCATTTCTCAAAAACGTGCTGATGATTGAAATAAGTAAGGGCACTTCTTGGATGTCTATGTAATAAT
The DNA here is from genome assembly GCF_052426305.1 of Pelodiscus sinensis. Classification (NCBI taxonomy): domain Eukaryota; kingdom Metazoa; phylum Chordata; order Testudines; family Trionychidae; genus Pelodiscus; species Pelodiscus sinensis. The sequence goes on from NC_143057.1 coordinate 119,318,068, forward strand.
TTACAACCCTGTTTCTGATACTGTGTTCGGCTCAGCTCTGCTTTCTTCCATATTGGATTCAACTTGGAGTTAGTTTTTTCACCATCTTAGAGGGAAGTGCTCAGTAGTCACCTGGAGTGGAACCACCCCTATGGACATGCATCTGATGAAGTGGGTCTTTGCCCACGAAAGCTTATGCTCCAACACTTCTGTTAGTCTATAAGGTGCCACAGGACTCCTCGCCGCTTTTGACGATTCAGACTAACACGGCTACCCCTCTGATACTTGACACCCCTATGGACAGTACTCAAAGCAGAAGAAGAAATGGTTACTCACTCTGTGCAGTAACTGTAGTTCTTCAAGATTCATGTCCCTACAGGTGTTCCAGTATTCGCTGTGCTTTCCCTCTGCTTCAGACTTCTCTGCCATGGAGTTTCATAGCAGAGAAGGAACTGAGGGTGTTCCTCCCGCACAGTGCTATATAACAACAGCCTGGGGAAGGAGACTGATGATTATGCATATTCAAAAGCTTCAGAGAGGTAGCCAAGTTAGTCTGTAAGGGTATGTCTACACAGCTAAGTTATTTCGAAATAACAGCCGTTATTTCAAAATAACTGTCCTAGCGTGTACACAGCCAAACCGCTATTTCAAAATTAATTCGAAATAGCGGAGGGCTTATTTCAAATTTAGTAAACCTCATTCCATGAGGAATAATGCCAAATTCAAAATAGCTATTTCAAAATAAGTGCTATGTAGATGCTTATTTCACAATAGGAGGCCTCCAGTCCTTCCCGGGATGCCCTGGTGGCCACTCTGGGCACAACCAAAAAAACTCCTCTCCCTCCCCACCTCCCCGGAATCCCTGTGCCAGCTTCAAGCCTGCCAGCCCAGAGCCAGCAGTCTCTGTACCTGACCCAGTGGCCCCAGCATGAGCCAGGCAGCCAGTGCCAGCCAGCCCTCCACTGCTCCCCAGGACCAGTCTGCCAGCTCCCAGGAGCCTGCCAGGGGTCGGAAAAGGCAGGTGCCTGCCTGGTCCAGTGCAGAGATCAGGGACCTAATTCAGGTTTGGAGAGATGTCTCCAACATCCATGATCTCTGCAGGGGGATTGGCAGAGGGGCAGGAGCAGGTTTGTATGAAAATAAAGGAGCTGCGGCAGGCGTATGCCAGAGTCACAGGGGGCAGCTCCCAACCAGGGGCAGACCCAGGCCCCTGCCCCTATTTTGATGCCGTGGACCGCATCCTGGGGGGCAGGATGGTTTGTGCCCCCCAGATGATCATCGACCCTGGGGCAGAGCTTGCTGCCTCCTGCTGCTCCAGCCCCTGCTGCCTCCCCAGCTACCGCTCCTCCTCCCACTCCTTCTCCCCCTCCCGCTTCTTCCTCCCCACCCTTCCCACACCCCTAGAGATGCTGAGGCCCCCACACCCGCAGTGCTGGGAGACAGTTGGGCCCGCAAGACCCCCAACCCTGAGCCCCGAGCCTCTCCTCCCCCTTCTTCCCCCTGCCAGCTCCCTCCTCCCAGGTTTCCCCCTCCCTCTCCTACCCTCCCTCCTCCCCTCTCCCACCTTCTTTCCCAGTCTCACCTCAGTTTCATTCCCCCCTCCCCCGCCGCCACCCCAGCTTTGTTCAATAAAGAGGCTTTGTTGTAATGAACACGTGTCTTTTATTGTACAGCAGGAAGGGGGGTTAGGGAGGGGTAAGTGGAAGGACGTGAGGGAGGAATGAGGCACAAGCCCCCAGTGGGGCACACCAGGGAGACTGTTACTGCCAGCAGAACATGCTGCCAGGCTCAAAGCAACACGTCCAGGAGAAGCACCAGATTATTAAAAGAAAATGAAGGATTCTCCAAGCCTTATTAAAAAATTGTTCAAATTTCAAACTCCACCTTTTTGAAATCCTTGTTGAAAACTTCTGATGGTAGTCCACAAATTCTGCACATCTGTCAATGTCCAGTTTTATTTCCTGTTGTTTTTTTTTTTTAAATCAGCTTGCTTAAATGTTTCTTGAGATTCATCACATAGACGTGAGTGAACAAAATGAGCTCCTATTTCAGTGTCCATAGCCTCTGTTTCTCTGGAGGTGTGTGACAGGGGAGGGATCATGTGAGGATTACCTCTTGTGTTTCCTCCCTCTGGGGCATCTGGTATTGGCCGCGGTCGGCAGACAGGATACTGGGCTGTATGGACCATTGGTCTGACCCAGTATGGCTGTTCTCATGTTCTCTTTTTATTCACAGCTGGGAAAAGACCCCTTCCTTGCATCTGTCTATCACAAAAATGTGCTATGGGTTTTAGAGAACAAATAGAAAACAATGATCCTTTCCCAGAGTGTTTATAATCTGGATTTTAGATAGGATACAAAAAAAGATTTAAGGGAATAAATTGAGGCAAGTAGGACAAGGCTCGCATAATAATGCTGCATGGTTACTCATGTCTGTCTAATTTAGCTCCTTGCTGTAATATCAGAACTCTCTCTCTTTCTCTCTGCCCCATAAGGTTAAAGTAACACACTATCCCATACAGTAGCTATAAAGTTATCTGTTCTTTAAAAGCATATCTTTACTATGAACTTCATCTGTTATTCTTGCCTACAAATTACTCTTAACCCATGCTAAGTGCTCTTACATAAAGTGCTCCTCAATAAAACATGAAATATGCTTCAATCACAAGAATATCTTTAGCATCCTCAAAACACTGTTACATATTCACCCAGAGTAGTAAAGTGTTTTTGCACAGGCATCTTTCAGAGGTAAGATTTTCCGTCTCAGTGCTGCATAGTGTTTATTGTTAGGTTTGACCTGAGTCAAATTCAGTGATGCCCAAATTTTATAGGCAGTGGAGAATAAAAATACTCCTGTTTCTAAGAGCAGCATACAAGCTAAACTCACTGCTTGACAAAAGCTAGCAGAGGCATCTAGTTTCCTCTCTCCTCAGTATGAAACAGTGTAGTGTGAGATGCCCTGTTAATTTGGGAATAAATGGGCCCAAGGAGTCAAAGGTGTTAACATAACCCAGTCACTGTCCTAAAGGAATCAGTTTTAAACAAGGATTAGGGGTTGCTACCCAGATACCTCAGCCTGTTAGTGCCATTGTCACCCATGCTGGTGCGGTGTGGTACTCTGTCCCCCTCCAGTGGCAGCCATTAGTCTGAACGCCAGTCAACCTCAGTTGCTCAGGATGTGCATTGCCAAATGATTTGGGGGCCAGAAATAGGGAGGGTTCTGGTTTTGCCCAATAACGACTAGCCATGGGTCGGTGAGTGAGGGTAGGGCTGAGGGAGGCAAGCTCACCATCCCTGCTCCAACCCCACCTCTTCTGCTCAGGCCCCGCCCCTCTGCACCATGGGGCGATGAGGTGGCGTGCAGCCCAACCCACCCCCCAACACTCTGGAGAGAGAGGGCAGCACACAGCCCCAGTCTCCCCCACCCCGGAGTGCCTACTGTAGGTGTTCTGGGGGTGGAGTGTGGGTGGGGCCAGGCTGGCAGTTTGAGAAGGCAAAGCCTTCTCCTGCCTATGATATCTGCTGCCCCTGCGACTAGCCCACACAAGGAACCTACCGCTTCAGATTGAAGGAGCTGTCTTTTGGCTCACATGGGAGCTATTTGCATTGTGGTAGCATCTGGAAATCAGACCCTACAGGGGTAGGCACTGCCCAGGCATAATGGAAAAATGATCCCTGCCCCATACACTAAGTAGTCATGTCTTCTTCTGTAGCTGCAGATTCTTTCCAAGTGCGTGGAGAAACATCCAGCTCAGACCTACACAGAAATGGATACCAGAGCCCCAACCCTCCTCACACTTGCCATCTCCAGCAACCTTACTCTCCCTCTCCTCCCCCCCCCCCCCCCCCGAAAATAGATAGAAAAACTGAACTGCTCCTTGTGGATAAAGAGGCTTGAAGGAGATAATACATTTCCCTACATGACACTAAATTATACCACTGCCAGAGTCAAGCCAGCAAAGTGAGTCTTGTTTTCCCCAAAGCTGCTCTCCTCCTCTAATTACATTGGAAATGTTTAGCATGCTATTGAAAATGTCACTTCCAGCAGTGGGACCATGCAGGAAGCCTACGTGGCATAGCCATGGGCTTTTTTAGGATTTGCTGCTGGGGATTTCAATGGTAGCAGAACAAGCACGGAATTAAGTACCTTTTGTTTAAAACATTGATCTGGGCAATCAACGCTTGTTATGGAGATCAGAAAAAATCATGTTTGACAAAGGCACAGCATGGCCCTGGACTATTTTTAAGAGTAAGATTGTGCACAAAAAAAGCAATGTGTGGTCAGTCACTTAGGGTATGTCTACACTACCACCCTAGTTCTAACTAGGGTGGTTAATGTAGTCAATCGAAGTTGCAAATGAAGCCCGGGATTTAAATATCCCAGGCTTCATTTGCATCTTGCCAGGCGCCGCCATTTTTAAATCCCCGGTAGTTCGGACTCCGTGCCCGCGGCTACACGCGGCACGGAGTAGGTAGTTCGAATTAGGCTTTCTAATTCGAACTACCGTTACTCCTCGTGGAACGAGGTGTAACGGTAGTTTGAATTAGCCTAATTCGAACTACCTACTCAGTGCCGCGTGTAGCCGCGGGCACGGAGTCCAAACTACCGGGGATTTAAAAATGGTGGCGCTCGTCAAGATGCAAATGAAGCCCGGGATATTTAAATCCCGGGCTTCATTTGCAGCTTCGATTGACTACATTAACCACCCTAGTTCGAACTAGGGTGGTAGTGTAGACATACCCTTAGTACTTAACATCTTACAAAACTGCAGCAGAGATACCCATATTGGCCTGCGTTCATCCCTAACATGTCAACAGAGTCGTTCTGGCCCAACAGTGTACTGGCCCCGATCCCAGCACTTGGGTATCCCAGGGTCCTCTTGACATCAGTTTTAGGTATTCAAAGAATACAGGAACAGGTCTGTTTGCCTATGTCTAAACTATATCCCTCTTTCGAAAGAGGGCTGTAAATTAGACTGATCGAAATTGCAAATGAAGCCGGGATTTCAATTTTCCATGCTTCATTAGCATAATGGTGGCCCACGGTCTTTCGAAAAAGGGCTTTTTGAATGTAAAACTGCCGTCCAGATGCGATTCTTTTGAAAAAAAAAAAAACCCTTTTTCGAAAGATCCTGTACGCCTCATTTTTTGCTGCTGCTGGCTGCTTCTGGGTGCAACATGGTCTGCAGTGCCAAGAGAGGCTGGAAGCTGCTTTAGCACCACTGCTGACCGGGAGCTCCTCCTTGCCCAGCCCTGACCCTCCCAAAGCTGGGGCCTCCTCCTACAGCCCAAAGCTCTCATCCTCAGCGCCGCCCCAGAGCCCACACTCCAGTCACATTATGTTGGGTCACGAGCATCAACAATTGTCTTCAACTGGATCATGAGGAAAAAAAGTTTGAAAACCCTGCACTAAGCTCCAGAGATCCCAGGTTCGGTGCCACCTGTAACAAGTGGGGGGCTAGTCCAGGATTTCAACTGGGGTGTCTCTGAAGCTCGGATCATGCTTCCTTAGCTAGGGGAAGTATGTCACCCACTCCTTGTGAATGTGGTGCACTGTCCCACCTATTGGCACCAAGACCACTTACAGAGAGGATAATGAGTCTGCTCTACAGCCTGAGCTACCAGCCAGCTGGCTTTTAGCTCATGCAGTAGAGCAGGGGTCACCAACCAGTAGATCCGGCTCTACTGGTAGCTTTTGGAGCCCTTGACACGTGATCCTGACTGGTTTGGCCACGGAGCTATCATGTGCTGCTCTTCAGTTGCCTCTCAACCCACTGTCATGCTGCTCCTGCCCTCTGCCATGAGCTGCCCTTCTGGGAGCCTCCTGCTTGCTGTGCTGGGTGTGGGAGGGAGAAAAGGGGGTCGCTGATATCAGGGAGTACCTCCTCCCCAAACTCCTGTACCCCATCTCCACACAGGGAGAAGGGGATGGAGGCAGCTTGGCAATGCAAATCTCTGTCATTCTCAGAAACACACACTGCCCTTCACTCACACCTCCTGACCCAATACATACATGGGAGGGGGGAGTTGAAGTTACTTCTTTTACTGCTTGCAAAGTGGGGGTATGTCTACATTACCCCCCTACTTCGAACTAGGGGGGTAGTGTAGACATACCCTGGGTTATTTTTGGTTTGTGACTGGTCTGTTCATTTCATAATATTCATTTCTCTCTTGTCTTACATTTAATTCTTTGAGTAGTGAGTTCTACAATGCCTAACCTGTTGTGTCTGGAGTAATTATCCTTGTGGTTATTGCTGTTCCAGAGCCTGCACCCCAACCCCTTATCCGAAACCCAATGAAAGTGAGCGAGGAGGGGAGAAAGGAGGATGGAGTGAGCATGGTGAGGCCTCGGAGAGGGCATGGAGCAGGGGCAGGGCCTCAAAGAAGGGGCGGAAAGGAAGGGGGCAAGGGTATTTGGGTTTGAGGTAGATCTTACATTGCACTTAAATTGAAAAAGTGATCTTGTGGTTAAAAAAGTTGGAGACCACTGCAGTTGAGGCTCATACACTAAGTTCCTGGGGGCCCAGGTTCGATTGTGCCTGTCAGTGTTACACATGAAACCCTATATTTTTCTCATGTCTCTCTGCCCCTCCCCCCCACTCACACACATGCAAACAATACCCCTTCTTTCGGGTCCCCAGTTTGAGAAAAGCTACTTAAATGATCACTGCAGGGCAGCTCGCAGGAGCTTAGAACTAGGTCTGGGTAAAGTGCTGCTCAACCAGAGTAAGAGGATCAGAACATGGTCCTTATGGGATAAGCTTCATAACCTGGTCTTCCCTGCTTCTGCAAAGCACCAGATCCACTGATGGACCTTTTTGCTGTGGATATACCTTTTCAGAGCCTACAGGTTCCTTCTGGAGATGAATATGTCCCCTACCCAAGCATTATGTATTTTTTTCTTTTTCACCTAAAAGGAGTCGGACCCGGCTGGCACTTGGAATACATTGAAGTGAAAGATGACACCCTGGATAAGACTTTCCGCTTCCAGTGTGATCGCTGGCTGGCAAAAGGCGAAGATGACGGACAGCTCATAAGAGACTTGGCTTGTGCCAATAACGACATCCTGGAACTAAAGGAGCGCACCTGTAAGTCAGAGGCTTCCCGCTGAGGGTCATAAGTGACTGGCACTTGGTACATCTCAGTCTTACCTCAGTGCCTGTAGAAACACAGCACCGCCTTTTCATGAGAGAAGATTTATGAGGGAGAAGCCCACTGAGGCTGATGTAGTTGGGCGGTGGCCAAGGAATGGGTAATTGTGACAAAATGTGTCATTCTGCCAGGCAGAGATGGAAGAGAGAACTCTTGGCTACAGCCACTGCCTGAGTATTTAGGAGTTGCCCATGGCCTAATACCAAGCCCCTACCCTTTCTCATACACACTCCCTCAGTCCCTGTGAATTCCACAAGCTCCCCCACTGCTTCCACAACCCACCAAGATGATCTCAGCCTGGAGGGCATTGCCTCCAGTTAGCGCTCACCCAAACGGCACATTCACCTAGGCACAAGGTTATCTCGCCAGGTGGGACAAGATGGAGCTACAGATGTCGCCAGTGTTCTGAATGCACTGCAGCCCCGTCTCCTCTCTGACCTCCCTAGCATCCTCATAGCCACATGGAGCAAGAGAGGGTACCAGATCAACCCCCGCAGAGGAACAATGGCTCACAGCTGCCCTTTGAGTTCTCTAAAAGAACAGAGCCTCTCAAGAGCAGCTCCATGCTCTCCCACTCACTGGTCATATAAGTCTATTAGGCTTTCTGTTTATTCCTTCCCTGAGATGAAATGTTGGCCCCCCCACAGGCGTCAATGGCAAAGCTCCCATAGATTTCAATATCTGCAAGGCTTTCATTGCTGGTGTGTAGTTTGCCAGTGCTTTGTAGTTTAGCATAAGACACATGAAGAAGTTATCTGAAGGCCAAAGTGACTGTCCAGTAGACAAGTCTCTCTTTGGCCACAGTCATTAATGACATCTCCTCTGTTCTGGCTGCTTAACCTGTGCTTTGTTTTTGCCTTGGAAGCCTATGAGATTGCCACAAGGACGAATAACACAGAGGATGCAGAAACCAAGGAAAACATCTGGATCATCTTAGAAGGAAAGAAGGGCCGCTCCAAAGAATTCCTTCTGGAAAACTCCTCCAAAAAAAGGAAATTCACAAGGTAAGTAGCATAGGCCTTGAGGAGTGAGCAGGAAGGAAATGTCACATGCTGTGTCTCTCTTACAAAGACCCCTCGTCCCTCCTTCTGGGGAATCCATGGTCTGTCATTAAGAGCATCAGGCCATTTCTCACTTTCTCTTTCAAAAAGTACAACAGGCAGAAAATTGGAAGAAAGATGCAATGTTTGCCTCTGGAAGCCAAGTTTAAGAATGAGCAGAAATGTCCATCTGCTGATTGGACACATGCATGCATGTGTGCACATGTCTTTCACATGATCACACCTGAAACTTAAACGCAAGAGAGTTCCTTGCAAAACAGACTCTAATATTAATGACATCAGTGTGCAGGTATCTATTTTAAACATCAGTGGTTCAACAGCAAACAGCCAAGATAAGAGAAAACCTCCATATGTTATACTATGCTGTGTTCCTGTCATGAAGTGGTTTGGCACAGTTAGCAATTTAGCTCTCATATTTCAGGGATTAAGCATATTGTATGTCGTGGTCAAGAAGGAAACCCCTCTGTTTGCACAGTTGACCAGGGTTATAATAGGGCTAGGAGGAGATACCTTCTCTGATATACGAAGCATTGTCTACTGTTGGAGGCAGACAACTGGAAGAACTAGTAGTTTAGTCCACTAAGGTGCAATTAAAGATACACTATAGAAGAGTTGGACCAATGTTTGATAGAGCTACATTGTTCTGAAAAGTTCATCTTGAGAACAGTCTAGACGCAGGCAGAGTAGTTTCACTAGTGATTTTAAAGGCAGCTATGATTGGTAGATACAATATCTGTCAAGAAAAAAATGAAAGTTTTAGGGGGAAATGAGCCATTCTTGAGCTTTCTCTATAACAAGGCAAATTGATTTTGGATGTGACGTAGCTAAAACATGCCCTGGAAGGTCCAGTGGTAGTAATTTAAAGTGTCACCCTAATCAAGAAAAATCCTGAATTTAAACACAGAAATTATACTTTGTGTCAAATAATTATGGGTTAAATCAAATGATTTTAAATGAAGGTTTGTTTTATATCTTTCAAAGCCATGCCTAAATTACTTAATGGCAGCATGGCACAAGTCAATGCCAGTCTCCGAGATGTTAATTGAAATTCTTCTATGTTTCCTGCAGGGGAGCAACAGATAAATTTCTGTTTTCTTCAAAGCATGTTGGTGATATTGCAGCCATCTGTGTTGGTCACTGTCCAAAAGAAGGAAAGAAGTCAACCACAAAAGCTGATGCGTACTGGCATGTCCAAGAAATAATCATAACAGAGATGGAACTTTGCAACAAGTAAGTCATTTCCTTCAGAACACATGTAGCATGTGCAAGAAAGAACTCCAGGGGCTAAAGACAGACTGGCATTGGGGATTTAAATAGTACTGTCATCATATTTCTGAGGTACAGGTTCATCCTCTCTAGTCCAGCATTCTCGGGACCTGACCAGTGCTGCACCAGAGAATTTAGTTCTTACTGCTTACTGTGCTCTTAGAAGACATTTAGGGGTAAATTAGAGCTAAATAACAGCACAGAACACAGAGAGCCAGGACTGGTGGCTGTAAACAAACTTTATGGGACTGCGGAAAACTTGGCCACATCCATGATAAGTGTACATCTGGCTAACTAAAATCATGCTGGACCATGGATGAGGTTCAACTTGTATAGCATATTCAAACTTTCCTAACCATACATGTTAAAAATTCTTAGTATGTTTTAAAAACTAGGGGCAGACAAGATTATTTCGTATGCATAGTTTCCATGGTCCTGGCGTGAAGAATTTGCATGTGCAGATGAGTGCCCAATCATTAAAAAAAATCAAGCTGTAATTTGCAAATTAATAAAACCTGAATACCTAAACTTGTTGAAAATGTGGGCCTAATCCTTTGGGGTATGTTTACACTACCACCCTAGTTCGAACTAGGGTGGTTAATGTAGTCATTCGAAGTTGCAAATGAAGCCCGGAATTTAAATATCCCGGGCTTCATTTGCATCTTGCCGGGCGCCGCCATTTTTAAATCCCCGTTAGTGCGGACTCCGTGCGTAGGTAGTTCGAATTAGGCTTTCTAATTCGAACTACCGGTACACCTCGTTCCAGGAGGAGTAACGGTAGTTCGAATTAGAAAGCCTAATTCGAACTACCTACTCCGTGCCGCGTGTAGCCGCGGGCACGGAGTCCGCACTAACGGGGATTTAAAAATGGCGGCGCCCGGCAAGATGCAAATGAAGCCCGGGATACAGGCAGTCCCCGGGTTACGTACAAGATAGGGACTGTAGGTTTGTTCTTAAGTTGAATTTGTATGTAAGTCGGAACTGGTACATATAGTAGGGGAAACTCTAGCCAAACATTTTTTTTAGTTTTGGATAGCATAGGGAAAGGTTAACTCCCCTCTAATGTTTGTTTTGCTGTCTGTTCCCCTGTTCAGAAGATTTCACATCTATTTCTGTCCCTGTGACAAACTCAGGACTAAAGGAGTAACTCATCAAATACCAAACAGCTCTGCACCATGCTTTGAGCTAATAGCTTTATTTCCACACACCACCCAGGGTTCTAGGAGGAGGGTCCTTTTTTTGCTAACACAATGAGGCCAGCACTTTGTTTGTTTTGGTGGAGTCTTTGTTTGCCCAGGGAGCCCAGCATGTATAGGGGGAGGAGGGGCGGAGAGGCTGCTTTTGTCTGCTGTTCCGCAGCCTGTTGCTCAGGGGAGGGGGCAGCCTGTTGCTGGCAGGGGGGGAGGGGGAGGCGTGCAGGATGCGAGGCCGCGGGGGGGGGGGGGGGGCAGCAGGCGTGGGGAGGCACTTTTCCTCTGCCCGGCAGCTCTGCGGGATCCCTGTCCCTGTGGCCAGCTGCTGCAGGCAGAGGCCAGTTGGAGCCGGCCGAAGAGGAGGAGAAGGTGGATTCTAGGACCCAGGTGAGCGAGCCCCGGGGACGCTGCTGCGCTCCGGGAGCCCGGCATGTATAGAGGGGAGGAGGGGCAGAGAGGCTGCTTTTGTCTGTTCGGCAGCCTGTTGCTCAGGGGAGGGGGCAGCCTGTTGCTGGCAGGGGGTTGGAGGGGGGCAGCGGGCATGGGGAGGCACTTTTCCTCTGCCCGGCAGCTCTGCGGGACCCCAGTCGGAGCCGGCCCGAGGAGGAGGAGGATCCTAGGACCCAGGTGAGCGAGCCCCGGGAATGCTGCTGCGCATGTGCGGGAGTTGCCTCACCCCGTTCGGATACCTACGGGGACTGCCTGTATTTAAATCCCGGGCTTCATTTGCAACTTCGAATGACGACATTAGCCACCCTAGTTCGAACTAGGGTGGTAGTGTAGACATACCCTTAGATTCTGTGGGCCACTTTTCAAAGATTGGCCCCTAAACTACCTCTGTGAAAGTTACATACAAACAAGTCAATAGTCAATATGGGAGAAAGCTTCCTGAATCTCAGATTTGATTCCCTTTGCATTTTGGGATTGCTCTAGTATGAATCCTTGGATCCAAAAGCACCTTGTGAGTCATCTACAAAACTTGAGCAGGGGAGAGCCTCCTGCTGCTGTATGCATTATTGATAGCCTTGCTTGGCAGGTCTTCTGTGGTTTGGCTCTCTAACCAAGTCAGTAAGTCCAGATGAACACCTTCTTGGGTATACGTCATCAGGCAGATAAACAGTGTCTTTGCCCTTAATGGTGGCTTCAGTCGTTTATTTGGGCTTCTAACTCAGTCTTGCCCCCTTTGCTTTTAACTGGGAGCGGAACTGGATCTGCCCACTATACCAGTTTCCAACCCTGTGAATTGCCATCACATGCTGATTTCAGTTAGCTGCTGCATCTTTCCTGGGCTTCTTCCTACCTGGACACTTTTAGCTTCACTCATATCTCAGCATTCAGGTCTTAGGGCCTCTTTCTGCTTGCAAACCTAGCTAAGCAAAATGCAGCCAGCAACAGACCCTAGCTATCCTGTAAGCTCCTTTGGTTGTGGAAATACCTACTTTGCCCCTCTGTTCCACCCCAGGAATGGAGTTGCTCAGGCCCTATAGTGTCCTTTATTTGAACCTTCTGGGCTCTGATTGGCTGTTTTCATGTGGCCTTTCTAGGCATGCCTGGAAGATCCACCCTTGCTGCTCACTACTCCTTTTGTGGGCTCTTCAGCAGGGAGTCGCAAAGGTCACAAAAACCAAAAGACATTTTTATTCTTTGGTTTGGAGATGGCAGAAACCTTCCAGGATTTTCAAGAGACTTCAGATCTCCTTGATGTTCTTGTGTGATTGGCTAATCTCTTAGCACTTCAACTCCCTGGGCTCATCAGCCTGTGTCCTTCATTTGGAAGTGGCAATGTTCAAGCAGAACTAATGAGCTACTAGCATGGAGAGTAAGCGGGAAAAGAACTGGTCATCCAAAAAGCAAATGCCTAATAGCTGTCAATCTAGAGCAAAAATAGCTAAGCAAGCACATCCAAAATATTAACCGATTCCTTTTTTTTTTCTCTGTGATATTTCCACTACCATTAAAGTACTTAACTTGAAGGGCTTCATTCCTGCTGAGACAGTTTAGTGTTTAAAAAGAAGTCCTTGAAGTGAGATTTTGATGTTAAGTGTCTCTTCCAGCAAATTAATCAACAGCTAAATCAAATCAGCCTGTAGAAGGGCCAGGTTAATATTTGCAGAGTGAAAATTCAGCCAGCCACATTCTAGTCTTGCAATCAGGGAAAACCTATGACTCTTAATGCTCAACCCTGCAATCACAGCCCCCAGGCTACTGTGCATCCGAAGACCCTCACTGAAACCAATGTGGCCCCACAAAGGGGTAGGGAGTATTCTTAAAGCACAATTCAAGCCTTTGATTTAAACATTTCAATAGTGCAGCAACACGATTCTACTATGAGATGCAGCCTGTTCTGCTCAGTGCTTGCCCAGAACCCTGCCTTCTTGAATGGTGTCTACAGACACATTGCAGGGTTGATCCTTCAGTATTGCCTATCCCAGATGTTACAAAATGATGACTGGAACCCCTTGTTTTTCTCCTCCCCTCTCCCCAAGAAACCAGACAAAATTAAAAGATTAGCTTAACGGTCATGATTTTTAAAGAATAGTACATTTGGGTTCTTTTTCTTTGCCCTTTAATTTTAGAGCCATTGGCATACAATTGTTTTCTAGCTATTTTCTGCAACTTTGGCTCATGTAAACCTCTTTTTTTTTTAGGAAGAACGGTTCTTTCGAAAAAGGGTTTTTTTTCTCAAAAGAACTGTGTCTAGAATACTTTCTTTTTCGAAAGAACCTCTTTCGAAAAAGCAAACAGAAGAAGATATGCAAATTCACACCACATTTGCATATCTTCTTTTGAAAGTGAAAGCAAATCTAGATGTGCTTGTGAAAGAAAGAAAGAAAGAAAGAAAGAAAGAAAGAAAGAAAGAAAGAAAGAAAGAAAGAAAGAAAGAAAGAAAGAAAGAAAGAAAGAAAGAATGAAAGAAATTGATACCTAATGATACAATTCCCCAAGCCAAGGTTTTAAGGAAAACTCAAAATATCACAAAACTCACAAAGGCTGTGTCCAGACTCAGGGGTTTTTTCGAAAAAAGTAGCCTTTTTTCGAAAAAACTTCCCCTGCGTCCAGACTCAAGCCGCGTTCTTTCGAAATTAATTCGAAAGAACGCGGCTTTTCTTTCGATGGCGGTAAACCTCAATTTACGAGGAAGAACGCCTTCTTTCGAAAGTTCCTCTTTCGAAAGAAGGCATTCTTCAATGTAAATAGGGCTTCTTCGAAAGAGAGCATCCAGACTTACTGGATGCTTTCTTTCGAAAAAGCAAGCCGCTTTTTCGAAATTTCTCCGTGCAGTCTAGACACTCTCTTTCGAAAGAGGCTCTTTCGAAAGATGCTTTCGAAAGAGCCTCTTTTGAAAGAGGCTTGCAGTCTAGACATAGCCAAAGGAAAAAATCACAAGAGCTGGCAACACTGCAGTTGTGAGAAAGTTAAAAAAGCACACCCCCGGGGTATATGGCTCCTCCCCTAAGTAAGACCCTCCCAGATACAAATCTTCTTTCCAAACATGGGCAAGTATATCTGTGGTTTCCGATGCTTAGAAATGGTGTAAGGCCTTAAGAAATGTGGCACTTAAACACTGTGGCATTGAAGAAGCCCTTTATTCGGTTCTTAATTTTATCCATGCATAATGCAATCCATCTGAATTCCTTCAGGGAGTGCCTGCTGCCATTTGGACTGGAGAGGGAGGAAACACAGTTGGAAACAACTTGCATCACTTCAAATAAAATACATCATTAAAAGCACAATGTTCAAACCTCTGGCTGATTGCCAGATGCACACTAATTTATGAATATGTTATGTGCTTCCCGTACATCACCAGGGGCATCCCAGTGGAGTGATGGATTTTCAGCATCTGGTACATATGATTTTAGTACTTGCTGTTTCCTTTGTCTGCTCGGGATGAGCTGAGAGTTATACAGGAAGAGAAAGGGACATGCACTATTTCTCACCCAGCCATAATATATCCGCTTTTCTCCTTCCCCTCTGGCACTTTCCTTGCTGTCCCCACTGATGGTGGCAATTGCTAAACTTCACCTTCATACATGATAGCATAGGTGATGCACCTAACTTTGAAAACCCTGAGATTGTTTGTTTGTTTTAAATCAAGAAGCAGCAGCCTGCTGGGCTCTCCAGGAGTGGCCATTTTATAGCTCTGTGAGTGTACATGACACTTGATAGGCAAATAAGATGACCAGTGGACCACACTCAAGTCTGGCATAAGTGGAGTGATGTCAGTTACCGTGGGAGGCGTTGCATTCTCTATCACTTGAATTCTTTAACTCACGACAGGATGTCTTTTTGAAAGCAATGTTGTAGCCATAGGCATGTGCAGCACATTTCATTAGGGTGTGAACCCAGGGAATTTTTTTTTTAAAGGCGAACATTTATTGAATACTCAGTCCTAAAGGACATTATTTTTATTCATCAAACAAACTAAAGAAACTAAAACTTAACTAAACTTAATTTTTTTTAGATTAACAACTAAACTTTACTTAAAAAATACAACTTAAGTATGAGACATTGTGCTGCTTAGTTTGTTTTTTACATGTGCAATTCAGCTCTTCTTGCATGTACAGCAATCCATACTTTAAAACGAAACGAGCGTATCATGCGATTAAATTAAAATGCAAAGCCACTTTTTTTTTTTTGAAACATTATAGAGTTACCAGGTAGTCTTAAAAAAAATACCGCACACACTTCATGGGGAGGGGGAGGAGGGACCGGCCAGGAGGGCGGAGCTGGCCGGAAGGAAGGGGGAGGCCGGGAAGCAGAGCTGGCATGGAGGGGGTCGGAGGCTGGCTGGAGGAGATTGGGGGGGGCAGCTGACGGGAAGCAGGCCTGGTCATTGGGGGCAGGGGGGAGGGCGGATCGGGGCTGGCCGGAGGAGCTCAGGAGGAGCGGAGAACTGGCCGCCGGAAGCAGCGCTGGCAGGGGGTGCAGCGGGGCCGGCCGGGGAAGATCGGGAGGAGGAACCAGCCGGCAGGAGGTAGAGCTGGCAGCAGGGGTGGGGGTTGGGTACAGCAGGGCTGACCGGGGGAGGAGCGGAGAACTGGCCACTGGGAGCAGGGCTGGTGGCGGGTGCAGCGGGGCTGGCCATGGAAGATCGGAGGAGAAGTGGGAGAGAACCAACCAGCCAGCCAGGAGGGAGTTGGGGGAGAAGGAGCGTATCAGCCGGTGGGGAGCGGGACTGATCCAGGCAGTGCAGATACCAGAGCACTCCCGCCCCCTGCACAGTCCAGGCGAAGTGCGAGTCAGTCCGGCTGCGGCTCCACCACGTGCTTGACCAGCGCACAGGAGCACGGACAGGGCTGCCCCTCCTCCTCACATGCAACCAGGGATCCCAGCACCGATCATGCCCCATCTCCCAGCCACTCCTCCCACCAGGCTTCCGGGTGCCCAGTCGCAAAACCAGAAAATACCGGACATTGCACGTCTGGTATTTTCTGGATTTTTTTACCAAAAAACGGGCCTGTTCAGTAGAAAACCAGACACCTGGCAACCCTAAGACATTAGGGTGTGCCTGGGCACACCCGGCACACCCCGTATGCACGCCAGTGGTTGTAGCTCAAATAGGCTTGATGCAGGAGTTGCTAGGTGAGAATTTAACTGGACAAGGAGCTATAGTCTCTGTGATGCAGGAAGCCAAATATGATGATCACAATGAGCCCTTCTGGCCTTAAAATCTATGAAATTAGGACTTTAAAGTGACTTCAGCAGCAAGATCAAGGACACTGCCCGAAAGATATTTTTAAAGGGGTTTAGGCGTAGGGAGCAGCCTGGTCTGTCATTTTTGATCTTTAGTTGTAATGCCTAGCTAAGGCCTTATCTATACTTATCCAGAGATTGATGCTCTGGAGATCATTTTTTCGGGGTTTGATTTAGCAGGTCTAGTAAGGACCTGCTAAATTGACTGCAGATGGCACTCCCATCAACCCGGTACACCATGGGGTTGCAAGGAGTAAGGGAAGCTGACAGGAGAGTTTCTCTCTTCAACCTCCCACAGTGGGAATGACGCAGAACTTCTCATAGCTGGAGTTGCGTATCTTCAGTCGATTTTCTCCCTTAGTGTAGACCTGGCTGAGATGTACTAGCACAGCCCTTCCTGTCATTACCCAGCTCCCTCAATAATCCTCTCAGGGGTGCCTGGCCTACCAGAGAGCAACACTGACCCTGCAACATGGCTGCCTCATAACAGGCTTTCAACCTGGAAATCCAAAGAGGGGCTATTCAGCTAGGAAGCCCCTTCCCTTTGCTACATGTAAAAGATGGGAAATCTCAAGGTGCAGCTGAGAAAAATGAAGTAGGATAAATCATCTGCTTGAAAGCAGAGGATTTGAAAACTCTCATTAAACCAGTATTTAAGATTGTTACTTTAAGAGTTGCCGTAGCACTACAACGGCATTGAGAATCAGTCCATAAGATCGAAAAAACATGGACGGTAGCTGAAGCTTCCCTTTGGGGAGGCCAGCCCCCATGTCTTCTGGCCCTGGCCCCACCTCTGCAGGATGCAGCCCCACTCCCACTCACTGCTCTCAGCCACCCTCCTCCACCCCCAATGACCCTTTGGCCCCTCCCTTAGCCCCAGATGGGATTGAGCTCAGTTTAAAGAGAAGCTAGATAATTTCATGGAGGTTAGGTCCATAAAAGGCTATTAGCCAGGGGACAGAAATGGTGTCCATGGCCTCTGTTTGTCAGAGGCTGGAGAGGGATGGCAGGAGACAAATCACTTGATCATTGTCTTCGGTCCACCCCCTGTGGGGCACTTGGTGCTGGCCACTGTCGGCAGACAGGATACTGGGCTAGATGGACCTTTGGTCTGACCCAGGACGGCCGTTCTTATGTTTATGTTCTTATGCTCACTGGGGACTGTGCTATTGCTCTCCAGCCAAGTGTGAAGGCCGTTCCCTGTTGTGCCCCTTCAGATCCCAACCCGCCCATGGCCCCACCCCATTCCACCTTTTTTCTCCATAACACCACCTAGTCCAGCCATGGCCGTGCCCGTCACTCCTTCCCTGCCCCACTGTCCTGAGACTGGAAAAGCTCTGTGCCCCTTCCATGGCTCCAGGGCTGCAACAGGGGGTGAGTTTTCAGGGGGTCCCAAATCCACCACTGCCCCTCCTGCATGGCAGCATGAGGTTTGAGGAGGCTTAGCCGTCCCTGGCGTCCATTACGCACCACCCATGCCAAAAATTCCAGTAATGTACAAGTAAAATGAGGTTCCTGCACTCTGACTAAAGAGTGGGGCCAAGGCTGTATGAAGGCAAGAGGGCAGTAGAAATTGTTACAGTTTGGGGAAAATCAGTTGCCGCCAAACTTCTGAACTTCAGAAAAACTGTAAGTGCTGATACACATTCTGTGTAACTCAAGCCACATGTTTCAGCTCAGCATAGTCAATGGAGGGTGTGTTACTCTGGCTAATGCCAAAATGTAGAAGGGTTGAAGTGACCTTCTCTGATTTGCACTTGTGTTTCCAGGGAATCTACAAGAAACAATATGTTCTTCTCATTCTAAATGCAAAGCTGAACCATTAGTAGCATGTGACTCGGTAAAATCACCTGTCCCTATTATACCATAGTATAAAGCATAAGGCCCTATCATTAACGGACTGTTACCTTTCTTTGGCAGATACTTTTTCCAGTGCAATGCAAAAATTCCACTGAGGAGCAAGAGAGCTGACTACAAAGTCTTCGAGTGTGCCAAGGTCACAGAGAGTTTTGCCAGCAAAGCCCGGAGCTTGGTGCCAGTCAAATATGAGATCATTGTGGTTACAGGGTCTGAAAAAGGAGCCGGGACTGATGCCAATGTCTTCATCACCATCTTTGGAAAAAATGGAGATTCGGGCAAACGTGCTCTCAAGCAGAAGTTACGGAACCTCTTTGAACGTGGCAAAACTAATAGGTTTTCTCTGGAAACCCTGGATTTGGGGGAGTTGAAAAAAGTACAGATTGAACACGACAACAGTGGCCTAGCAACCGGTTGGTTAGTGGAAAGGGTGGAGATCACCAATTCAGCTACTGGAGTGACCACGATTTTCCCTTGTGGGAAGTGGCTGGACCAGAATAGAGGAGATGGTTTGATCTCGAGGGAGCTATTTCCAAGATATTAGCAGGGATGCATCTGCAGCTAGTAAAAGGAGCTGCAGCGGGGACATTTATATTAACAGAAAATGGGTTTTTCTTACTCACTTCTTACATCATTTTGTATCATGTTTTACGTTTTAAAATATGGAATTTTATATTGAAAGGATTTCAGTAGGAATGTGTACACCCTGGATTAACATTTTCTAAAAATAAGCACACTTTTTAAATCTGAATGGACAATGTTTCTGGTCCACTTCTTGTCCATACCAACTCTGCTTACCTCCTGGCTCAAGGGGTGGGAGGACAGGGTTGCTCAGCTACCAAGGCTGGAAATTCCAACTGAAAAGTGGGCTGGATCCCCTAAGTAAAGGAGGTTGTACTAGTGTAACACCCACACACAGAACCAAACCTGAGGCCTCTGGAGCTTAATACATGAGCCTCCATCACTTAACTAGCTCTCAGCTAAGGCTGTACAGCAAATCTCTCTCGCTCTCGCTCTCTCCTCCCCACTGTCACTAAAAGTCAGCCGCTTCATTTAAATTTACATGGCTGCCGCGCTGAGCCGACAAGCAGCTGATCAGCTGGGTGGTCGACAAATACCTTTGATGTAGACACCCACGCGTCCAGACTATCGCGCTGAGCCGACAAACAGCTGATCAGCTGTTTGTCGGCTCAGCGCGGCAGCCATGTAAATTTAAATGAAGCGGCGATTATTTAAATCGCCGCTTCATTTTACTATGTCGGGTAGCCTAATCTACATGCCTCTGGCAACAGAGGCATTTAATCTAGATGTACCCTATGATAGTTTCATGGACAGAGTCAAAAAGGCGACACCCGCCACTGTGCTTCCCTGGGATGCCTCCATTCACCTCTGTGGCTGCCCCGCTCCCAAGCTAGGTGAGCACGTGCGACTGGGCTGCCCAGCTGAGGAAGGGTTCCAACTTCAAAAAAACCTGCCGATCCCAGGCAGGCGTCCATCCAGTCTGCTCCATGCACTGCTTCCCGGCCATCCTCTGGCCCAGTGGGAGGGGCTGTGCTTCCACAGGCCTCTCTGCTAGCCCATGCCTCTTCAGTTCCCACTCAGGAAATGGGGGCAGAGTGACCGGACGTCCCATTTTTAAGGGGAGAGTCCCATGTGTAAGCCCTTCTGCTGGCATCCTGCCTTTTCTCTTACAAGTGAGCCAATTGGCCTCTACTTCCTGGTGGGCTCTGCTGTTGGTCAGATCACTACTCATCAGCTGCCCACCCTCCAGTAGGAACTGGCGGGGGCGGAGGGGGTCCAGTGGCCAATGATGGGGGGGGTGCAAGTCTGGTGATGGGACAAAGATGTAGTGCATGAGGCTGGCCACTGACACTGCTGGTCCATCAGCACAGCCCTACACTGCATGCCAGCTCTCAGCTAGCACGGCCCTGCCCCTCTACCTGGCCTTTTTCCGGACAGTGTTTGCTGAGGAGACTGGTGAGTACAGGCAGGTGCCAGGCAGCAGCCAGTTATGTATAGCCTCTGCTGCCCACCATTTGGCTCTGTACACCCCCCCCCCATCCGTCTCCTCTCCCTGCTTTGCCCCTTTCCACCCCCAAACCCCCACTGCTGCTCCGCCATATGCTTCTGCCCACACACATACATGGCAAGGGCACATGCTGCTCCCAGTGCTATGTGGTGGGTGCTCAGCTCACCAACAGCTTGGCCGCACGCTGGGCCCTTCCCCCCATTGTCTCTGGCTGAGCAGGCACCCAGGAAGAGCCCAAGACTCGCTGGCCAGGGGCACTGGCCAGGAAGAGCCATCACCTGCACAGCGCTGGCACGGGGAAGCCTCTCAACCCCTCGGTTAAGCTCTAACATGGGGGGGGGGAGGCACAATTGCCATCCTGTTCATGCCCCAAAGCTGCTTAGGAGCCCTCCATACAGTCACCCGCCCATGTGCCCTGGGGGCTGCTCTCAGGGGGCACCGCACTGCTCTGTTCCTTAGGCACCTTCCCCTGCTAAGCCAGCTCTCTGCCCAAGCTCACTGCAACCAGGTTCCCTAGGCCTGGCACAAACGCATCCTTAAGGCTGAACCCCCTTCCTGCCCAGGCTGTAGCTGGGGGAAGTGGGGTGCAGGGGAATTGGCTGGGTTATGGGTGTGATTGGATTGGCCATCAGCAGCCTGGAGGAGTTTGACACTGTGGGCAGGAAGGAACAAGCCGCTTCTAGCCACAGGGGGAGGGGGATGTAAGAAGAGATGAGCACTACGAAGACATAGGCTGCAGCAGCCCTTTCCCCCGCCTCCTCCCCTGTGGCTGGAAGCACTGCCCAGCCCTTTCCTCCCGCATGGTGCCAAAAGGCTGCTGCTACCACAGTCTGCTGTGACCCCTGACAGAAGAGGGGGGATATGTGACCCTGCATGCCCCCCCTCTCATGTGTTGCCTTGGGAATGTGTGGCACCTGGTACTAGGAGAGGTGGGGCCATCCAGGGGCCTAGTCAGGCATGGAGGGCAGAGCGCGCTGGCCAGGGAGGGTCAGGTAGGTTGGGCACCCCCTACCCACCCAGAGGAGTGGATGAGCGAGGGTGTGATTGAACGAGAGAGACCCCTCTTCCTGTGCGTGTGGGGCAGGGGTAGGCGTGTATGTGTCACCCCTCACAGTGTCACTGCTAAAGCTTTAAAGATAAGAAGATAAACGCCTCCAGTGAGGCAGTATTTCTTTTTTAATGGGGGCGCTGTCAGGTTGATGTTAATTTGAATGTTTGTACTGCATCGTTCTGATTGATTGCCACTCATCTCGATTTAATATGAGTAATTTTACCCGCTGTCCCACATTCAGCATAGGGAAATATGGTCACCTTAGCTGGCGAAAACTGCCCACATTAATCATGATTTGCTCATCAGAGAGTTACACAAGCTGACAACTCCTTATGGAATCAGAGGCCTGCAGAGTACCAAAGGGGGGGGCTGTGGGGAAAAAGAGAGGATCCTATAAATCCCTACTTCCTTGCATCCTGGCCCGGCCCACAAGGGCCTCAGCCCTTCTACTAGCCTGGCACAGCGCATCCTATGAAACATCTTCTGGCCCTCTCCAAATGAAGCATGTAGGCTCAGCTTTTCCTTTACCTCAGGGTTCTGCTCTTAAACCCATCCTGCCACCTTGGGTTACCATGCTCTGTTCTCCCTCCCTGCAGGATGTGGGGAGGGGAGGGAATTGGAAGGCAGATTAAATCCTGGGAATAATGAGTGAATTTCAGTGTGTAGGACAAAGAGCCACATGGATTTGCTTTGCATGGAATTGCTGATAACTGGTGAGGCAATACTTGAAAAACAACAAATAGTCTTTAAGGTGCTACTAGACTAAGAAAACATGTAGCTGATATCATGAGCTTTTGTGGGCACAACACACTTCACTCCGGTCAGCTGAAGAAGCAAGTTGTACACGTGAAAGCTCATGACACCAGCTACATTTTTTGTTAGTCTTTACGGTGCCACTAGACTATTTGTTGTGTTTTAAGTTTTTCCTGTTACAGACTAACTTGGCCACCCCTCTGAAGGTGGTGAGGAAACATTCAGCACAGCCAAAGCCCAGTGTCTCTTCAGAGTATATAATGAGCTCGAGCCATTGTCGGTAACCTGCAGGCCGCATGCCCGTCGTCAGGCTAAGCTGCTGCCAGGCCACCAGAGAGGTTGGTTTCCTGGTGTCTGCAGGTACAACAACCCTCAGCTCCTGGGGGCCACAGTTTGCCATTCCCAGCCAACGGGAGCTGCAGGAAGCAGCATGGAGCCCGGACCCAGAATGGGAAGCGACTGTCTAGGAAGGAGTACGGCAGAAAGGGATCTAGAGGTCACAGTGCACCACACGCTGAATATGAGTCAACAGCATGATGCTGTTGCAAAAAAAGCAAACATGATTCTGGGATGCATTAACAGGTGTGTAGTGAGCAAGACATGAGAGGTCATTCTTCTGCTCTACTCTGCGCTGGTTAGGCCTCAGTTGGAGTATTGTGTCCAGTTCTGAGCACCGCAATTCAAGAAAGATGTGGAGCAATTGGAGAGGGTCCAGAGAAGAGCAACGAGAATGATTAAAGGTCTAGAGAACACGACCTATGAGGGAAGGCTGAAAGAATTGGGTTTGTTTAGTTTAGAAAAGAGAAGATTGAGGGGGGGCATGATAGCCGTTTTCAGGTGTCTAAAAGGGTGTCACAAGGAGGAGGGCGAAAACTTGTTCATCTTGGCCTCTGAGGATAGGACAAGAAGCAATGGGCTTAAATTGCAGCAAGGGATGTTTAGATTCGGAAAAAGTTCCTAACTGTCAGGGTGGTCAAACACTGGAATAAATTGCCCAGAGAGGTTGTGGAATCTCTATCTGTGGAGATATTTAAGAGTAGATTAGATAACTGTCTATCAGGGATGATCTAGACAGTATTTGGTCCTGCCATGAGGGCAGGGGACTGGACTCGATGTCCTCTCGAGGTCCCGTCCAGTCCTAGGATTCTATGATTTCCTGACAGTCGCTTTCCTTACGGCTCCTGTTGTCTAGGAACACAAAGGTAAACATCCTGTCGGGCAGCCCACTAGCAGCTTACTCTGATGAGCCACGGGTGGGCCCCAGGGTGCCCAACACTGTGCTAGAGCATCTCCCCACTTCTCCCCCCCCCCACACACACACTTTATCTTTACCACACCAGAAGCAGGATCCATCCTCCTGGGCAGCCTCATTATATTGCTTGTAGCTACATAGACATTTTAGGTGCCTACACCCCTCGGAGCTATGGAAACAGTTTACAAACAGGAAACTGAGGCACAGAGAGGCTAAGGTCCAGCACTACCAACCCACTGAGACTCTTAAGTGAACCCCTAGCTCCTACAGCCTGGGCCAATACCTTAAGCACAGGACCATCCTTCCTCTTAGAGTCAGTAGCAAGAGTACAGAAGTTACTGTATGGCCCATCTTTGAGCCTACTAAATGGTACATTTTTGGTATCTGAGTTATTTTTCTTCTAGTATGGGGCCTCATCCTAAGGAATAGCACCGGACCTTACAAGCTACAATGCCTTGGGAAAATTTCACACTACCGGGCTATGTCTACAATCGCGGCTTCTTGTGTGAGATATATGCAAATGCAGCTAAGCGTGACATATCGCTGAGCCTCATTTGTATACCTAATGAGCTGCCATTTTGGCAAAAGAGGCTTTTGCACCAGAAGGTGCTATCTACACTGCCCCTTCTTGTGCAACCCCCCCCCCCTTGTGCAATGCCATTATTCCTGAAAATAATCAGCGTAGCAGCATTGCGCAAGAGCATTTTTCTTGCGCAAAAAGGGGCAGTGAAGCCAGCTCCGTCTGGTGCATGTCTTCAAGCATTTTCAGCCCCATGTCTACTCTGTACTAGTTAGCAGGCAATTGCTTAAATCAATTCACTCCTTTCTGGTAAATAGTGGTTTTTGGAGAACAGCGGGTTGTTGAAATCTACCTAATAACCAACTTCATAACTGATCAAGTACTCACTTATGGGACTAATAATAGTAATTGACTCCCCGAAGCTGTCTACAACTGTCATTATGCCCTCCGGCTACAAGCCAGATGCTACAAAATGCTGGGCATTGCAATGGACGGGCGCTGAGCGCGCCCTGGAGGCTCAGACCTGATAATGGGAATATTTTGGCCCAGTGTAATGGACATGCTGCCTGCTTTATTTGTTTAAAAAAAAAAAAAGATTAAAAAAAATCTTCTGGTCACTTATTCAGCACCATACACCTACTTTATGGCCTGCTCATCCTTAAATAACTCAACTATGTTTTTTGAAGCACGCCATGGCTACGTCTACACTGGCATGATTTTCTGGAAATGCTTTTAACGGAAAAGTTTTCCGTTAAAAGCATTTTCGGAAAAGCGCGTCTAGATTGGCAGGACACTTTTCCGCAAAAGCACTTTTTGCGGAAAAGCATCTGTGGCCAAGCTAGACCCGCTTTTCCGCAAAAAAACCCCGATCGCCATTTTCGCGATCGGGGCTTTTTTGCGGAAAACAACTCTCTGCTGTCTACACTGGCCCTTTTGCGCAAAAGTTTTTCGGAAAAAGACTTTTGCCCGAACGGGAGCAGCATAGTATTTCTGCAAAAGCACTGACAATCTTACATGAGATCGTCAGTGCTTTTGCGGAAATTCAAGCAGCCAGTGTAGACAGCTGGTAAGTGATTCCGCAAAAGCAGATGATTTTGCAGAAAAACTTGCCAGTCTAGACACAGCCCAGGTGTAGCATAAAAAGATGCTCATGTATGGTCTCTTCCAAAAATAATGGAAGTGTCACTTTCACCAAGGAACTGGGGGGTAAAATAAAACATCGCTGAGAACTGAGTTTTAGCCTGGCCCTGCGGGCAGACCAATGGCACTGCGACAATACAGTGTGACTTTTAAACAGATATACACAATGGTGGTTTGCGACGAGGGGGATTTTTTTTTTTTTTTAATTAGAAGGAAGCTAGTAGACAAATATCCACTTTTCCAGAGAATGTCTCTGGGATATGTCTACATAGCAAACCGTTATTTTGAAATAATGTCTAGATGGAGGATTGCTTATGCCAAGTCCTGTAACCCTCATTTCACGAGGAGTAAGGGCAGTTGAAGGAAGAGTGTTCTTCCTTAGAAGTCCTGCTGTGTAGACTGCGACACAAGCCGAATTAAGGTATTTTGACTTCAATTGTGCAATTGATGTAGATGAAGTTAAGTCTCCTAGGGTATGTCTACACTACCCCGCTTGTTCCACGAGGCATACAGCTAGTTCGGATTAGAAGCCTAATCCGAACTAGCTACTCCGTGCCGCGTGTAGCCGTGCAGCACGGGGTTCGAACTAGCCGGCATTTAAAAATGGCACCAGCCGGCTTCATGCAAATGAAGCCCGGGAAATTCAAATCCCGGGCTTCATTTGCAACTGCGGCTGACTACATTACCCCCGCTAGTTCGAACTAGTGGGGTAGTGTAGACATACCCCCAGTTTGACTTTTGCCCTGCAGTGTAGACTGGCCCTAAGTAACTTCATGGGAAAACGCTCATTTCCCAGTTCAGACCCTGACAACCTGAGTTAAGGCACTGACCTAGAACTCAGGTGATCTATATTGAACTCTGCTACAGATTTGTTGGATGACCTTGGGCAACTCACTTAAATTTCGCTGGCTGTGAATTCTCCATTTTTAAAATGGAGATACTACCCCTTTTCTCCACTGTATGTTTAAGATTGTAACCTCTTTGGGAGAGGATCATCTCTCTCGATGTGTTTATGCTGGGCCTCCCACCATGGATTCCTGATCTGAGTTTGGAAGGTCATAGATTTTAATTCATAGAAATTTTTTTAAGGCCAGAAGGAACCACAGTGGTCATCCAGTTTGACTTTGTGCTTTCCTATGTGACCGAATTTAATCTAGCATACTTTGGATAATAATTCGATGATAGGTAGTGTTCTGCTAGTCTAGAGCAGCTATAAATACTATGGGGGGAAAAATAAAGCAAAACTTCCTAGCCACTGGAGATGATCAGGCAGCCAAGCGCTTAAAGCAAGCAGGCTGCAGTTCCAGGATGTTATGAATGGATGCTTTGTCTGAAACCTTTCACAAGAACAACAGATTGTGCAAGGTGACTGATGCCCAATTCCCCAAAGTGGTGGAACACAACAGGTAGCAGCAGTACAAGCTTCCTCAACGCTGCCCATTGTTTCACAGAATAGACAACTGTAAGGATTTGGTTAAACATGCTGTAATACCAATGTCTTGCTTTATAAATTCAGCAGGCCCATGAGGCCAGCTCCTAGCTGTGTGCTCATGTGCATACCGGGCAATCCCAGGTAAGGTAAGCAGGGAATCAGATGAGCACGTTCCAGCTCCGCCACAGATGGCCCGTGTTGACCATGAGAAAGTCATTTAATTCCCTGTTACTCAGTTTACCGTCTGTAGCATTTCTCATATACTACCTGCAGGGTGGTTCCAAAGAGGATGGAGAGAGGCTCTTCTCAGCGGTGACCGATGGCAGAATAAGGAGCAATGATCTCAAGTTGCAAGGGGGGAGTATAGGATGGATATTAGGAGAAACTATTTCCCTAGGAGGGTGGTGAAGCACTGGAATGGGTTCCCTAGGGAGGTGGTGGAATCTCCATCCCTAGAGATTTTTAAGTCTCGGCTTGACAAAGCCTTGGCTGGGATGATTTAGTTGGGATTGGTACTGCTTTGGGCAGGGGGCTGGACTCAATGACCTCCTGAGGTCTCCTCCACCCTATGATTCTACTTCCCTCCCCCAAAGAGTGTTTTGGGAAGACCAGTTATACATATCTGGCAGTATGGAGATGTGGCCATACAGAAGTACCGCAAGGGCCAAAATGGATGCCAATTCTGTGAAAAGTTTGACAGAAACTTTTCCCCCAAAGAAAACCGGCCTTTGAGCATGACTTTGTCATGGTTTTAATGAACACTGGAAACGATAAGCTCACTGAACCATCCAGTCCACTGGCAGGTGACCAGTAGCATCTGCATTAGAGGACATAGGAGGGTGGGAGGGGAAGAGGGGGACCTCCACACTGGACAGTGGTGGACTACGCCGCCTATAATTGTGGCCCTTAACCAGAATGGTGACATTTAGTCCTGGATCAAATTAGCTAATTTTCAGTCTCCTTGTGGCTGTTTTGTGACAAATGCAAAAGTGCTACAAGTGAAAGCGACTTTCTTTTATGCATCTTTACTGCAACGTCTATACATTCCAAAGGCAGAGGAAGAAATATAAATCCTCATACTTCGGAGTCTAACCCAACCTCTAATGAAGTGCGTTTCCCCTGGCCAGATTGTGACATAACTGCCATTGCAGCTTTAGGACATCTGCTTTTAAAGAATCTGGTACTGGCCCCTATGGGGACATCTACACTGCACTGTAACTCAAAATAAGATACACAATTTGAGCTACGCAAATTGCGTATCTTATTTCAATGCTATTTTGAAATAACTTATTTTGTCATTTGGCGCTGTCTACACAGCACCAAATTTTTTAAAAAGCACTATTCCAAAATGTCCCTTACTCCTTGTGGAATGAGGTTTACAGAGATGTCGGAATAGCGAGCCTGAAATAACGGACTTGCTGTGAAGATATAGCTCTTTTGGGATACTCTGGTATCCTGAAATAGCATTGCAGTGTAGACATAGCCTAAGGGACTAAAGACTAGCTAGTCCCATGAAAATCCCAGTGCATAAGTAAAGCCCTGCAAATCCACAAATCTCCACTTTATATGCACAGGTATCTACATCTGTGCACGTGGCTGCAGATATCCATGGCTTATTTTTTTGGAGATAGATGTGGCTACACATTTTTTCTCTAGACCCCTGCAAATTTGCAGATATTCGCTTTATATTTGCAGGTATGTACCACTGCAGACATGGATGCAGATATCCGTGGCTCATTTTTATAGCTGAGGATGCGGATACCATTTTTGTATCCACGCAGAGCTCTGTACATAAGAGTTGCTGGTTAGGAAGGGGGTGCATACATCTAAGGAGGGGATGGGACACAGCAACTTGCCTTCCATCACTCCCATCCCCATTATGCTGGCTCTAGCCAATGTCATTCCCCCTGTACATATGTATATACCCCAAAATTGCCCAAATACTTTGGAAAGAAAAATGGCTGCTTAGTTCACTGATTTCAATAACATCAGCTAAGTCAACAAGTATTACGTTGCCAAGGTGATGCATAGTTCCCAAATGAGAGCCATAAAACCTCACTCTTGGCACAGAACACACCTGTTGCTGTGGACAGAGGTAATCACATGCAGGTTTTATCTGTACTGAAGGCAGCCTAATAGCTGCTGTAAACTACAGGCAATAGTTTGCTAATAAAAAGCCAGTTGGGAGTCTGTTAATATCAAGGGTCACCAATCTTGCTGTGAGGAAATAGGACAGTTGTGGCAAGAAAAATATTTTTCAAAGCAGCCTTAAAATTTAGTTTTATAGAAAACCAGAGGTAGACACTATCGCATCTCTAGGGAGCTATTTATTCAGTTGCTACAACAACTAATGCTATGAAAGTAATAAGGTTCAATGGAATTTTTCCAGTGTAGGGATTTGCAGTTTGTAGCTAAAATGAATACATTCTTTGCAAAGCTAGGAACAGATCCACAGCTGAGCTAAATTGTCCAAGTACTATTTACTTTAAAGGAGCTGGGACAATTTACACCGGCTGAAGGTCTTCCTGTTGGACCTGTAAATTGCTCAGCTGTGTAACTCTTCTTCCTTCCTTCCTTTACCCTATTGCTTTCTAATTATTTACTCCTTAATGAGGGACAGGCACATTTTCTTGTGTAGACTCTGACAAGTTAAAAATTACAACCACTGCTTGAATGGCAGCCAACAAATGAGGCCAATTGTGCTGCATCTGGCTTCATTTGATAATGAAAAGATTCTCTAATGCTTCCTCTTCAGCAGCCTTGTATTCGATGAGCCCTGGCTAGGAAGGTGCTGTTTGGTGAAAAAGGAGTTTCCAAGAGTTCTTTGGCCTTAAACGTGAAATTAGACTGAAAACTGTTGTAACTGACAGGTTCATTAAAACTCCTGTGCTACCTAAGATACAGGAGTGGCTACTTCTCTTTGGTAAAACAGAAGGAAAAACTATGTAGCACTATAAAGACTAACAAGATGGTTTAATAGGTGATGAGCTTTTGTAGGCCAGACCCACTTCCTCAGATCATGAAAGCTCATCACCTATTAAATCATCTTATTAGTCTTTAAAGTGCTACATAGTTTTTCCTATTGTTTTAGCTAGATCAGACTAACATGGCTACCTCTCTATTACTTCTCTTCGGGTACGTCTACACTGTATGCTTATTTCAGAATAAGCTATTCCAGAAGATATATTCCAAAATAGCTTATTTCAAAATAGAGCGTCCACAATACAGAGAAGCCTCAAAATTTGTCTGAGGCAGGCTCCCCTAATGTGGACGCGCTATCTCAATTTAGAGCGCCAGGAAGCACTGGGGAGAAATTACTTAGAATGTCCCTGATGAGGAGCTATTTTGAAATAGCAGCAGTGGGGCGTCCACACTGCAGCTATTTCAAAATAGCTATTTCGGAAGAGGAGTCATTTCTCATGGAATGAGGTTTACAGAAGTCGGAAGAAGCTGCCTGTTATTTTGATATTATTTCAAAATAATGGAATTGCTGTGTCGACGCTCACATTGTTATTTGGGAATAACGCTAGTGGTATAGATGCACTGGTGATCATAATTATTCTTTCTGGCTTCAAAAACCTGAGACAGTGGGTGCAAAGTGTTGTCATTTTCATTTGTCAGCATTTTATACCCATGTTGGACTGCATAAGAGAAACCAGCAGCAGGCCAGCGGGCTACTTGTCTTCCCAATAAAGTTGTCCAAACAGGCCCTTTAATCTGCTGCATGATGCTAAAAAGACACAAAAGAACCAAATTCATTTTATACGATCCCAAAAAGTTTGTCACTCAAAGTTCCAGTGTTGGGGCCAGATGATGCTAGGAATTTGTCCCTTTCTACCCTAACTTAATGGGTGGAGATATTTCATCACCACCGCTTGTTTGTTTCTATTTTCTGTAATTGGGCAGCAGGGTGTTATTGGCTGGGCCTCTAAAAGCGGAGGGGATTAGGTTTTGTTGCTGATGCTTTAAAGATAAAATGATTGTGATCTAAACTGAGCTCTCCCAATACTATTACCCTTTCCAAGGCCTTTGGTAAGGTCTCCTCAGAGCAAACTGAGAGGTTCAGATCAAGCACCATGAAGCTATTTTGCCTCATTTTTGGCAGTCTTTTCAAAGCTCTCCTCTAGCGAGAACGTTGAACTTCATATGGTTTAAAACAATAGGGCTGTGTCTAGACTGGCCAGTTTTTCCAGAAAATCAGCCACTTTTCCGGAAAAACTTGGCAGCTGTCTACACTGGCCGCTTGAATTTCCGCAAAAGCACTGACTTCCTACTGTAAGAAATCAGTGCTTCTTGCGGAAATGCTCTTCTGCTCCCGTTCAGGCAAAAATCCCTTTTGCGCAAAGCTTTTGCGCAAAAGGGCCAGTGTAGACAGCTCAGATTTGTTTTCTGCAAAAAAGCCCCAATTGCGAAAATGGCACTCGGGGCTTTTTTGCGGAAAAACACGTCTAGATTGGCACGGACGCTTTTCCACAAAAAGTGCTTTTGCGGAAAAGCGTTCATGCCAATCTAGATGCTCTGTTCAGAAAATGCTTTTAACGGAAAACTTTTCCATTAAAAGTATTTCCAGAAAATCATTCCAGTCTAGACGCAGCCCTGATGTATTTCCACCAGTGTGATCTCTACATACAGGACCTGAGTCCAAAGGCAGGTTGCATCGATCACTGCCAATGAGTCAGAGATGAGACTTTCCTGGTATTTCCAAAGCTAACAAAAGAAAAGTGTCAAGTATCAGAGGAGTAGCTGTGTTAGTCTGAATCTGCAAAAGCGACAAAAAGTCCTGTGGCATCTTATAGATCAACAGATTTATTGGAGCATAAGCTTTCGTGGGCAAAGATCCACTTTGTCAGATGCATCTGATGAAGTGGGTCCAAAAAAAAGTATTTTTTTTAACTCCCTCGCTCTGTCCCCCAAAATGCAAAGACTTCAGAACTTCTTGGTACATGGAACAATCAGAGAGGAAATCCACTCCACCTTGTTTCCTTAGGACACTTTTTAAAGGCTCACTTGCTGTTTTCTGCAGGATAAGACGGATGTCCTGGCCATTCCCCAGGGTGGTTAATTCTGGTATAGCCTCTGCAGACCCTAAAAGTATTTCCACAAAAGCACATCTAGATTGGCAAGTGCCTTTGCGCAAAAGATTTGCTTTTGCGCAAAAGCATCCGTGGCCAGTCTAGACGCGATTTTGCGCAAGAAAGCCCCGATCGCCATTTTAGCCATTGGGTCTTTTTTGCGCAAAACAATTTTTCCCTGTCTACACTGGCCCTCTTGAGCAAGTATTCTTGCGCAAGAGGCTTTTTCCCGAGTGGGAGTGGGAAAGTATTTGCACAAGAAGCACTGATTTTGTACATTACAAAGTCAGTGCTCTTGCACAAATTCAAGCAGCCAGTGTGGACAGCTGGCAAGTTTTTGCGCAAAAGCAGTTGCTTTTGTGCAAAATCTTGCCAGTCTAGATGCACCCCAGTTGTTTAACAGGGGGTGCAAGTCTGAAATACAATAGGTGAGAAAAGTAAAGATACAAAAGCAGGAGAGTGAATGAGTCACAAACGAAAGAAACCTACCAGAAATAAACAACTTCCACGTAGGCCTAGGATGTAGTTAGCAATGCAATTCATTTTATTAGTTATAAATAAAGTACAAAAATCCACCAAAAGTGAATCTAAGCATTTACACAATTTCTAATGTCTCTTCTTTTCTTCAATGCACTATTGCTTTAATATTAATAATAAATATTTTGTCTAGCTTTCTTCTATAAAATAGTCTATGTAGCAAAATGTTGCACAGCACAACAGAACAGCAGTAGGAGTACAAAAAAAATGTGGAAAATCCTTTCACTTGCCCAAGCCATTAAAGGAGGTGATTTTTGTATGTGTGTGTTTTTTTGTCCACTCATTGTGCTAGTTATCCCTGTTATATTCCGACAAGGCCTGTAGGAAACACAAAAACAGATCCACCTGATGGCATGTGCATGTTAAAGAACGTGCGAGGTGGTGGTGGACATGTTTAAATCACAATGACAAAGCAAGCTAAGCAGCACCTTTAAAGGACCAAAAGACGGTGATTAAAATAGTTGCCGTTTGGCGGTCTCCTGCCCGAAATAAAGTCAGGTTGAAATAACCTATGGGGAAAATTAGCTCACAGCAGGGATAATTTCTCAATTATTTTCTCACAGAGAGTCTCGTGTCGTTGAACCGCGAATCATGGACATAGCAGCTATGGCCCAAGCTTAACATGTCACAGCGAGTGCTTCAGCCTCCTTAGCCACCTGTTTGCTTGTTACAGACCAGGCCTGTTTAAAAGTGCTCCTCTTTGCCCTGCTATGGTAAGCGATTTACTGGCCTTGCTGCTGCTGCTGCGATGCCCCCTACTGGAATATGCCCTGCACTGTCTGGAAGAGCAGCACAGCTCCTTCACCTGGCACCTTCACCTGGAAAAGGAAGTGGTGGGTTGGGGGTGAGGGGGCTACACTGTTTGATTTGACACCTGCGAATGGCAGCTAGGAACGGGATGAAATTTTTTGCTAACCTGCAGTTTAGGGAGTGGAACAGCAGCTCAAGGGTAGAAACATCTTGCTCAACAGAGCCCTCAGGGCCATGATAGTGCATGGTGATGGGTCTGTCACACAGTGTGTCTGCATGCACGCAAAATACAAATGATGCTAAACAACTCAGTGGTTCAGGTTCATGAATCCCCTTTTTTCTAACTGCAGTGAAGTTTTGGGGTGCAAGGTGGTCTTTTTATTTGGAAATTGTACTGGTGATGAACCGGTCTATGTAAGTCCCCGGCAGGATTCTACGATTAAAAAAAAATTAAACTCATCAGTTGCACAGAAAACCAACAGTCAGCCAGAATTATCATCTTTATGTATATCGACTGACTTCTCTAATTCACAAGACACCTACGTGTGTCCCCCTGCTTAGCGAAATGCCTGCATGACAAATTTCAACCAAACATCATTTGCATTGATTACACTGAGTTACTCCTAAGGAGTAAAGATTTCAAGTGGAATGATGCCAGACCATTATTTCTGTAATGCAGCTAGCAAACCGGGGTAGGTTATACAGTGGTTGTCGTTAAAACAGCAACATTTGCCAGCAGTTGCCATAGCTCTACATACAACAGGAGACAGCTAGTGAAATAATTGGCAATTTTTAAGTAGCTTCCACTCTACTCTGAGTGCACCAATTAAATCAAACATCTGGGGCCATGTTTTCTAGATGGAGATTTTCCATCTACACCTGAAAAATTTGTACTTGCATGGTTGCAATGACCTCTTGAATACTATGCGGAGGCCTTGCACCCGGCTATTTTACTGTGTATGCAAATGAGGATGCAAATTGTGCAGGTGTCCTCAGCCTTGTGAAAAGTTACACCCTAGAGTCTGGCCTAAGCGGTCAAAGTCTCAACCACTTCTCTTAAAAAACACCTGTAGCACCTTAGAGACCAACCAAAAAATACAGAGATGACTGAAGAAGTGGGTTGTGCCCATAAAAGCTCGTGATACTATCTATATTTTTTTGGTTAGTCTCTAAGGTGCTACAGGACCATTGTTGGGTTTTTTGAGGTTTTTTTTAGTTACAGACTAACACGGCTACCCCTCTGGAATTGAAAAAGGGGAGACAATAAAATTACGGGGGAGGGAGAGTTACTTAGTGCATATCCTTCGCTGGACGCACGGTTGTTTATGAGGCCAGTGTCTGTGATGTGTGCACTTGCACCTTCCACTACGGGGCTTCAGAGCAACAGCAACTTCCCCCCCACTGGCAGCACAACAATGGAGTGATCTGTCCAAAAAGTGCCCTTCATTAACCAGCATTCAAATTCCACCCAGACTTGGACTCAGCACCTCCATAATGGAAATGCGGAGGGGGTCTGCCTGTGTCGCTGTGCGGTTCTAGGGCCCAATCGCTTTCCACTTCCCTGACGAGCTTCCGGTCTTCAAGGGCCTTCCACACATGGGACCAGTCGCCAGGTCGGGCTGTACACTTAAAAGCACAGTTTGACCAGCACAAAGGGCAGGCCCTATGTTTTAACCCAGCCTCATTGAAATGCTTAGTTGGCCAGATAGGTCGTATACTGAACAAACAACCTCTTCAAATGGACAACCTCTTCACACGTGCAAATGGACGCCAGACAAGAGACACCGTGGGAAGGAGAAAGCCCATGAAAATATCGATTAAAGGGGAACATGGAAGGCCAGCCTGTGATCGAGGACAGAGGAAAAAATAGATCTGTGAGCCTGTTTCCCTTTGTTGGTCGTGTCCAGGCTTGCCGATGGAGGGGGACAGTTGCCAATGGGGGAGGGGGGGCAGTAGCCCTGAGGTCCAGCAATTCAAAGAGGCCCAGGTCTTGCTGCTGCCACCACCGCTGCTACTGCAGCAAGCCCTGGCTCCTTTAAATCAGAACTGGAGCACCACACCATGCGCTCTGGGCAGCGCTAAGGGCCTGGAAAGGGTGCCTTGCTCCAAGCTGGGAAATGCTCCAGGCTGGCTGCCCCTGGCTCCTCTCCTTCCACCCAAGGCCCCACCCCTTCTGGGAGTGCAGAGCCTGGCTTCCCCCCACCTTGCCCAAGGGCCACGGAGGCTGTCAGCGCCGCTGGTCGTGTCCATTTAGATGGTAAGAAATTTGGAGCAGGGTCTCCCTTTCACTATGTGCATGTACAATGCCTAGCACAAGACCCGTTTCAATGCAGGGGACTTCAGGCGGTACCGTAACACAAATAAGAACATAGCAGCTCCTGCACCGTGGCATCCGAGACCTAGCAGCCACACCTCTGCCCTGCCGCCTCTCTCATGCAAACAGCTGCGTAAGGGCTGTAGGACCGACTGCCTCTTCTATGTACAGGAGGAAACATTGGAATCTGCGCTGCCACCTGTGGAGCTACAGTTGGCAATCGCCGGTGACCACGGCATAACCAAGAGGAATACGGCCTGTCGGGGCTCATTGGCTAAAGGGAATCACCTGCACTGAGCTAATTTGCTTTCACCTTCTGTGTCTATATTGTGTTACAATGGTCCTTGTCCTGCCAGCTCTCTGAGCAAAGAACTCCCATTGAAGACCCTCCATGGGGCTTGTGAATTCTTTGGCTCTGAGGAGTGCTGTTTTCCTCCAGTGCTGACGGGCATGAGTGAAAGGATCACCATAGTTTGATTATGAGTGCAAATAATATTTATATATATGTGCTAAACACAATCACTATATTGCAGTTTTCCACTAGGTCACAGCATACAGAATCAAAGGTTTGCATTTTTATGGAATGTATCCAAGGTAACAAACAGCACCACAGTAATACAGTTTGTAATCACACACCCTGATTTTTCTTTTGACATGATAAGCTTTCCCTCCCTCCCCCTCCCCCCCCCAGGTTTAATATCTTTTTAAGTACCGATGCATGCAAAGCATTCCATTCCCAGAAACAATGCAAAAATGAGGTAATAGGAGTAATAAAAAAAATTAGTATTAATTTCTAAATAAATAAATTATAATTAAAAATGCAAAAACAACTATAAAAATAATTAAATAAGAACCCACAATATCTACAAGTTAGTCATAAATTATGATTGTTAAATATAAGGCATTTAAACTCACAAAACCCTGTAAACTATGTTTTGTTTCTAGAGATTTGTTTTGTTTTGAAAAAATCACTCTAGTAGCTCATTCTACTCATACAAGCTATTTAAAGACGAGGGAGCCGGACACACCAAATGCAAATTTCAGACGTTACAAGCGCTCGCGTGCCACTGTATCACTCACTCACACGGACCATGGAAGTTTGGTGCTTTCTTCACCTTTTTAAAAACTGTGCTTGTTCATTAGGCAAATAATAATACTTTCGCATAGACGTAAAACACGGGTTGGAAGAGCTCATTTCCTCCCCGCTGAACAGTTCATTCCAAGCATGGGCCTGAATGGCTCCTTTTCCTTCTCACTGAATGGTTCATTCCAAGCAAGACCCTAGTCTTGGAAGGTTCTGAGCACCTTCTGCAAGGTGCTGAATAGCCACAATTCCCATTCACTCCATTAGAGGATCCTCAGCCCCTCCCTGGACATGCTGAGCTCTGGCAGGACCAGGCTAGAACGCATGATGGACAGCGTGGGTTACAGTGCATCTAAAGAGCAACATCTTGTTTTGCTCCTTCATATTATTTTTTAATGACATACGAATCTGCTGCTGCTGGAGAGAGGCCCAGGCAGTTTATTGCCCTATGTACTCAGTCCTTCTAGTCTAAGGGCTCACACCATCCAGTTCAACCCAATAGAAGAGAAACAACCACGTGTGCCTACTGTCATCCTGAGGCAAAGTTAAACCACGCTAGAATTTTTCAGAGCAGAGTTTAGCAAGGTGGTTACCTGCCCCAATCCTTTCTCTCTCCTCCCTCACCCCCCCCAACACACACATACACCTCTCCCAAACACTGCTCTCATCACACGCACACTGGACGAGAACAGGGATTCTGAATAAATATTTACAGGGCCCGTCTTCTTCACCTGCCACTGTAAGTTATTAGCTTTCCCTCCTCCCCACACCACTTACCTGTGCCTAGCACGACAGATCTGCTGAAGAGATGGCGACACTGGGAGAAATTACTGCAGTGAATTGGAGAGCATCTCCCATGTGAATGCTGATGCAGTCACTCTTGGCCCTATCATTAACTTTATACTCCAGACTGGAAGAAAATATATCATGGGCATCTGGGAGGTCAGCACTTTCCAATTACAGCTCGCAGGAATTCTATGATCTCTCCTAGGAAGTGTAATTTATGTTCCTCTTCACTTACAGACCATTACTTAACGCCTATGAAATGGGCACTCGTGGGAATGAGAAATCCTCCTCCATATAAGCATTTTAAATACCTGTGTCTGATTAAAAATCCTCTAGCCACTTTTTTGCTCTCCTAGTACATGAAAAATGTATTAAAAGCCTGGAGAATATTGGCTGTTGATTCCAAACCTCCAGGGGGCTGTCAGATAAAGAAGACTGAGTAAAGAGTCAACATGCACTTAATTCAATGTCTCTCATGGCAAATAATCTGAAATATTTATTACAAAAGGAATGTGGCTCAGAAAGCTCCATTATTTTGGCACGTCACTGATTACTTTTAACCTTTATTTTTCTCATAATTATAACTGAGCCTGCCAAATGAGCATCTGTTTCATTTTAGCGATCATACCATATATATATATCGGTATGGCTGTGTGCTTGTATATACGTACACTTCTATATTTTAAAATTCAGGCCAAGTAGTAAATTATCCCATATATCTAAATTCCCTTCCTGTACTGACACTTTCATGTTGTCAGCAATTTTTATGTGCAATACGACTAAACTAGCCTGTTATTCTCCCCTGCCTCTTGTCATCAGAACAACGATCTGCGATTTTCCACAGCTAGGGATGAAGAAAAAAAGGTGGATTTTATAAAAAACCTTCAGCATGCCCCCGGAGCTGTAATCTCCTCTCATTCTTACTGCGAAAAGTTGCTATTTCGTGTAATCATAAAGGAAAGAACAGGAGAAAGGAATTTAGCGCAGGATGCACCTTGAATCAATCTTTTTTCTCCCTTCCCTCTGGGAGCCTGAAAAGGAGGTTAGATGGCAGCACAGCTCCGGGGTGTTTAATTAGGTCACTTGAAGTTTTTTAGCCTGCTGGCCAAAGAAGACCATGCGATTAGGAATTTAATTGTAAGAAAGGCATGTTCAATTTTCCCCGGAGCGGATGCCTGATTTAGCAGAGAATATGGTTGGTGCTTTTGTTTTGGAGAGATGGAAGAATGCATTTTTCATCACATTGCAAGCGTATTGCTAGGCCAATTAGTCCTCCAAAGAACACCTGCAGGGTCTAATGACTCTGACCCGTTCAATAGGTTCTCTTTCTCCAGCAGGCAGACAATGGATCTTTCACCACAGGTGTGGTGTAAGGTTAGCATCTGATCCATCCTCCTCTGGAGGTGGGGGTCTGGGCCTGGTCTTGGAGAAATGCGGAACAACCTGCAGTTCCCATGGGCATCAGGGCCCAACAGATTACAGTGGCTTTGCAATTGCCCTAGAAGATGAGATGGTGATAGGAAAAAAATCACAATACTAAAATGCCGAGTGGCCCTCCGTCGCTACTGCACCCCAAGATTCCTCATTAAACTATAGTGGCAGATATAATCCTAGGATCCTGCCCTATATAAAATGTCCAGCACCAGCAGATAAGCAAGAACAAAACGTCTCTCTACCATTTTGTTCATTTCATTCCAATTATTATTTTTAGGCATCTCCAATCGGTAACACACTGTAAACATAATCAAAGAAACCAACACAGACGAGGCAAAGAGCACGATCCTTCTAACTGCAAACAGGGATTTGCTTTTTTCACCTCTATTTTTTTCCCCTAAAGGTGGGAAGATTGAACTTTTGTGTCCCCCTCCACCACATTTCAGTCAGGCACCAAAATAAGGAATCTATGAAAAAAATATTTGGTGCAAATTAGGTTAACAGCGACATGTCCACCACAAGATGACTAGGGCACCAAACACAACATTTCTTAAGCTAACATGCTCCAGTTGCTGTCCACAGAAATAGCTAAAGACCCCCTAACATGTGTCTACTTATTCGAGAGGTATATATACAATCCTTGTGACACTCAGGATTGACAGGCCAGACTAACCACACACTAGTTCCTTCATGTTCGATACTAAATCTTCTGCAGCACAGGGCCTTCTAGCTGTGGGAATACCAGCTCCCATGCATTAGACCAATATGGCTGTGAGGACCTCTCCTACCACTAGATATTGAACCACCTTTTCCTCCTTTTCGCTAATGTGCTTGCAGACTTTTTCCTCTAAATCAAATGGCTCAGAAGGCAAAATTTTGCTGCAAGGGCTTATGGCCATATGACCTGGTAAGGAAAATGGTGCGTCACATTGGTTCTTTCAGCTGTCCGAGCCAAGTTGTGTTTCAATGTCCACTCTGCAAATCGGGCACTTCTTGCTGGTTGCTAGCCACTGATCCACACACACTTGGTGAAATAGATGCATACAGGGTAAACGCCTGCAAGAGAGAATTACATGCCTGTTACAGCGGGGGCCGTGATGTGCGTGAGGCGGGTGGAAAAGGCACAAACACAATATAGGACACAGTGAGGGACAGTGTCCAGCATTCTGCACTTAGTAGGTTTTGTACATTCACAGATTTCAAGGCCTGGTGGGGCCGTTACAAGCATCTAGTCTGATCTCCTGCATAACCCAAAACAAAGAACCTCACCCGGGAATTTCTGCATCAAGCCCACATCTTTTGTTCAAGCTATGGCCACTCTTTCAGAAAGCTAGCCCAGGCTGGATGGGATGAGGGATAGAAAAATTCACCCCATCTCTGGGCAAGTTGTTCCAATGGTTAACAGCCTGCGCTGGTCACATTTCTGGCCTGTTGGTTGCAGTTCAGTATTGTTTAAGCATGGCCACACTACACTGCCTTGCACACACAGCCCTAGCACCAACAGCCACCGGCTGCACCCAGCACCTGAATTCTAAGATTTTCAAAGTGTCCCACACACATCTGTTCATCTTATAGATAAGAAAATTAGGGTTAAAAAAAAAAGCAAAGGGCCAATACCTTTAACTCCTGCGCATGTGGCCTTGTATGACCCTGGTGTATGGAGGATGGCAGCGACTGCTCCCTCCATGGGATCATTGAAGGTGCACAGCACCCCAGAAAAAGTATGTGGTGGGGAGAGGGAGAAGCCAGAGCGCCATGGCTTCCTGCAGCTTGGACTGGGATTACCTACAGATGCAGGCTACCCCTTTCTTGAGTCCATCAAGCTCATTACTTAGGACAGGGGTGGGGAAAGCGAAGACCCAGGGGCCAGGTTCAGACCCCGGCTTGCCTGGATCTGGCCCTCAAGGCTCAGGGTCCCCTCCCCCAGCATTGGGGAGCCTGTGCTGGCTCTCCAGCCCCCTTGTACATCCCAGGGGGGCTGAAATACACAAAATCTGAGCCCCCCAGGCTCTGGTGTGTGAGGGGAATGCGGGGAGGGTCTTTCTCCTTCTCAGTCAGGGGCACGTCAGTGAGGGTTTGTTTGGGGGGGTTTTTGCTTGACTGATTTTTCTGTGGGCCAGTGGTCCCCAAACGAGAAAACGTTTCCCACCCCCGACTTAGGAGTTGCAATCTCTTCCCTTCTGCATTCAGCGCAGCTCTGCACCGCTCCCCAGCAAAGGGCTGTGCTGACACGTTGGCCGTGATTGGACCCAGGTTTCCACAGCCTTTATGCCGCTGAAGTGAGGGTTCTGCAGCCATCTTGCTGGGAGAACAGAAGCAGGCCCTGAATATTCAGTCTCATCGGTGCTGTATGAAAGTTGTGCTGGGACACAAGACAGGACCTCAATGACAAGCACAGCCAAAGTAAAGCTTATTGCAGGTTGGTGACTTCAGGGCACAACGGAAGGTCACAGCCATTCCGTGCTGTCTGCAGCAGGTTGTGTTGCCATTCTGGCTCATAGCAGCTGGAACTTTATACCAACAACCCCCAAATTTGTTAAGTGGCCACGACCCAGCTTCTAATTTTGGGCACTCGATTTAGGGTTCCTAAAACTCTGGTTGCCAGTCTCCTCAAGCCTCACAAATACTCATGTCCTGCGCAGCTGGACTAAAGCAGAACTAGAAACAAAACCCAGATCCAAGCGTCCCTGGACTGGAAATCTAGATTTGCCAATAGCCCCTCCCACCAGAATGGGTTGAGTCCAAAATGCAGATGTAAACACCCTGCAACTATGGAGATTTGCATACAGACCAAAACTGGATGACTGGCCGCTGAGTTAGCAACCTAACAAGGTGGCACCTGCTGCCACACCAATACTGAGTGGCACTAAAATCTGCAGTGCCATGGGCCTAAAAACACAGGGACCCAGAAGGAGGTGACCAAAAGCAGAGGGCACTGCTGACAGCTTTGCCTTAGTGTTGCAGCATAGCACCCTTTAGCCACTGTTTATAAAATGGACTTTGAGAGAATCCTAATGCCCCACACCTGGATTTGTGTGCTGATAACTATAGACCCTGCGCTCTGAATACTCAGAGGGAGCTCTGAGTAGTCAGAATAACGCTGATGGCCTGGTCTTAAAAACAGACACACGCAGCAGTGAATGATTTCCAATAAAATAAAATCCAAACCAAGCAGGAAATGAATGGGAGTAAGGAAGGAGGCATCTACGAGCCAGAAATCTCGGTGGGGAAGATTATACCTCACGTCTTCTCCGTCTTCAAGCATAGACAGGCAGATTGTGCATTTCTCATCCGTGTCGGACTCCTCCCCATCCTCCTTCTCAGCTTTGCCTTCCTGCGGTCTTCTCTGTGACAAAGGTAAAGATGTAACATAATGAACAAAAGCAGAGACTCTGTTCTCTAATGTTCCGGAAAGCCTCTGCAGCCAGCGAATCTGAATAGTCAATGCATGGACCCACCACCCACCTCGCCCAAAATCGACAGCAAGATGGAGGCCAGTTCCTACTCATGCGCCAACTGTCAAATCGTACCAGGAGAGGAGAGGCAGTCGGAATAATGTCGGTGTCTCAAAGGAGCCCAGAAGCCACTTCCTCATGAGTTCCATGACTAAAGTCACAGACATTAACGTCATGATTAACATCACGATTAATTCGTAGGTGCTGAAGCCTTTCCAGTGAACAGTAACAATGTCAGATCAACCCTCTGATATATCAACAGAATTTCCACAGATGCTGCACCTGGATATCCCAGGAGATATCCACACGCACATACTTGCCCCAGCTATAGTGGTTTCCTGTAGACTTTAGAAGCGTGACTTTCTACACAATAGCATTCACTGCAGTAACTTCCATACTAATGAAAATACGTTGGTACCACAATCACTCTGGAGTGGCAACTGTTATTTGTCTTGGGCTAATGTCAACAACCCCAGCCCCATTGTACTAGGCACTGTACAGATAGAAAAGTGCCTTTAATGGAGTGTCTACATAGTGCCCTAAACGCGAAATAAGATATGCAATTTGCCCTATGGAAATTGCATATCTTATTTCGATTGTATTTCAAAATAGTTTATTTAGAAATTTAGCGTGTCTACACAGTGCCAAATTTCAAAATAACGTGTTATTTCAAAACATCCCGTAAGCCTCATGGAACAAGGGCTACAAGGATGCCAGAAGAGCGCGCCCGTTATTTTGAAAAATATTTCGAAATAACGGGCGCGTTTCAAAGACGGTATCCTGAAATAGCTACTCTGCGTCTTAAGAGCAAGCCCGTTATATCAAAATATAATGGGCTCATTATTCTGACATCCCTGTAACGAGGAACAAGGGACGTTTCGGAATAGTGCCTCATTTCGAAATTGGGCACTGCATAGACAGTGCCAAATTTCAAAAAAAGCTATTTAAAAATAACATCAAAATAAGTGTATTTAGAGGTAAGGGTGCCCTATAGATGCACCCTAAGTGAAAGTAGAATTCAGCCCATGAGCTTTTCCCATTGTTTTCCAGTTCTACTCACATTCCCTTTCCTTGAGAGAGGAACCCAGCCAATGGGGCAGACGGCCTCCCTGAGCCTCAGTGGGCCCCTGGGCAAGGTGGGGGGGTAGGGCCTGCTCTGTACCCTTGGAAGGGGTGGGGCCTCACATGGAAGGGGCAGGGCTGAGGTGACAGCCTTATGGCGCTCTGGCAGCGATTTACAGGGACGCTCCAGGCCCTTTTGTATTGCCAGGCCCTGGGGCAGTTGCCTCTTCCCTCTCCCCATCAGCAGGCCTGAACCCAGCCCAAAAAGGAAAACAGAGTCAAAGTCTCAGGCCCCACTTTCCTTCTTCCTCCCTCATAGATCAAAAGTAAAGTGACCTCCTGGCGTTTTGAGCATAAAATCTGGAGATGTTACTTCCGCCAAAAGGAGAGCACAGAGTCTCTTTTCACGGTGAGAGTCTTGCTGGTGAGGGACTTGGACTCAAAAGGGACAAAAACATACACCCACAGCTTTGCCTACATGTGTGTAAGCTGCAGGTGTAACCTGCACACCTACTGGGTATGGGGCACTGAACCCTATAGTAGTACCGAGGCCATTTACAGAGAGAATGATGAGTCTGCTCCACAGCCTAACTAAGAGCCAGTTGTCTTTTAGCTCATGTGATAGAGGCTCATGCACAAAGGTCCCAGGTTCAAATCCACCCACAGAGGACAAGGGTCTGCCGGTGTTACACAGGCACTATCATGTGCGTGCAGAAATGACAAGAGTTTACATGCACTTGCACACATGTAAGACACTTTCTTAGCAAGTGTCTACAAGTCAGTGAAGGAAAACTAGGGCTGTTGAATGGGAGAATGTTGAGGCCCATCCGACTGAACTACACTGGCACGTCAGCCTACGGTCCACACAATACATGGGATGGACCAAGGCGACTCTGGATTTCAAATTCCTCCCACCTGGTTTTGAGGCTTTGGTTTGGGCCTCCATCGAATTTCTTCCCATTTCCTATCCATGAGTAATCCTGAGACAAGCATTGTTACATGTGTTTTTTAGCAGCTACACTCATTTCTCTAGGAAGCACAAGTCAGGCCTTCTGGGAGAGTTGCCTATAGACTTAACCCTGGCTGATTTCTCACCTTTTTATATTTGTGTGGGAAAGTGAATCTCTCGATGGTGTTCTGCACAGCTCCCTGGTTCACGCTGCCTAATCTGTCTTCCAGCTGCAGCAGTTCCTTAAGCAGAAAACATCCACAAGGCATATGACAATCTCCCAAGACAATCCCTGCCGGTTCATTCTGCTTTGCAATGAACATGGAATGTAAGGTTCTTTTCTTACCATTTATTCACAGAAAATGCACGCTCATGTTAATACTGTGTTGTGCTTTCATGAGGTCTTTTATCAAAGAATCTCCAATTAACAGACATGGACCCGAGAATCCAGATGTGGATTTCCGACACTCACAAGTTCAGGGTGTTTGAAACAACAGTTTTCTGTCAGGCTATTCTCTACCAATTAGTGATTTATAAAACATTAGTTAATTCTCAGTTCACCCCTGTGGAGTAGATGGAGTCTTGTCTCCAGACAGGAAAAAGAAAACAGAAATTAAGTGATGTGTTTATGGCCTTGCACTGAACCAGCGTCAAAAATAGCACCCAGGAGTCCGGAAACCAATCGTCTCTTACTGTAATTGCTAGACTTCATCGCCACCCGAATTGATATTAAAATCACATGTTTTAAAATAATCTGGACAGCAATATTTTGCCAAATAAGAGTTAATGTCACCATCTGTTTTTCAGACAGGGTATAAGCTGGGTCAAAGTTTTAAATAACTGTTGGCCTGTAAGTGCATCTGTAAATTCTGTGTACTCAGCTGTTGTGTGCACCACA
This sequence comes from Pelodiscus sinensis, assembly GCF_052426305.1. NCBI lineage: Eukaryota > Metazoa > Chordata > Testudines > Trionychidae > Pelodiscus > Pelodiscus sinensis. Next base: position 119,362,787 of record NC_143057.1, read on the forward strand.
CCTGGATGTGTGTGCTAATAACGAAGAGCCTGATCCAACGTTCCCTCTCCCCTCCCCCGTCATTCCATCAACTTCAAGGAGCTTTCAATGGGAACTTAACAGCATCTATTTAACAAGCCACGTAGGCTTCAGTTTGGAACAGCTGTTCTAGAGACAACAATGTTAAAAAGTTTATGACAGGACTTACACAGGTTCCAGGGGACGCAAAAGTGGGTTAAACAATCTTTTAAACCAGAAGGTACCTACCTCATAACTTTCCCTTACAGCAGATGTGTGCCTGTTTGGATTCAGTCCCTGAAGAGCAAGTAACTGAAGCTGAGGGTAAGGGTAGTTTCTGATTTCATGAACAACCTGTGAGGGGTGGGTAGGGAGAGAGACAAATCACCTGTATTAACACATAATTTACACATCCTTTAGGTGCCTGCCTTCTTCAAATCACATTTTTTTATAGGGGAAAAACCTCAAAGCAGAGTGACTACTAGTTTTAAGCCCAAAATGAAGATTTTTTAAACAAAGAAATCATAGGGGTTTTAGTAATCATATTTACTCAGAGCACATTTACAATACTGGACACAGTATTGCCTAGACATTCAAAATCATTTATCAGTTTAAAATTAATCCAACAATACATTTGGGGTTCTCTTTATTTGTCCTCTGGTTTTTAGCCATTCAGGTAGCCTTCGGGTCACCTTGAATTTTTTTTTTTTAAACTAGGAGAACTAGAAACCGAGAGTTTTAAAGAGGAGAGCTTGGGTTCTTATCTAGTGACTTGATTCTAGGAGCTGGGACCTTTAAAGGAAAAAAAAACAAACAAAAACCTCATCAGATGCATCACAAGATGCACACGATACGGAAAACTGGGTCAACATCCAAAACACAACATCCTGCTAGCAAGAGAGAATCATAGAACTGGAAGGAACCTCAAGAAGTCATCAAGTCCAGTCCCCTGCATTCATGACACGACCAACACCAAGACCATCCCTGACAGGTGTTTCTCTAAATCGGCTCTTAAAGATCTCCAGTGATGGAGATTCTACAACCCACTAGCAATAGATTTCAGAGCTTAACCACTCTGACAGCTAGGAAGTTTTTTTTCTAATGTCCAACCTAAACCTCCCTTGCTGCAATTTAAACCCATTGCCTCTTGACCTATCATCAGAGGACAAGGAGAACAATTTTTCTTCCTCCCCCTTTTAGGTACTTGAAAGCTGTTATTATGTCCCCTCTCAGTCTTCTATTTTCCAGACTAAACAAACCAAATTCTTTTAATCTTCTTCATAGGTCATGTTTTTTAGACCTTTAAACATTTTTGTTGCTCTTTTCTGGACTTTTTAACAATTTCTCCACATCCTTCCTGAAATGTGGTGCCCACAACTGAACCAATCAGCACAGAGTAGAGTGGAAGAATTATTTCTCGTGTCTTGTTTGCAACACTCCTGTTAATACATCCTAAAATGATGCTAGCTTTTTTTGCAACAGTGTCACACTGTTACCTTTAGTTGTGGTTTGCTGTAACCCATAGATCCCTTTCTGCAGTACTCCTTCCTAGACAGTCGCTTCCCATTTTGTATATGTTTGAAACTAATTGTTCCTCCCTAAGTGGAGTACTTTGAACTTCATCCTATTTACTTCAGACTATTTCTCCCATTTCTCCTGATCATTTTGAACTATTCTCCAAAACATTTGCAACCCCTCCCAATTTGGAATTATCTGCAAACTGTACAAGTGTATTCCAAACACCATTATCTAAATAATTAATGAAGTTATTGAACAGAACTGACCCCTGTAGAACTTCGCGCATTATGCCCTTCTAATATGAGTGTGAACCACTGATAACTACTGTTGGGGAATGGTTACCTGACACATTGTGCACCCACCTTATACCAGATTCATCTAGGTCAGGATTGGGCAATAATTTTTGATGTGGGGGACCACTCCTAGATTTTAGTAAGTGGGCAGTGGCCACATTTTTCTATGGAGGGGGTGCAGAAGGCAGCTCAGGGTAGGGAACTGGGGTGCAGGAGATGGTGTGGGGTCCGAGAGGGAACTTGGGTGAAGGAGGGCAGAATGTCTGTGATCAGGGGTAGGGGCTTGGTGTGCAGGAGAGGATTTTGGTCTGGGGAGGGATGTAAGAGTGGGTGCAGGGTCTAGGAGGGAGTTGTGACCTAAAGATGGGGAAAGAGGTACAGAGGGCTTGGGAGGTGACCTGGGGTGGTAGCTGGGAGCAGGGAATTGGGCTGTGGGAGGGGGTGAGTAAACTTCTAACTTGAATTAGCTGTTATTCCTTGTGGAATGAGGTTTAAACAGCTAATTCGAGTTAAGGGGTTTACTTCGAACTCCCATTTCTCTGCCGCGTGTAGATGTGGGCAGTTATTCCGGGCTATTCAGTTTCCAAAACGGCGACCGCTCGGGAACATGTTAATGAAGTGCAGGATATTTAAATCCTGCGCTTCATTTGCAATTTCGGTCGCCCTCATTAGTCTCCCTAGTTCGAACAAGGGGGCTAGCGTAGATGTACCCTCTGTGCCTACTGGCCAGAAACCAAGCAGTTTGGGGCTGCTCTGTGCCTGAGGGTCCTGGTGGATCCGGCTCCAGCTGTATCCTACCTCCACCTGATTTAGGTTATATTTCCCTAGTTTTTTAATGTGACGGTCATGCAAGACTGTATCAAATGCCTTACTAAAGTCTAGATATACCACATCTACCACTTCCCCCTTACACACAGGATTTGTTGACTGTTGCTAAGGCTATAGCTACACTAGCACTAGTTGATAAAATCTTTATCGGTCAGGGCTGTGAAAAAACACATCCCTGGTCAACATAAGTTAAACCAACAGAAGCACTGGTGTGAACAGCTCTGTGTCAGTGGGAGTCGCTCTCCCACAGATGTAGCTGCCTCCGTTCATTGGGGGTGATTTAATTATGCCAACGAGAGAGTGCTCTCCTGTCGGCATAGAGTGGCTACATGTGGAATCTTACAGCTGCAGTGAGACAGATATGCTGCAGTAGTCTCTAGTGTAGACATAACCCACGTGAAACTGGTCATCATCCACGTCAAGTAAAGAGCAGAGAATTACAAACAGCATAGTGTTGATGTTGAGATTTACAAACCACCCATAAAGGATAACAGATTCCCAGTTATTAAAATTTCATCTTGAATTTCCATCTTGAAACCATCACACACAAACAGGGGAGGAGGGACTTCTTAAAGAGTCATGAATCAGGAGATGGACCCAGAAGAACATTTGTTTTTAAGAACATGATTGGGGGGTGGGAGAGGATCGGACTGATCAATTTTGAACTCATACCATTAAGACCATAAATGATGAAAACTAAATTAGATTCTTGTAATGCATTTAGTTTTAGCATACTATAAGGCTATGTCTACACTAGGGGTTATTTTGTGGAAAAAGCAATGCAAATGAAACGCTCATTAGCATTTTTTCACGCTTAGTTGGCATAATCTCTTCCAATGCTTTTTGCACAAGAGGTTTTTTGCGCAAAAACTAGCAGTGTAAATGGATCCATTTTGCACCAAAAAAACCTTTTGCGCAAGATCTGTATACCTCCTTTTTTGAGGCATAAGGATCTTGTGCAAAAGGGGGGGTTTGCGCAAAATGGATCCGTCTACACTGCTAGCTTTTGTACAAAAAGCATTGGAAGACATTAGCATTTTCCCGCACTTCATTTGCATAATGAGCACTTCATGTGCATTGCCTTTTCTGAACAAAACAAAACAAAAACAACCTAGTGTAGACATAGCCTAAGTGTTAAAAAGCTTCAGAGGGGGAGCTGAGTTAGTCTGTAACTGGACATTTTTTTTAAATCAACGAACAGTCTAATAGCACCTTAAAGCCTGACAAAACATGTAGATGGGATCATGAGCTTCTGTGGGCAAAATCCAGGAAATGGGTTTTGCCCACAAAATCTCATGATCCCATCTACATGTTTTGTCAGTCTTTAAGGTGCTACTAGACTATTCGTTGTTTTTTACATTTTTATAAGTGTTATATTAGTAATACCTCAAAAAAAACAAACAGAAACTCTGTACTCATTGTGCTGCTGGTCTCCTTTAAAATTTAAATAGGAATAGGTTTTAAAGATTTGTGTCAAGGACCCTTTTGAGTGCGATGAAATACAATGGGAATGATTCTCATAAAATCAGTTTTCAAGGTCAGAAGGGACCATCATGATCATCTCGTCTGACCTCCTAAAGTCCCTTCAAGCTACTCTGGCACTAAAAAGAAATTAAATTACATTTAAATCCACTTCCAAGTCACTTTCCATTGCCAGAATAATGTAAACAGTGTTTAGTCTTAATGAGTCCCAGCACCAATGACTCAAATTCTGCTCACAGCTAAACTAATATGAATTTGGAATAACTGGACTTCAGTGAAGTTACTTTGGATTTACAGTGGTTTACCTGGTAGCAGAATTTACCCTAGTATCCACTGTTCATTCCAAATCTTTTCCATTATGTCTACATTTTGTGGACTGGCTAGTGTAAAATTGGTGTAGCTCCACTGAAGGTAACAGAATTCATCCTAGTTACTCTTCCTGGCCGATGAGTACAATGATTCAGTCTGAGCCTCTCTGGCAGACTTCCTCCCACTCTTAGAAGACAGGTGATGGAAAGACAACAGCCTCTATTTTGATTGCCTTCTGGCAGACAATGCATAAAACGTATCCCAGCCAAAGCGTTTCACTTACCATCTGCGCTGATGATGTGTTTCTGGGGAAATGGTGCATTCTAGACGTAGCTAAGTAATGTTGATAGTGCTGGGGGACTGGCCTGACCTGGAACTGGGCATGCGTCAGTCCAGCATCAACACTAAGGTCCCTGTAAGAATAAAACCAAAAATACATACATGCAGAAAATGCAAATCCAATCTTCCTTTTAAATGCCACACGTTATTTCTGAGCCCATACACAGAGCCAGGTAAAATTCATAGCATGCTCTCCCATTCTGAGCACGCGGTTCCTTAGATCCCGTTCTCAACAGCCATGGCTCAAATCCTGAATGAGGCCAGTGAGGGCAGGAGTCACCCCACATTTATAACAATGTAAGAGAGAAGAACTAGGTCTAACTCTCCACTGCCTTGCTCTTTGTACAAGTCATTTACACCTAGTCAAGGTGGGTGCATAGTGGTGGTAAGAGTCCCGATTTTCATATGTTCAGGGCAGTAGAGAAATAGGCCCACAGGCTTCATAGCTGGAAGAAGAATAATTGTCTAACCATATTAGTCCTCCAGGATATGATGGATGTGAATCAACTGGTTCAGAACAGGCCAGATTTTGCTCTTTCATGCCAATGTAAATCTGAATTCTACTGGCTACACAATATGCCCCTTCCACTGTATTTTTTTTTATTAAAACTACTCATACTTTGTTTATACACCTTACAGACATGGGAGATGCCTCACCTGCCACTAAAATGTAGCCACTTTGAATGTGAAACCAGGTATCTATTTAATAACAGTGGCACAGGGAGAGAAGAATTGACACTACAAGGAGAATTTTAGGTAGGCAGCATATCAATCACCCAAACTGGAAGGAAGCCAGAACATCATTAGGCGTTGGTCAATTATGACCATGGGAGCTTTCACATCACCATGAAATCATGGAGCTGGAATTTATACAGTATTCAAAAGCTGGCCCAGCTCACAGAACAGAGCTGCCCAACAGCTCGCAAGGGCAACAGTCCAATGCTGACTAAACTACCCTTCTACAGTGCTTTCTGCCACACCTGTGTAGTCACTGGAGAGTCCCTACTGGAGGGCTGATCTCACCCACTGCTGCTCTGCTTAGGAGAGCACAGGGGTTCACAGCACACGTGAGATGGCACATACCTGAACCTAATCGGTGCCTGTATATTTATACCTGCCTCTGGAATTTCCACTACATGCATCTGACCAAGTGGGTCTTTGCCCACAAAAGCTTATGCTCCAATAAATCTGTTATATGTCTACACTGGCAGCTTCTTGCACAAGAACTCTTTTGTGGAAGAGTTCTTGTGCAAAAACTCTTCCAGAAGAGAGTGTCTACACTGGCATGTGCTTTTGCGTAAGAGATGTGGTTTTGCACAAGAGCATCTGTGCCAGTGTAGATGCTCTCTTGTGCAAGAAAGCTCTGATGGCCATTTAACCATAGGGCTTTCTTGTGCAAGAAATTCACGTTGCCTGTCTACACTGGCCTCTTGCGCAAGAACAGTTGCGCAAAAGGTCTTATCCCTGAGCGGGAGCATCAGAGTTCTCGCACAAGAAGCACTGATTTCATACATTAGAAAATCAGTTTACTTGCGCAAGAACACACAGACAGTGTAGACAGGCAGCAAGTTTTTGCGCAAGAGCGGCCGATTTTGCGAAGATCACGCCAGTGTAGGCACAGCTTTAGTTTATAAGGTGCCACAGGACTTCTCATTGCTTAGGGAGAAGCAGTGTAGTCCAGTGGTCTATTCGTGACTCTGATACTAGTTACATATGCATAATAGTTTCACAGGTATTCATGATGCTATACAGAGAGGGTAATGATTCTTTGCTTTCAAGGAGCTTATTATAATCTAAGGCTCCATTCATGTAATGACATCTGCCCTGGCAGACTGCTGCATCGATGCCTAACTGTAGCCGTAGGAACCTGGAGTAAGTGCAGGAAGCTATTTGCACGGATGTCTTCGCAGGAGGGTCTAAGACGGGGTAGACACTAAAACAGGGTCAGTTTGCCAGGGTTAGCCCCTGGCAGGCTGCTGTCACTACATTTACCTGCACCTCCACAGGTACTGGTGACTGCAGCTCCCATTGGCTGTGGATTGCCATCCCCAGCCAATGGGAACTGCAGGAAGAGGCTCAGACTGGGATGTTCTTATACTCAGGCTGCAGGGCAATCACAATCCTCGCTCATAGCATAACTGTAGTCTGAGTTAAGCATGTATCCCAAAGAATGGTTTCCCTAATCTTCCCTAAATCCTTAGGCCCATATACCATGGTGCTGTGAGGAAGCTGAAGTTAAGTGAGGAACAGCAAACAAATGGTTTCATGACAGGTCCACCCCAAACATGTCAAATCCCCTTCCCTCCGCCATTTATTATAACGGACGTCACTTTAGCGCTTAGAGGCCCTAAATGAGATCATGGCCCGATTCTGCCAGGAGCTGTATAAACACACACTGAGATGCTCTCTCTGCCCTGAAGATCTCACAGCCTATATACAGGGCAAAAGAAACAGACACACACCAAGGTAATATTAATTGTCTGTCTGTATACAGCCTGCCACTCAGAGAGTCAGAAATAGAGCCCTGGTCTTTTGGCTCAGAGATGTGTACCCTATTCATAGGACAAGGCATGCTCTCAAGTGCACATCACTTCTCTGTATAATTACATAATTTACCCACATTACTGCAGCATTACAATGGCATCAACAAATTAACCATACAATTGCACACCTAACTTTAAAAAGATCAGGCCTACTACCTGATGTTGGTTCACAGGCAGGAGGATCCCAATTAACAGACCATATTGGATTTTTTTTTTAGCATTTTTTTAAAATGAATAAATATGACAAAGTAGCTGGAGAAAGCAAAAATCATCACCAGCAACACTATTCTAGCACAAGCCAGTATTGGTGCAACCTTTTGATGCTCAGACATCACAGATTCACATCTTCCTGCAATGCTGGTAGGACTCATCTCACTTGGAAATAATAATTGAAGGATTAGAGCCAGGATAATAGGTTAGATTGTGTTCACTAAATGCATATTCACAGGCCAATTTGTGGAATCAAAGGGGTTTTAATAAAGATATGGCTGTTGGAAATCTCTGATCACTTTCAGCAATTCCACCCATGCCGTTTTCATGTAAAAATACACTCCCTTACCTTCAAGTGAACGCAAGCTCCACTTATGTATTAATAGGTTACAGGAATGTTTTTATATCTGTCACTGGGTAGACTAGTACAAGCACCCTGAGGGGATGTGATTCACCCAAACGTATACACACACACATATAGGATTTTCTGACAGCCACTCCTTCGGTTTTATGAAACTACTGAACAACCAAGGCAAAATTAGGAGGTTAAGGTGGTCCGTTATAATGAACATAATTATCACAAGAGAGAGAGAGATTCCATTCAGAGAGAATCCAAAGCACTTATCAGGGCATAGTGGGCCAAATTCTGCCCTCACTAGTTTCAAAGGGAAAGCTTGAGAAAAAGTGACAGATGAATCAGACCACATTTATATTGAACTTCAAGGTTACAAAGGTCACACACTAGGAAATGCCAGCATTTCAGGTAACCTATGCAACCTTAATTCATCCCTTCTGTGAATATGTAATTTATGATCCAGTCTTTCATGACACGATCACATATTATATTTTTCGCAGCATTCCCAGCACATTCAGTGTGTAGAATGGGCGGTGCTCACTTACTGAGCAGCTATTCAATACATGTGCCTTTTGTACGGCATGCTATTCGAACCATTTCCTGAAAACAGAACTATTCATTTCCTTGTGGGATTTGGTTTTTGTGGTTTTCATCGCTACAGTATCTTCACAAGTAGGGATTATTTCATTTTCAGAACACCCCTCAGAGATGAGCAGTACTACTATCCCCATTTTACAGAAGGAGACCTGGGATACAAAGAGATTAAAGTCAAATGTATCTACTAGTTTTGGGCGCCCAACTGGAGACATCTAGTGCCTAATGTGTCAGAATACTTAGCACTGCACAGCACTTTACATGTTGCACTGACTTCAGTTTCAGCTGTGAGCGCTCAGCATTTCCACAAATCAGACACCAGGCCGTTGGCACCGGAACCGGGGAGGTGAGGTCAGGGGGCTGTACCCTCCCACTTTTTGAAAATAGGCAGGCCTGGTGTAATGCCGATAGGTAGAATCGAACATGGGACCTCTGGAGCTTAGTGCATGAGCCTCTACAGCATAAGCTCAATGCCAGCTGGCTATTAGCTAAGGCAGGAGACCAGACTGATTATTCTCACTGTAGGTGGTCTCAGATGGGACAGTGCACCTCACCCTGTCCTCTTCTCCTTCTCTTCTCCACCCCCGTCAGTCCCGAGAGGAGCCCAACCATGGAGCCCGGGCAGTTGTGGTTGGGAGCTGTGTGGACCCTCCAGCTGCCTGCAGTGCAGGGGGCCTGAGAGCAGCCCCCAAACCTGTGCCCTTGCCCCCCCCCCACCCCCAGCTCTCCACCCAGCCCAGGGTAGGTAAAAGATCCACAACTCTGCACCAGCTCCCCACTGCTGTCTGCATAGCTGTCCCTGGCCCAGCTCTAGCCAGGGGAGGGGCCTTGGAGCTGCGGCCAGGTCATAGGAATAGATGCATGAGCAGCTGTGAGGAGCTGTGGCCCCTCCTCCTGCCCTGGGCAGGAGCCCCAGGGAGTAGGGACATGGGTACGGGGCTGCTTTCAGCTCCCACCTCCCCCCTGCAGGGGGCAGCTCTTGGTTCCACATCAGTTATCCACTTGGCTGGGGTCAGGGGAAGAGGAGGGTGGGGTTCAGAGGTGGAAGTCCTCACCTCCCACTTTTGGGAAGGCTCTGGCACCCTTGCCCCAGGCACCCAGCAGATGGAGAGCACACAAATAATCTCCTGCAAACAGCTGGGCTTAAATGAATTGCCTCCCAGTGCAGCACAATAGGTCAGCCACAGAGGCAAGGTCGACTCCAGTTCTCCAGGGCAGCATTCATAGAGTCAAGGAACGCTAGAACTGGAAGAGACCTCAAGAGGTTGTCAAGTCCAGTCCCCTGCTCTCACAGCAGGACGAAGCATCTTCCAAATCATCCCTGGCAGGTGTCTGTCCAACCTGCTCTTAAATATTTCCAGAGATGGAGATTCCACAACCTCCCTCGGCTTTCACCATGAGACCCTCCGTCCTCTTCCTCCAATCCCTGCCTCATGCACTACACAGCTTCCAAGGCCACACCTGACTGAATGCACCTGATCTCAGCTGACCTCGCAAGCTACACTAACCTTGGGCGCTTGGATGAGAGACTGCCTGGGAATCCCAGGTACTGTAGGCGGCTTTTCTTCTATTTCCAGTCCCTTATTCGATTACATCTCTGGGCAGAATTCTCCAGGCAACACCCAATGACTCCCTGGATACAGTGTCAGGGGTGCTCTGCTCAGTGTCTCCTTCTGGACACCAAAGTTTTGCTCTATGATCTGCACCCCCAGTTCTGGGTTTGTTTGTTTTTTTCATTTGCTGTCCCCTGCATTAACTTGTCTCTGGGACCAACCACTTAGGTGGGGGGAGGGGCTTTAGTTGTGGTCGGGCTTAGGCCTGCAGTCTCCTAGGCAGAGGATAGGTACACACCTTCCAGCTACTGCGACAAAAGTATGAGGGGTTTTACAGACAACAGCCTCCTTCCCTACACAGCACTGGTTCATCCCTAGCGCAGCTCCCTCCTGCACACTGAATGAAGCAGGAGTCCTACTGGGAAAATAGAATGTGACCATCTCATTAAAGATCCTCTCATAGGGTACATCTAGACTATAGACTTTTGTCGACAAAGCCTCTGTCGAAAAAGAGTGTCTAGACTACAGCCAGTTCTGTTGACAAAGCAAGCCACTTTTTCGACAGAGTGTGTAGACGCTCTCTTTTGAAAAAGCACAGTGTGGATGCAATAGCGCCTTTTTTCCAACATAACTCTGTCGAAAAAAGGAGTTATTCCTCGTAGAATAAGGTTTACCGCCGTTGACAAAATTGCCACATTCTGTCGACTTACTGTCAACAGAACTCGGCGGTAGTGTAGATGCAGGTATAGTTTTGTCGACGAAAGTCCACTTTTGTCAACAAAACCCTGTAGTCTAGACACACCCATAATGCCTACGCACAAGGGAGTCAAACCTATGCAACCTTCATCCTGGCATATCCCAAATTTTGGGTGCCTGACTTGGCAACGCTCATAATGATCCGCATTGATTTGCATGCCATTTCCTTGCTTCTTAAAAAAAAAGGGGGGGGAAAACATGAAACGAAAATAACAAAAAATTCCATTGTGCGCTATCATATTGACACCCAGGAATTGCAGCCACTTCTGCAAATGAAACGGGACAGCTCTTTACCAGCACACAGCAACTTTAAACCACCAGTTAGATGCAGGAGTGAAGATTTTCTGAGTTAGCTTCTCTAAGTCAGTGTGATTTAACTCCTGGTGGCCTCTATCCCCTCTCCTGCAAGCCCTGCAGTGCAGACCACGAAGAGAAGCAGCCACGTGGCCAGAACACAATGCACTAAGTCAGTGGTTTTCAAACTACGGGTTGTGGCCAGTACTGGGCCATGGAATATCAGGCCTTGGGTCTCGATGCTGCAGGGGCATCGGGTGACCAATGGAGGTGCTAAGGCAGCCACCTGCCTGTCCTGACTGTGCTGCACCCCAGAAGCAGACTGCAGCAGGCCTGGCTCCTAGACAGGGTTGGGGAGAGAGCACAGAAGGCTCTGTATGCGGCCCCTGCCCTGAGCACTAGCTCCGCACTCCCATTGGCTGGGAACCTGCTGCTGGCTGCTTCTGGGGGTGCAGCATGGTCTGTGGTGCCAGGAGAAGCAGGAAGCTGCCATAGCAACCCTGCTGCATTGCTGACTGGGAGCCCTCCTGCCCCAGCCCTGACACCCCCAAGCTAGAGCCCCTTCCTACATCCCAAAGCTCTCATCCTCAGCCCCACCCCGGACCCCACACTCTAGTCACATTATGTTGGGTCACGAGCGTCAACGATTTCTTCAACGGGGTCATGAGAAAAGAAGTTTGAAAATGCCTGGCCTAGAGGGAACCAGAGACAGCTTAGAAAGTTTGACTAGAGGCTAAGGCAGAGAATCACGGCACTGTAGGACAATCTGCTGCACCCAGCATACAGCAGAAAATTTGACCCACTAGATGTAACTAAACCTGCAGGAAGAATTTAGATGGGGCAATGTATTTACTGGAGTTAGGATCTGGATAGGACTCTGGAGTTAACACCCCTACTTGCTATACAAGTGCAACGTTTTATTATGTTATAACGGGAAGGTTATCTTTCATTTACTATAATGAGTCAAAGTATAAACATTTCCCCATGGTATCCAGGGGCCATGATCTTCCATGACCACATCTGCTTATAGCTTTGGTTTTATGCATCATCCAAAATACCAGGGGAAATAAAAAAAACTTACCAGTCTGTGCCTTCAGCTAAATACCTGGGCTGGGGCCCCATGGGTTGAGGAGTTTGCAGTTGATGGCTGAAGTCAAAGCCCGGATGTAACCGATGAGGTTGAACAGACATGCGCTCCTGAGTCCGCCTGCAGGGGTGTAGAGAAGGGCAAGAGGGTTTAGAGGTGAGAAGGACAGGGCCAAATGCTGTCAGAGGGGTACAATATCGGCAGACTGCCAGCTGAAATATTGTGCACCTAGAGCTCCCTCACCAAATGCCTCTTCCTTCCTTCCATAGACTCGTAGAACACTAGAACTGGAAGAGAATTCAAAAGGTCAAGTCCAGTTTCCCGCCCTCAGAGAGGGGGAAAGCACTAGCTAAATCATCCCTGATAGATATTTATCTAACCTGCTCTTAAATATCTCCAATGATAAAAATTCCACAACCTCCCTTGGCAATTTATCCCAGTGTTTAAACACTCTTTAGGAAGTTTTTCCTAATGTCATATTTAAACCTCCCTTGCTACAATTTAAGCCCATTGCTTCTTATCCTATCAGAGGATAAGGAGAATAATTTTTCTCCCTCTTTGTAATAGCCTTTTAGGTACTTAAAAACTGCTATCATGTCCCCTCTGGCGTCTCTTTTCCAAACTAAACAAGCCCAATTCTTTCAGTCTTCCCTCATAGCTCATGTTTTCTAGGCCTTTAAACATTTTTGTTGCTCTTCTCTGGACCCTCTCCAATTTCACCACGTCTTTCTTGAAATGTGGTGCCCAGAACTGAACACAACACTCTCATTGAGGCCTAATCAGCGTAGAGTAGATCTGAAGAATGACTTTTCGTTTCTCTCTCACAACACTCCTATTAATTCATCCCAGAATCATGTTTGCTTTTTTTGCAACAGTGTCACACTATTGACTCATAGGCTAGGTCTACACTGCTAAGATAAATCGAAAAAAGAAACAATTTTTCTGCTTCTTTTTCCTCTTTACCGTCAAAAGAGGCTTTTCCGAAATTTGGTGCATCTACATAGCGCCAAATTTTGGAAAAAAGTCTTCTTTCGACATATTCCTTCTTCCTCATAAAATGAGGTTTACTGGGATGGAGACAGAGCACGTCCACTTTTTTTGAAAATATTTTTGAAAAAGCAGATGCACTCCTTGGACAGTATCCCAGAAAAGCAATTCAGTGTAGACGTAGCCATATTTAGCTTGTGGTCCACTATGGTTGCTAGATCCCTTTCTGCAGTACTCCTTCCTAGACAATGACTTCCCATTCTGTATGTGTGAAGCAGATTGTTCCTTCCTAACTGGAGTACTTTGTATTTTTCCTTATTAAACTTCATCCTATTTACCTCGGACCATTTCTCTAGTTTATCCAGATCATTTTGAATTTTGACCCAGTCCTCCAAAACACTTGCAACCCCTCCCGCGTTGGTATAATCTGCAAACTTTATCAGTGTACTCTCTGTGCCAATATCTAATGTTTTCTTTAAATTAGACATGGAAAAGATCTTGTTCTTTTATGAAATTTTATTTTTATGTCACAGTCTAAGCACATAATCTTATAAATATTTCTGAAAGTTTGTTTGTCCCAAAAGATCTCCAAAATGGTAAGAGCTAGAAACCCCAAATTTTTCACAGATACTACTGATTTCCTAACTTAAATTACTAGATTGGTTATATCTTGAAATCGGTTCTCCTGGTTCCCCCAGAGACCTAATTGGGCCCACTGATAATTAGCTTTTAGTAGCACCTGAGCATAGAAACACAAAATGTTCCACAGATACTCCTATTTCCTAACTTCAATCATTGGATTGGTTATATCTCAAAATCAGTTCCCCCAGAGCCCCAATTGGGCCCCCAGAGCCGCAATTGGGCCACTAATTAGCTTTTAGTAGCACCTGATCATAGGCATTTTCTGGACTCTTCTTTTAAGCATGTCACACAAACTGCAACTACGAGATCCTTTCCCTATGATAACAGAAAAAGTACTAGCTATGTTAATTTCTTACAGTAATATATATGAGAAAAGTATTTCCAATACAATATGTTATGTTAATGTCATTGACATAGTTCATTCATCACACCTTTTACTAGATTTTCCCCGGGTGACACCGGGTATTTCTGCTAGTAGTAAATAAGGCGACAAAAGAGCAGTGATGGAAATGGACACCCCTTTTAAGGGGTTACAGACTAAACAGACAAGATGTGGACAGGATGAGAGGGAAGGGCAGCACAGGCAGAGAGGTGATGGGACTTCCCCAAAAATCCCATGTAAGGTCACTGGCAAAGCCAGAAGTAAAGGAAACCAGGTCTCCTTGGTCGCTGTCCAGCACTTTATCCACATTTCTTAGTTTACAAGCTCCACCTCCTCCCTGCTCCTACTTTGCCCTTGCTCCGCCTCTTTCCCGCCCTTGCTCCACTCCCAGCCTGCCTCTTCCCGCAACTGATGCGGCTAGGAGGACTAGCAGGTATAGGGTTCTGGGGCCAGCAATGGGGCCCACCCTCCCCCACACTCGTTGGCAGTCTCTTCCCTGCCCTTGCTCTGCTCCCCAGCCGAGTCGCTCTGCTTCCCTCCAATGAGTGCAGCGATGGTCCTGCTCCCTCCCTATGAGAGACGCCAGGGGAGAGCAGAGTGAGTTGGGGCCGCCTTGCTGAGTGTGGCACTGACAGGCCAATGGGAGCAGCAGAAGGCTATGGCTAAAACACAATGCCTGGGAGAGGCCTGGGGTGCAAAAGCAAGTAAGTGCCCCCCCACCCGCCTCCTCATGACGACCCCACACCCCGACTGTGCTCCTGCACCGCCCTGAGACCCCACAACCCTAGCCTGTTTCTGTACCTTCCCCCCCAGCCAGACATCTCATCCCCAGCAGGCTCCTGCACCTTTCCCCCTGGTCAAACATCCTAGCCTCACCCTGCTCCTGCATTCTCCCCCTGGCCAGATACCCTTCGCCCAGCCCACTCCTGCACCCTCGCCCCTGGGCAGACACTCTACTTCCAGCCTACTCCTGCACCCCACCTTCCACCCAACCCTCGCACCCTCACCCCACTCCTGTACCCCACCTCCTGCCCAGATCCTGCACTCTCACCCCTCTCCCACTCACTGGCAACCCTGTCCTGCACACTGAACCCCTAATTTTGTCCCCACCTCAAAGCCTGGGGGGGGGGTGGTCCACAAAACCTCAGAGGAGTAAATCCAGCCCATAGGAAGCCCTGAACCTCAGTCTTCCGTGTCCCTTTCCCTCGACCCAGGGGGTTGGGAGCGCCAGAGGAATGAGGTATCTTAGTTGGGGGCCAGACCAGTGAGGGTTGGGGAGCTTTGGAGGGTTTTTTTCTTGCTTTTCACTTGTGTGGTCCCAAACAGATTTTTCTGTGGCCCCTGTTACAAAAAAGTTTCCCCACCGCTGTCATAAATAAAGAAAACATTAAAACCTTTTGTGTTGGATATAAATTAGTATTTTACTTTATTTAAAATGAAGTCTGATAGCTAACATGAGAAGTTAAAGTGCTTAATTTGTTTGATAACTTAACCAGTAAGAAAGAAAATATTAAATTAAACCGCTCTCCCTAGCTGCAGCACTAGCAAAATGGCACGGGTGTAATTATGTAATTAATGGTGAGTTTTCACTAGCAATTGGTGGTCCATGGAAAAGGTTTGCATTGAGCCAGGTGGGCCACAGGCCAAAAAGTTTGAGAACCACTGCCTTGAACACACTTAAAGAACTAACCTGTGCAAAACAAAATATGCACAAGTAAAGTAAAAGAAAACCTCTTGAAGGAAGAAAACATATGGAAAGGAGGAACGTTTCACTCCATATCAATCCTTCCAAACACAGCCTCATTGCAAAGTTTCATACTCGAATTCCTGATCCATTGGTATAACCCACAAATGGTTTCCATACGTTTTCAAATAGGTCTCCCCTTCCTATATTTTATACAAACCACTCTCTCAAGACATGCAGTCTAGACATCGACTTCCATCTCCGTTGAGTTAAAATTATCTTCAGTCATCAGTCCAGTTTGAAGCCAAGTTGCCTTTCTTGAGTGAATGTTCTTCAAAATCAGAAGCATTTACTTTGCCTGTAACTAGATTATCACCATCAAGCCTAAATCCAGAATGATGATCTTCTGTCTTCCCACAACATGCATGTATAACTGAACAGATCCAGAATGTATGATACAGTCTCTTTCATGGTTATGAAATCTTCAACAAATGTTCATAGTTCTCAGGCAAACTACTCATTTTCTCTGTTGCCCAGTATACATTATGTATAGTTACTGATTGCACCCATACTTCCAGTGGCTTCAGTTGAGTTACCCTAGTCTGAGAGAAGACTCTGTCTTTGTACTTTGAAATTCATGTCCCCAACTGTTTTATAATTAAGAAGCCAAATGTTTTCCCCATTATCTTCGTGTAACTTTCGCCTACTCCAATATCCCACAAGCTTTTAGGCATCATTATTAAACACGGCGATATAGTGTATATGCTTAATGTGTTTCCTTCACAAGTCTGAGTTTTCTGAGCACTGGGGGCAGATCAGTCAGGTGTCTTCTGTAAGAAACCGCTCCGTGATTTCTTCCTACATAATCAAAACTGTGAACTCCTCTCTTACTGTTTGTAAGTTGAAAAAAAAAATCTCTCGTGGCTGATTTTCAGAACAGCTGCGCCTCTACATATCTCATTGGATCTAGGTGCTGGCACTGAGGTTCTCCATGCAGTGGCCTAGGTGCTACAGAAGTTGAACATCTGGACTGCAGACTCTCTCCCTCGTGATGACCCGACCCTGAGCAACCACAGCTTTAGTGCTGGCTGAATCTGTGGCACCAGCAGTTAGAAACCAAGGGTGTGTCTAGACTACATGCCTCCTTCGACGGAGGCATGTAAATTAGCCAGATCGGAAGAGGGAAATGAAGCCGCGATTAAAATAATCGCGGCTTCATTTAAATTTAAATGGCTGCACCGATCTGCCGATCAGCTGTTTGTCGGCAGATCGGGGCAGTCTGGACGCGACGCGCCGACAAAGAAGCCTTTCTTCATCGGCACAGGTAAGCCTCGTGAAACCAGGTTTACCTGTGCCGATGAAGAAAGGCTTCTTTGTCGGCGCATCGCGTCCAGACTGCCCCGATCTGCCGACAAACAGCTGATCGGCAGATCGGGGCAGCCATTTAAATTTAAATGAAGCCGCGATTATTTTAATCGCGGCTTCATTTCCCTCTTCCGATCTGGCTAATCTACATGCCTCCGTCGAAGGAGGCATGTAGTCTAGACACACCCCAAATGTCATAGGAAGCTAGTGAAAGATGTTGCCCCCGGATACTCTTTGTCCAAACCCCTTTTTAGAACCTAAGAGGACAGGGACATCCTTCCATCCTAATCTGAGATGCTTCATCAACGTCTACATCTAAAATGCAGGCCATGGGTATATACTAGGGATATAAAAACCCAGTTAATCAGTTAACCGGTTAAAACTAAGGTTAACCGGTTAAGTAGGAACCCATGCAGGGGGTGGGCAGCAGTAGCGGGCAGCGCCAAGCACAGAGGAGGTCATCTTATGCTCCGCCCAACACACACACACACACACACACACACACACACACACACACACACACACACGGCAGCTGGCTCCTGCTCCCAGCCCCCCTCCGCATGCGGGGTGGCCAGCTTCTGCTCACAACTTCCCCATACAGGGGGGAGCTCCCAACCCCTGCAGGGCTGGAGCAGCCCTCTGCCCATGGCAGGCCACATGTGGGGGCTGCTCCTGGTTACCAATTAACCAGTACCGGTAGGGATGTTAAATATCGATTAATTGAATAGTTGAGTAACCTCCTGAATTCTTATCGGTTAGTCAACTATTCTACAGTACCTGAGGGCAGATCCAGCAGCCAGTGCATTCCAGCCTCACTCCTGAGGAGCTCTCTGCCACTCCATGGGGTGCCAGGCGGGAGCTGGTCTGTGAGGGAAGTTAGTTTAAAAACCAGCTCCCCTCACAGAATGGCTGCCTGTCACCCTGTGCTGCTGCCGCTACCCCCCCAAAAAAACACCAGGAAAAAAAAGGGGGGGGAGACCAAAGCTGTTGAGCAAAATATTATATATATATATAAATAAAATAAAGCAGAATTAAAACAGCAAGTCCCCTTTAAGAGTGCAGAGATAGGAACAGGGGAACAATTGAGCACTAAGACCCAGGGGAGTCATTGCTTCCCCTTGGTCTTTTTGCCGGCAGCCATTTTGTGGCAGCAGCCTTGCGGAACCAGGAAAATATAGGGTCTAGAGTAGGGAGGACTGGGGGTGTTGAGGACCGGGGCGTGACTTGAGTGGGGAGGCCGGGTTCTGAGTGTTTGTAGGCAGGGGCGGATAAGAGTGCCGCGGGGCTCAGGGCAGCACCGCGGGGCCCTGGGCAGCAAAATTTTGCGGGGCCCCGCCTTTGACACGGCGCATGCGCCGTGGCGCCACAGCGCATGCACAGGACCTCGGGAAGCGCGGGGCCCGGGGCAGCCGCCCCGCTCGCTCTGCCCTAAATCCGCCGCTGTTTGTAGGGTTACCAGGTGCCTGGCATTTTCGCCTCCTAGCCGGGGGGGGGGGGGGGGGGGGGGGGGGGAGGGGGATCAGAAAATACCGGACATCTTAGGCGTCCGGTATTTTCTGAATTTTTTTCCACCAGACAGGAGGCAAAAATACTGGACTGTCTAGATGAATACCGGACACCTGGCAACCCTAGGAGGAGAATGCATGTAGTCTATAGCATTAACCTATACGTTTTTACTTATTGGTTAATTGGTTAATTGACTGCAGTATTACATCCCTAATACCTGGCAAGAATCACCCATTAAGGGTGATGCTTACTGGGTAACCAGTTAACCATTCACATTCCTTGTATATATCCCCTCCAGCAGGTCAGACCCGTGTAGAACATCCTTTGACATCGAACTGGACAAGTCTACTTTGACCTCAAGCTCTTTGTTTCCCTGCACTCCTTGCACAGGATAGAGAGCCAAATTCAGCCCTGATTTAAATGTGTGTGAGCCTTACTGACAGCACTGAGCGGCAGCCCCAGCTGTTCTAGAGCTAAGCTTGTCTTGCTAGGTCTCGTACAGAAGAAGAGATATCGTCTTTGAAAGCCATGGGCTGGCTGGGGTGGGTTAGTTTGGCTTATAGCTGGCTGCCCTATTTCTTGATGGAAAAGTCACTTACCTGGGATGAGGCATGAGCCTACGCTGCTGGGCCTCAAGGAGCTGCTGCTGGAGGAGGTATTGCTGGTGTAGCGCTTGAGGTAGGAAGGAGGGTCCTGTCACATCCTGAAACGGCAGGGCTGGCAAAGGTGGGAGGGGCTGGTGTAGCGGGCCGTTATGCTGGTGAGCTGTCGCCATGTGAGGGTTCAGGCCTGGCTGTGGCTGGACAGGGTGAGGGAGAGGAAAATCAGCCGAGATCTGAGGTTGGGGGCCCAGATGGAAGTGCCGGCAGGAGGTAGCATGAGGATGCTGAGACCTTTGAAAAGGAGCACCTGCAAAAGAAAAGCAAGTCTATCACAGAGGCATGCACATACAGCCACAAAGGCTATGCAACAGGACTCCCTCTAGAACAGTATTCCTCAACCAGGGGTACGAGTACCCTTAGGCATACTCGAGAGAAGTCTGGGGGGTGCATCAACAAAACAAACTTGGAGAAAACTGAATTTTTAAGTTTTACAGCATTTTATTATTTTTGTACTTTTTACACCCAAAAATGTCAGCGCCCGCCTGGCTACGATTAAGTTGTTTAAACAAATGTGTTGAAATGGTAGAAAAAAAAATTGTGTGTCTGAAAACTCTAGGTACTGGGGGTACTTATTGTTAAGGGGTACTTTATAAAAAAAGGTTGAGAAACACTGCTCTAGAATACCCCATCAGGGCCAAGGCCTGGGGGCAAACCGATCATATAGCCTAATAAATGTCTTCCCCCTCTTAGCATTAATGATCAAAGTCATCTGCACACCTGTGACCAGTGTTTCCAAACATGCCTCCACAAAAGACAGCAGTTGCATTGTGTGTGCCCAAGCTGGATAACTCCATGAAGCTGGACGTGAAATCTCTAAAGCATACAAACCCCCCTCCTTTCACCACAGGCCAGTCACAAACTCCTGGGCGTTCAGAAGAAATGTGGTGCATTTCCACATGCCATCAACGTCCACGGTGGAAGTTTTACATCTTTTCTTGGAAGCATGTTGCATTGGCTGCT
Organism: Pelodiscus sinensis; assembly: GCF_052426305.1. NCBI lineage: Eukaryota > Metazoa > Chordata > Testudines > Trionychidae > Pelodiscus > Pelodiscus sinensis. The sequence continues at coordinate 119,383,133 of NC_143057.1, forward strand.
ATCTGAGATCAGATCTTGGCCTACCCGGGCTGTTGGTCTGATCCAGCACATAAATACTTATTTCCTTAGCATTTTTGCCTTCATAATAGCTGCCCTCTTGGCTGCACATTACACACCCACTGAAAAAAAACATCTTCATGTAGGAAATTAAAAGGCAGCAATGACATCACACAAATGACTTATTTTTTAAATGTGTATCATGCGGCAAGATGAATCTTTGTAATAACCTCAGAGGTTTATTAGGATAAATCTTCCGGTGCAGATGAAAGCCGAAAATATAGAATCTCTTATCCTCGAAGCCTAAGGCCATCTCTCCCGTTTGGCCCATGTGAAACCTTACACCAATGACATCCAGCTTGTTTGTTTCATCTTGGGAGGCCTGGTTCTCATATAGCTTTTCAGTCACATCTGCAAGATATTGCCTAAACTAACAATAAACTAGGTGCAACCTGATACAGACCCCTGTCCTTCTCTCTCATGTGGACCACAGTTAATGCTAGTAATTGTCCAACAGACACCAGTGTTCAGTTTCCTTCTCTACAACCGACTTCCCACATCATCTTAAGCAAGTCACCTAGAACTTGTCTACATGGAATGTTGGTGCTCTGCCAGCCAGAGTGTTAATCTAAAGTGAATTCTGACCATACTCCCCTTGTAGTACACACTTGCATCCTTTGCCACATAGCACATGACAGCCTGGCAAGCTATTGCACTGTAGATTCACTAATGTCCCACATAGGACAAGCTTTAAGTTTCTCTTTGTCTCAATCCCCATCTGTACAATAGAGATAATAGCATTTCCCTACCTCACACGTGGTCCCATGAGCATAGGTGCACTAAATATTGTGTGATGCTCAGACACAACTGTATTGGGGGCCATATCAGTATCAGAGACAAAAAAACCTAATCCTTTGCCTTTCTATGGTGCTTTCCATCAAACATTGCTTGCATCTGGCCTCACAACACGTGTGTAGGTAGGTGATATTATCCCTGTTGCCAATGCTCACGGTTTTATCAAAAAAAGGTAATGAATAAACTGAACTCCGTGTTCCCTAAATGAGACATGGGCAAAAACTCATTTCTGCAAAACTACGCTACTGTTTTTTGTCAAGCCCTGGTTCCTGGCACCTAGTTAGCTCATGAAAATCTCAGCTTAAAGCCCTCAGACTGTGAATCAAATTCACCCAAAAGGCTCAGCACCCAAAAAGCAAATAAAACAAACCCCAGATTTATACAGTAATGGGTCTTGCTGGACCAAACTCTCTTTGCAGAAGTCCTCAGAAAGAGCTCTAGTTAAATGTACTTCGTACAGCCCACGTCCTGAGACAGACAGTGCTCCATACCACAGACACATTGCTCTTGAGCTTCTAGGACATTTGTACTGCAAAGATGATGCTGGAAAATGTGCAAATCAAACTCAAAAGCCACTAATTGCATCCTTCATGTGCCGTGCTCAGCATAACCTGCCTGCAGTAGGAATTTGCAAAAAGGAGATGCAGTTCTAGGATTAAAGGGGGGGGGGGGGGGAGGGTGATTCAGATACTACCTGTGTCAAGTCACAGAGGGCCTTATATTTATCTTGAGGTGAATGGGAGATCTGAGCCCCTGAATGGACCAACCACAAAAGACTTTATTCTCCATGAATGCATTTTGATCTCCTGATAGGCATGCAGGGAGCTTACAGTGAGAAACTGGCCAGCTCTTAGCCTACAGGACTGGTCTCTGCATTAACAGCTGCTTTCTTAGGGCATGCTCCAAAGCCCACTGACATTGACTGCACCATTCCCACTGACTTCAATGGCCTTTGGATCTGGTCCTTATTTTCCAGACGGACTGGGAAAATGGTAACACATACGCTTAGCTCGCTGAGAGATGATGTGCTGCTGTTGCTGCTGCTTGTGACCGGATACAAATCTGGAAAAACAGCTTTTGCCCCACATTTCTCTACCAGCTGGATACAAAACCCACCTCACTGTGTCCAGTTTATTTATGTGCCTCCCTAAACTGGAACTCCTAGTACTCCTCTGATGTCTCTGAGCCGTGAAAGGAGGTTCCAGATTATTAGCACTTTGTGTTTTTTTTTCTCTCCCCCCCGTTTGCCCCTTTTGCCTCTTATCCATATTTTCCTCATCAGACTATGATATTTAAATAGTACCTTGAAGGGATATTGGATCAGCAGTCTACTGAAAACAATACATTCTGCTATGCCAGCGCAGGAGATAAGATATCACAACTTAGCCAGAGGCACCAGGTCCCATTTAGCTGATAAAGGCTGAGCACTAGAAGGATAAGAAATCTCTGGGCTAGGCCTGCATAAATTACACTGCCTGCATGCGACCTGTCAGCGTAATGGCTTGACTATCTTCTCCCCTTCCTTTCCTGTCTTTCCTTTTGCAATTGCTCAAATTCAGTCTCCTTGTCCTTGTGCATTGGCTCATCACAAAGTCCTCGACATTTCATAACTTCCCCTTTCCAACATCCGAGGGCAGGCTGCATCCTGCACCACGTTATGGCTGTGTGACCGTGTGGAAGCCAAATGTGGCGATTTGGCCCTGAGCTAGCTCAGGCTGATGTAGAACGAACACAATGCAAAGATTTGGTATGGCTCAGGAAAACAGCCTTGAATCGAAGTGCTTATCCAGATACTCAGCAGAAAGGAAGGTGAGTCCAGTGGTTAGGACTGTAGCCGACAGGGCTGTCTAACAAACATACTAAGTGCTTTGTTTCAAAGCAGCAGGGTTCAGACAGACATTTAGTGCAGGACATGCTAGTGCAGGGTAGACTGACACCCCACCTTGTTGCCAACTGAGGCTCAGTCTGAATTTAAAAGTTAGGTGAATATAGCTATTCAGGGGAGCCCACAGCTTCCATGAGCCCCTGGGCAGGGTGTAGAGAGGGCCAGCTCTGCACCCCTGGAAAAAGCGGGGCCTCAGGTGGAAGGGGAGGTGCTGGGACAGCCATCCCTCCACACTACTGAGGGGCACTAATTGGTACTAGTCATAAGTGGAAAGCACAGAATATCACTAGCTCATTAAAAAAGATCTTGGTACCCACTCCTCACAGATACAGACCCAGGTTCAAGAAAGGGTCTAAAATGACAGAATGATGGATAGAGATGATCTAATCAAACCACAGGGTACAGGGTGATGGGTGGTATCTAAGTAGTGTCAGAGGGTGGCAACCTGACAACGTCAGTAATGAGGTGTGATTTGTTTGTACCTGTATATAAGGTGGTGTCTTGGGGGGGGGGGTCAGTCTTTGTATGACTGGGGGGCAGTGGAAATTTCCCACTGATTGAGTCATTTCATTGTGGCATGTACACGTGTGTAGTGGTTCAGTAAAGTGTACTGACAACTGTTACAGTTCTTAGCTTAATAATAAACCTGGCCTGGCACCTTCAAGCCTTATCTGGTTTGTGGTCTTTGGGGGCCCTATAAGGGTCTGCTGTGGTCATTGGGCCCACATCATTGAGCACACACACAAGCAGCCTTCTGGTTACCATCATCGACGGAACCAGAGACCTGTGAGGATGTCACGGCAGTAAATCCACCTAACTACACCTACAATAGGAAACCCTCTTCCACAGCTGTAGGAAGTGGCTACATCATGCACCCTAGCTGCTGTGCTTAGTGAGCAGACACAAGCAAAGACTTAGGAGGCCTGGGATCAAGCTCCTGTTTCTCTCTGAGCTGGGGCAAATCACTTGAAGCCAGAGCCCACAAGGTATTAGGGGCCTGATGGACATTTTCAAAACTGCTGCTCAGCTGCCTCCTAACACTGCAAGTGCCTAAGTCCCCTGGGCACCCAAGTTCCCACCAGGGGGCACTTGCAAAACCACCTAAGCTCTCACACCATCCCACAGCTAACCAGCTGCTCAGACCTCTAGATCAAGCCAAAGCCGCAGAGGCCCCAAAGCCGCAGAGGCATTCCCAAGAGGCAGGGGAATGCCTGGCTCACAGGGGGGCATGATCCTGTAGGTCCGCTCGGAGTGCGCTGAACACCTGAAACTTGGCAAACACTAACTCAGTTAGTCTATAAGGTGCCACAGGACTCCTCGCCACTTTTGGCAAACACTGCAGCAGGAGGGTTGGGCAGAGGCTACCTTTAGGTTGGGGGCAGAAGCGCAGCAGCTGGGGAACAGGGAATGTAGAGAAAACGTGGGCACAGACACAGAGACTGGGGCATGAGCTACTTACATGCTGACCTGGCTTAACTCCCTCACTCCTGCACAGGGTTTGCTGCTGAGACCCCTGAGCAGACAGAGACACTGATCTCTGGCCTGCCAGCCAGACACACTGCGTGAATCATCTAAGATTCAGCTATACCCCTTCTCCACGGCATTGCACTGCTGGCTAGCACAGGCAGCAACTTCTTCAGTGGGTTTGTTCTCAGGATCCCTTCCCTTAAGTGCCTCGTTCTCCTCAGGCACTGGACACAGAGCCTGGGCAACTAGCTCGGGGCTGAGAATGCCGCAGGGTAGCAATTAAGCATTAGGCTGCTAAGCCTACAATGGAGACACTCACAGTTCCCTGCCTCACAGGGGGGTTGAGAAAATACACACATTGAAGCCTGTGAGGGGCTCACATACTATAGTGGGGGCCATGTGAGAACTTGTGGCAGACAGTCAAAAAGGAAGGGGAGGGGGAGGAAAATCACACCAGTTGGACTGGAAGCACCAGCCCACTTGGGACTCGGGGTGGGATGTTGGGTCCTCCCCTTGTATTTAATCTGAAAAACAAAATAGACTTGTCAGGTCACCAGACAAAGCCAGTCAGGCAGATGGAGACGCTACTTAAACACCTGATCCAGATACCTCAGACAGCTGGCTGGCCCATGGCACAGGTGTTAGGCATGGGCTTATGTAATAGCTTTATTAATGATAACAAGGAGAAAGCCCCACCCATGGGACTCTAGAGCCTCACTCATACTCTCTGACCCAACACATATGTCATTATTTATGTGCAACAGAGCAGCAACCCATTTGTTCGGTAGCCATAGCACTCACCTGAGAAGCAGGGGATGGATGTTTAAATCCCTTTGTTCATTAGGTAGGAGGGGTATGGAACCAAACAGCCAGCCAAAAACTCAAAAGGTAATAACAAAATGTTTTTTTAAGCACATCAGAAGCAGGAAGCCTGCTAAACAACCCGTGGGACCGCTGGACGATCGAGATACAAAAAGAGCATTGAAAGACGATAAAGTCATTACAGAGAAACTAAATGAATTCTTTGCTCCAGTCTTCATGGCTAAGGATTTGAGAGAGATTCCCAAACCTTACCCGTCCTTTGTAGGTGACAAATCCGAGGAATTGTCACAGATTAAAGTGTCATTAGAGGAGGTTTTGGAAATAATTAATAAACTTAACAGTAACAAGTCACCGGGACCAGATGGCATTCACCCAAGAGTTCTGAAAACTCAAATGTGAAATTGTGTAACTATTAAGTATGATTTGTAACCTATCCTTTAAATCAGCTTCTGTACCCATTGACTGTAAGATAGCTAATATGACACCTATATTTAAAAAGGCTCTAGAGGCGATCCTGGCAATTATAGATGAGTAAATCTAACGTCAGTACCAGGCAAATTAGCTGAAACAATAGTAAAGAATAAAATTGTCAGACACATAGAAGGACGTAATTTGTTGGGCAAAAGTCAGAGTTTCTGTAAAGGGAAATCATGTCTTACTAATCTATTAGGGTATGTCTACATTACCACCCTAGTTCGAACTAGGGTGGTAATGTAGGCAACCGGAGTTGCAAATGAAGCCCGGGATTTGAATTTCCCGGGCTTCATTTGCATAAAGACGGGCGCCGCCATTTTTAAATGTCCGCTAGTGCGGACTCCGTGCCGCGCGGCTACACACGGCACGGACTAGGTAGTTCGGACTAGGCTTCCTCGTGAAACGAGGAGTAACGGTAGTTCGGACTAGGAAGCCTAGTCCGAACTACCTAGTCCATCCCGTGTGTAGCCGCGCGGCACGGAGTCCGCACTAGCGGACATTTAAAAATGGCGGCACCCGGCGAGATGCAAATGAAGTCCGGGAAATTCAAATCCCAGGCTTCATTTGCAACTCCAGTTGCCTGCATTACCACCCTAGTTCGAATGAGGGTGGTAGTGTAGACATACCCTTAGAGTTCTTTGAAGGGGTCAACAAACATGTGGACAAGGGGGATCCAGTAGATATAATGTACTTAGATTTCCAGAAAGCCTTTGACAAGGTCCCTCACCAAAGTTGTCATGGGATAAGAGGGAAGATCCCTTCATGGATTGAGAACTGGTTAAAAGACAGGAAACAAAGGGTAGGAGTAAATTTTCAGAATGGAGAGGGGTAACTAGTGGTGTTCCCCAAGGGTCAGTCCGAGGACCAATCCTATTCAACTTCTTCATAAATGATCTGGAGAAAGGGGTAAACAGCGAGGTGGCAAAGTTTGCAGATGATACTAAACTGCTCAAGGTAGTTAAGACTAAAGCAGACTGTGAAGACCTTCAAAAAGATCTCACAAAACGGCAAATGAAATTTAATGTGGTTAAATGTAAAGTAATACACATTGGAAAAAATAACCCCAACTATACATACAATATGACGGGGGCTAATTTAGCAACAACTAATCAGGAAAGAGATGTTGGATTCATCGTGGATTATTCTCTGAAGACGTCCACGCAGTATGCAGCGGCAGTCAAAAAAGCAAACAGGATGTTAGGACTTGTTAAAAAAGGGATAGAGAATAAGACAGAGAATATCTTATTGCCTTTATATAAATCCATGGTACGCCCACATCTTGAATACTGTGTACAGATATGGTCTCATCTCAAAAAAGATATATTGGCATTAGAAAAGGTTCAGAGAAGGGCAACTAAAATGATTAGGGGTTTGGAACGGGTCCCATATAAGGAGAGATTAAAGAGACTGGGACTTTTCAGTTTGGAAAAGAGGAGACTAAGGGGGGATATGATAGAAGTCTATAAAATCATGACAGGAATGGAGAAAGAGAATAAGGAAACGTTATTTACTTGTTCCCATAATATAAGAACTAGGAGCCACCAAATGAAATTAATGGGTAGCAGGTTTAAAACAAATAAAAGGAAGTTCTTCTTTACACAACACATAGTCAATCTGTGGAACTCCTTGCCTGAGGAGGTTGTGAAGGCTAGGACTATAACGGGATTTAAAAGAGAACTAGATAAATTCATGGAGGTTAAGTCCATTAATGACTATTAGCCAGGCTGGGTAAGGAATGGTGTCCCTAGCCTCTGTTTGTCAGAGGGTGGAGATGGATGGCAGGAGAGAGATCGCTTGATCAGTACCTGTTCAGTTCACTCCCTCTGGGGCACCTGGCATTGGCCACTGTTGGCAGACAGGATACTGGGCTGGATGGACCTTTGGTCTGACCCAGTATGACCATTCTTATGTTCTCAGGAGTGAGTACCCTAACCACTGACCTAAGGGTTATAGACCAGAGCAGCTCCTCTCCTCACCTTTTTGCCTGGATCGAGGTATGTGTTAAGAACACTGACCAGACTGAGCCCCACAGGTGAAATGGAGGGGCCTGTCTCCGCGTGGTGTGAGGATCCCACTGGGGCTCTGAGAGTGTGTCTACCCTGCAACAAAACAGCCAAGATGGTAGCGGGAACCGGGCGTGAGCCGGGAATCAGGTAATCACCTGATTCCCGGCTCACGCCCAGTTACAGATGCTATGCTGAGCTAACCCTATTGTGGCTCCCTCAATTATCAACAAATCAACTAGTCAATGGAAAATCCATCGACTAGTTGATTAAACTAAACATCCGTAGATTTTAAATCTCTAGTCTGAAGGGTAAAATCAGCCTTGCACTTGTCACACAGGCCTATCTGAGTCTCTAGATGTAGGTGAGATTGCCACTCTCTCTGTGCCTCTGTTTTTTCACCTGTGAAATGGGGATAATGATATTTCTCTCCCTGAGGTGTGGGAGATGGATTCACAAATCCTAGAATGATGCTTTGGGCTCCCTGGAAGGGAAGGGCAGAATAGTAAGATAGCAACAGAAATACCAACAACAAATGAATCAGGTCTTGTCCCAGCAACAATCTCCAAGTCAAGGCTAACTGAAGGCATTTGTAGGAGATTGGGGGGAACCCAGCATTTCATTAATTTACATTGGTGCAAAATCTGAGTACTGCTAACTAATTATTCCACTTCTTTTGGCACAACCGGCTCCACTACACAAACGTTCACACTCCATTGATGGCATTGCTGTCTACACTGATGATCGGATACCACAATGCTCTCTAATGCTGCTCTGTTGCTGTTGTATTTTCTCAGTGCAGCTAGCTCAGCCGCTGAGCACCTGCAGTTGTCATGGAGCAACAGTGCTAAGGATTAGTTTTGCTGCAGAATCAAAGGACGCCCTAATTGGGAAGCATCTGATTTGCCTCTACTACTTTCCCTGCCACACATTTTGGTACAAAGCAAGTGTCATAGCAACACAACCTGGGAAGACAGTTTGCTGACTAAAGCAGAGGTGTAGGAATAAGGAATTCTGGACTTTATCCCTGGCCCTGACTCTGATTGACTGTGTCCCCCTGAGGCAAGTAACTGCTCTGTGCCTCAATTTCCCCACCTGTTAAATGAAGAAATACTTAACTAAGGAGGATTTTGTGAGGACTAATTAATGGATGTTTACAAAGCACCGTGAGACAGTTTGATTAATAGTGCTAGTACATGCTTCAGTTCTACAACCCTTCTCTCACTGAAGTCAATGGGATTACTCAGGTTTTGCAGGCTCAAATCCATGTACTCCTCCATATTCCAAGGAGGAGTCCTGTGGTACCTTGAAGACTAATGAATTTATTTGGGCATAAGGTTCCCTGGGCTGAAGCCCACTTCATCAGATGCATGGAGTGGAAGCTTCAGTTTGGCATGGACATATACACACGAAAAGATGGGAGTGCTAACTATGTGGAAGACCAGTGCTAACAAAGCCAATTTGAGCAGGGTGGATGAGGCCCACTCCCAACAACTGATGAGAAGATGAGAATGCCAAAAGGAGGACAATTACTTTTTGTAGTGAGCTAGCCACGCCCAGTCTGATTGTGCATATGCAAACTTGAGACTGTGTCAAGTTTTTCCATATGCCAACATTTACACGCAAAGAACAATATGCACATTTTATTACCATGCACCATAAAAACATAAGAAAGGCCATACTGGGTCAGACTAAAGTCCATCCTTTCTGCCGACAGTGGCCAATACCAGATGCCCCAGAGGGAGGTATCACAACAGTTTATCCTCACATGATCCCTCCCCTATCACCGACTTCCAGAGAAACAGAGGCTAGGGATACCATTCCTACCCATCCTGACTATTAGCCACTGAAGGACCTAACTTCCATGGATCTATCTAGCTCTTTTTTGAACCCTGTTAAAGTTCTAGCCTTCACCACATCCTCTGCCAAGGAGTTCCACAGGTTGACCGTGCACTGAGTGATGAAAAACTTCCTTTTGTTTGTTTTAAACCACCAATATTCTATTCAGTGTTCATAAAATTATGGGATGCATAACGTGCATATTTTAAAAAAAAATTCATCAGTGCTTGTGATGTAAAATCCATAACTAATATTCCCAACACAGACATAGGTGTTTCAAGCTTCCAAAAAGAAATGAAGTCCAAAATTCAGGTTAGTCCACATGAACAATTCTTTTGAATGCAATGGCGCTACTCTGAGAAGGGCTATTCGTATGAGTAAGAGTTTCATGACCAGGCCCTTAGTTTTTAATTGAAAATAAGCATCCCAAAGAAGTTATAATAAATGCAGCCCAAGGAACACTGCCACTGGGATGCATTTGAAAGGAAAACAAAAATCCATTTTATATTGTTAAAACTGCCCATGATGCATGTGATATTTTCCCCCCTTGGATAAAGAACCATGGCCAGTGTAAGGAGACATTAGCAGCCTGTGGGTGAGCGAGAGTGCTGAGTGTGCATGACCATAGTGAGGGAGGGTGGAGGGAGTTGAAGTCCTATTTATACATCTCTGTTAGATCACACTCACAGAGGATGGGGAAATGGCAGCTTCTGGTGAGTTCTGACTCACAGGACACAGTCACAGACAGATTTTGGAGCTGCAAAAGATCTTCATTTGTCTCTCACAATCTGCTCAGATTGGAAAGGCAGACCCGATGGGAGCTGGCAGCTTCAAAGAAGTCTGCTACATATCTTGATATTGGCCCTTTGCTGTTGTTTAAACTCCAACTCAAAATCTCCCCCACTCCACAAGTAAATAAATAAAAAAGCCCAGATAAGACTGGCATACACAGCTACAGTCATTACAGCTATATTCTGAAGGTTGTTTCTTAAAGCACCAGTCTAGGCAAAGCTGATTGAGTCAGAGATGCTATGTAGCTTGGAAGTGTAACCCCCAAGGAGATTGCTTGGATTCCTGGGGCTTTGTCTGCTGGCAGCTCAGGGAGAGGCACTCTGAGTTTGCCTTGGCTCCCCCTCCCTACCAGGGCCAGAGTCTGCCCGGCAACCCATGGGGAGTGAGATGCCCCTCCCAGGGGGAAGGAGAGACCATTGTTGAGGGGAGTCTGGAGCCAGCCAGGAAAAGGGGAGGACTGAGTGTGTGGGAGCTAGTAAGCCCCAGGCCTGCACGCAGGGTTCCCCCTGAGAGCTAGCCTCTAGGGACCTGAAGGCAGGATCCCTCAGCTGGGTTTATGTCTCCACTGTTGATTCCCAGTTGTGGAGTTTGCTGGGAGGCTTCCCCAGCCAGGCGGAGTTGGCTCCAGCTCCCTGGGTGAGGGAGTCACTGCATGGTCAGCTGGGCTCTAGCAAGAGGTTCAGGGCTGCTGCCTGCTGTGTGGGTCTGGAGGCTGGCCTGGGAGGCTGTAGTTTTGAATTTTGGTGCAGTTGTGTGGTCTGCATCTTGAGCCCTGCACCCCTTCACGGTGAGGGGAAATTCTGGGACCGAAGCAGCCTGGTTCCTGCTTGAAGAGGACCCCTGTGAGAAGAGAGCAGCCCCTTTGCAGAGACTGAGTCATCTCTCAACCTGAGGCTCATTCATGGAGTGTGTGAGTGCACCAATTTTTAGTTAGTAAGTCAGGGAATTTGTTTGGGGATTTTATTACCTGCAGCCTATTAAACTGTGGAGGGATTTACTGCCTTCTCCCATGTGTGAGTCCTTTGGGCTGTACTGGACCTAGTCAGCCCCACTGCTAAACCTCTGCAGAGAAGGATTGTGTGGTCAACAGTCATCAAGGGCCCCAACAAAGTACGCGTACCAACGGGACACTAACTTCACAGTTGCAGGGCACTGGTGACCCTAAAAATGATGTTTTACCCTGTTCTGTTATAATTGTCTCCTGTTTAATATAATTGTGTTTATTATAGTGTATGTGTTTGTGTTATTTTCTGGGAGTCTCCAACTATCTGGCGAATACGTGGGGATTATCCTGGGCTAGAATTTTCCTCCCAAGCTGCCCTGGCAACCCTGCTAGGAAGGAGTGAGGGGGGTGGAGGCACCGCCAAGTACATCAATCAGAAAGAATAAAATTGAGTAGGTGGCGGGATCCAGAAGAACCCAGACCTATCCATCCGAACCTGAAAGGAGATTGGCTCTAAAAGAAGGTAACCAGGTGGAGAGGGGGCGCTACATTGCCATTCCTGCATCACCTGATTTAGTTGATGCCTCCAAGTGTCATAGTCATCTTCCCCTACAGGCACAGGTTTAATGCCTGAAAAGAACGTCAGTTTTCTGTAAGGGCCTGATTCATATGCTGTCTTTATGGACTCCCCTATTGCTTTTCCCATAGCAAAAATTATTTGGTCTGTAGAACTGGAAGGAGGCACAGGACTACTTCCCAAAAGAGTCCTTAATTCAGTCATGGTCTTCCCTTCCTGCATAAGGAAGTTCCCCAATTTGGACTGAAAACCATTAGTTTCAGATGGTGGGGCAGATGGGGAGGGAAAACGTGATTGTGTTTGAATGGTCACCTTCCATCCGTCCTTCTCTCCATCTGGCAGAATTACATGGGGAGTCACTACAGTAGACAGTATAATCTTGCTCTCTACAAGAAGAGATAAAGTAGCTTCCCCTTGTGCTTTCATCTGACTCCGAACCACACAGGTTCCCCATTCTCTGACATTAGCAATCTCATCTTCAATTTGTCTAATTTCCCATTCAGTGGGTACATTAGTGAGCAGAAAGTGGCGTTCAGGGTCAGCTCCCTCCAGCTCACACCAAGCTATAAGCCTCTTCTGATAATCCATACTGGGAATTTACTTAATATCCCAGGAAGACAGCAGGAGTGTATATAAGGTATGAGTTTAAAAGACGGGATCCCAGCGGTGCCTCCAATGTAGCGCCCCCTCTCCACCTGGTTACCTTCTTTTAGAGCCAATCTCCTTTCAGGTTCGGATGGATAGGTCTGGGTTCTTCTGGATCCCGCCACCTACTCAATTTTATTCTTTCTGATTGATGTACTTGGCGGTGCCTCCACCCCCCTCACTCCTTCCTAGCAGGGTTGCCAGGGCAGCTTGGGAGGAAAATTCTAGCCCAGGATAATCCCCACGTATTCGCCAGATAGTTGGAGACTCCCAGAAAATAACACAAACACATACACTATAATAAACACAATTATATTAAACAGGAGACAATTATAACAGAACAGGGTAAAACATCATTTTTAGGGTCACCAGTGCCCTGCAACTGTGAAGTTAGTGTCCCGTTGGTACGCGTACTTTGTTGGGGCCCTTGATGACTGTTGACCACACAATCCTTCTCTGCAGAGGTTTAGCAGTGGGGCTGACTAGGTCCAGTACAGCCCAAAGGACTCACACATGGGAGAAGGCAGTAAATCCCTCCACAGTTTAATAGGCTGCAGGTAATAAAATCCCCAAACAAATTCCCTGACTTACTAACTAAAAATTGGTGCACTCACACACTCCATGAATGAGCCTCAGGTTGAGAGATGACTCAGTCTCTGCAAAGGGGCTGCTCTCTTCTCACAGGGGTCCTCTTCAAGCAGGAACCAGGCTGCTTCGGTCCCAGAATTTCCCCTCACCGTGAAGGGGTGCAGGGCTCAAGATGCAGACCACACAACTGCACCAAAATTCAAAACTATAGCCTCCCAGGCCAGCCTCCAGACCCACACAGCAGGCAGCAGCCCTGAACTTGCTGCTAGAGCCCAGCTGACCATGCAGTGACTCCCTCACCCAGGGAGCTGGAGAGCCAACTCCGCCTGGCTGGGGAAGCCTCCCAGCAAACTCCACAACTGGGAATCAACAGTGGAGACATAAACCCAGCTGAGGGATCCTGCCTTCAGGTCCCTAGAGGCTAGCTCTCAGGGGGAACCCTGCATGCAGGCCTGGGGCTTACTAGCTCCCACACACTCAGTCCTCCCCTTTTCCTGGCTGGCTCCAGACTCCCCTCAACAATGGTCTCTCCTTCCCCCTGGGAGGGGCATCTCACTCCCCATGGGTTGCCGGGCAGACTCTGGCCCTGGTAGGGAGGGGGAGCCAAGGCAAACTCAGAGTGCCTCTCCCTGAGCTGCCAGCAGACAAAGCCCCAGGAATCCAAGCAATCTCCTTGGGGGTTACAGAAGTCTTTAAACAAAACTATTGCCAGGTTACACTAGGAAGTCAGCAACCATGAGAGACTGTGATTTCACTCCAGTTTGGGTTTGTTATCCTAGAAACACTCACATTTTATATGAAGCTTCTATTTAGAAATACAAGTTGAATCTTTCTAATCCAGTACCCTCAGGTCAGGCTGCACCTGTGGTCCAGCATGTTTTTAGTTAGCTGGATGTCCACTTATGTGTGTGGCCAAGTTTCCTGTTGTCCCATAAAGTTTGTTTACAGGCTCTCAGTGTTCTGTGCTGTAATTTAGCTCTAATTTACCCCTAAATATCTTCTAAGAGCCCCATAAGCAGTGGAAGTGTTGGTGATATATAAACTATATTGACCTCCTATAGTCCGGCAAATTCTCTGGGTTGGTACCAGCTGGGTCCTGAGGGTATCAGATTATAGAGTTTTAACCTGTAGTTATAAATTAATATTGATTATGTCATACATTAATAATGATTACTAGAGTTAGCAGTACATTACAGATATGAATAATATAGGCTATATATGGGGCTTAATACATCAGCAAGTGTGTTGCAAGCAATCTGTCGAACTTTAGTACTGATTAATACTATTTTATAACATCCATTAATCACATCTTAATCTTTTGCAAACTATCTGTAAATGTATCCTTATAAGAAAGCCCAAATTCATTCAGTGATCTGAAATGGGAGATTATATTGCATAAAAGTACCCATAACAGACATACCCATGGATGCTATATCGTTGATATGCCCATTTACTTCAAGTTACAAAACAGGAAACTGAGTACAGAGGGGAGATTCTGCAACAGTCAGTACACATGGAGGTGTGAGGTTCAGGGTGGGAAGTCATTCTCTCTAGATTTCAGTGTCTTTTACAACAGCATTGCCATTTCATTTAGGAAATTCTGAGAATTGTGCCAAAAACACAAACCAAACCAGTCTCCATGAAAAAAGTCTGATGAGCATCCAGCAGGCTATTGTGAATAACCAAACTTAGTACAGAGCCATAACCACCCACAATGGCAATTAGTTATAAGTGCTTAGTGTAACCCGGATTATCAGATATGCCAGACTACAGGAAGGGGGGGCTATGAGCGGTCTGGGGTGGAGTGGGGGGGATGCGCCCCTTGGCGCTGCGGGACCAACTCGGCAGCACCCCAGCTGCTCTGCCCCAGGCTTCCTGGAGTCAGCCGCTGGTCAGTTTCAGCAGCGGCTGACTTGGGGATGCCTGAGGCAGAGCAGCTGGGGTGCTGCCAGGTTGGTCCCGCAGCGCTGAGGGGCAACGCTATGGGACCAACCCGGCAGCACTCCAGCTGCTCTGCCCCCGGCTTCTCCGAGTCAGCCGCTGGTCAGTTTCAGCCAGGCACAGAGCAGCTCCAATTGTCCGGCTGCCCGGAGCACTTCCGGGTTCCAGATGGTGCTGGACCATCAGGAGTGCCGGACCATTGGATGCCGGACCACTGAAGTTTTACTGTAATTGGGCTCAATGTTTAGGTACATGAGTGAAATTCTTTGGCCTGTGTTATGCAGCAACTCAGACTAGCTGATCTAGTCCTTTGGCCTCACAATTATTATCTCATTGTGCTATGCAAACAGTTATTTCCACTTCAGATTACCCTAGGGACTAGGTCTGATGCCCATGTATCAGATAAGCAAACACTGCTCCACATCGCTAAACTGAGTCACTGAAAGTCATGGACAAGTCAGTCTCCAGCTCCTCCTCTAACAGTGACGCTATATCCTACCTGAGCTATGGGAAGGTTGCTCAGGGACAGTGTCCACTGACCCTCTGATAGCTACTGTGGTTCTACTCAGGAAAGTGACTGTACTGCTTGAGTCCTGCCTACTCTTGGAGCAGCCGGACAGCCAACACTATTTTCCCCAGGGATGGAGTGCATTGGGGGAAGGGTCCCCTGGCTTGTTTATCACCCTCAGTATCTTCTGTATCAAGTACACCCAATTTATGGGGGGCATGGACTAGCAGTCATGTCTAGAAATGTACAGTTAGGAATTCAGTTGATTTCCTCCACTGAGAACTTCACAGGCACCTGCTTGTGTCCAAGATCTCAATATAAAATCATCGTGTGTCCTAGAATGTATAAACATCAGTGCAACATTCACAACATATGACTACAAGATCCTAGAATCCCATTTTCTATGCAAAGAATCAGTACTATACCAGTACAAGTACTATAAACACTAGCACATGCTAAATACTAGCACATGCTAAGTCATAACATACGATAGGGATTAAACATTCATAGCTACACAACAAGTTAAAATACAAAGCGGTAAATGGGGCAGTCTCATAACACACTGGTCCTCTACAGTCAACATAGGTCCTAACACCGACCAATCATTTCATTGACATGTGTAACAATATTCTACCTTGACCACAGAATGTATAGAATTCTAAAAATGTCTGGAGGATTTAATTCCTTTCTAAATCTTTATTATTTATGTAATAGACAATGTATAAAACTGATAGTCCACTCTCACAGCATGTTTCCATTGAAGATCAAGCATAGGCATGAAGTTAATTTTGAGCAGTGTAAATTGGGAACAATGAGATAAAGTGATAAAGGATTCTTTGGCACTGGGAATCGTGTTACAAGAGTGTTCTACAAAAGGAGAGGTCTGTATATATGGTTAAACAAAGTTCAATGAGACCATTTTCAATCCTATAGACTATGCTGATTTCTCTACTTTTCCCATGGGAATGTCAGTAATATTTAGAATTGGCAATGACAAAATGTTTAGATTAATTTTGTTTATTTATATAGTAAACTATTCTTGTTAATATTATAGTAATACTGTATTTATTATTATATTATTATAGTATTTTAATATACATATTATTATAATATTCAACTTGACCCCAAATCAATCAAAACATTTCACTGTTCCTCAATTGAAATATTTTGGAATTTTTCTTCCAGGGGAGATTTTGGAATGTTGTTTTTTCCATTCTAATTTGGAACCAAATTGTATGTGTCAGAATTTCCTACAAAAACATCATTTCCAGTTTCAAACCAGAACTCGGTACTGAGTATTGAGTCAGCGAACAGTAGTTTGCCAGTAGGTGGCACACAAGAACATGCAGCATTATTCATAGGCCTTGAAGGACCAATAAAAATTGGGCTTCAGAGAGGATTATTTGCAGTGCACTTTTTATCAGCTTTTAACAGAATGGAGTGAATCCTTTAACTGTTCATTTCCAGATTTCCTAGTATTATCAGGCAGAACCTCAGCTGAGAAACTTTGGCACTGCTGCATAGACTTCAGGGGAGCTATGTTCTCTATTCAGGGAAACCATGTTATCTATGCTCGCTGAGTATCTGGCCCTTGAAATTATACTCCTTTGAAACACACCAGGAAGATTAACTCTTTCTTAACTAATTTTTCAGTTTGTGGATGTAACAAATTTCCCCCCAAGTGTGCAGTTTAGAGAAGGGTGTTTTAAAAAGTGGACTGAACGGACAGGTACCAACAGATTGAAATCTCTTTACTGACAGAATAGATATGGCAGCCATGTAAGCTTATTCACATAGTCCAATTGACAGACCTCCATCATAATCTGGAGGGATTTATATTATTTACCGGTATTCTGTGTGTCACTGCCCTTCCCACAGCATAACACTCCTATCATACTTCAATCATAGCTAACACTGCATACATGTTCATGAGCTGGAAATTACAGCCTCTCTCCGACTTACGAATCGGTTACGGACCAAGCAATTGGTCGTAACTCGGTTTGTTTGTAAATCAGACCCCATTGAGTTACACACGACTGCACTGTTTGGAAGCGCGAATCGCGTTCGTAACTCGGGGTCCGCCATTTATGACAGTTTCAGTCGTAACTGCAAACGGTCGTAAGTCGACCGTTCGCAACTCAGGGACCGGCTGTATACTCCCCAACGTGAAAGTACACAGAGACTATACCTGTCTCTTTGAAAAATCACCTCAGCAGCATTTCTAGCTGATCAGCAGCTTGTGTTAATCCAGGGGTGAAAACTTGGCCCTATTGACATTAACGGGAGAGT
Organism: Pelodiscus sinensis; assembly: GCF_052426305.1. Lineage (NCBI taxonomy): Eukaryota > Metazoa > Chordata > Testudines > Trionychidae > Pelodiscus > Pelodiscus sinensis. The sequence goes on from NC_143057.1 coordinate 119,400,758, forward strand.
CTTCAGCAGAGCCAACATTTCACCCTGAGAGTCCAAGTTCCAAAATTAACAACCACTCCCAAGGCCAAAAGGTAGTTCAGACAGCATGCAATTCAGTCATGGTTGTGTTTGATGAGATGGCTTCCAGTCAGGCTACAGATTTTTGATTTGGACACCTGTTTGCTGTGGAAACAAGAACCTCAATTCATTTTAGCATCAGAAGGTAACAGCTTTCAGCCGCTCCTGATTTAAAGCAGCCACCGAGAGATTCAGAAATTCCAGATCACGCTACTAAATCCCTGAGCTAGCCAGCCCCCTAAACAACAGATGTTTTAAATGAATGGCTTGACTTTCTTCCCCTCCTGCTCTCTACCAGTGGCATGCATTCCCACTGCATTCATCAGTCTTTTACATCAACGCTTGCAGGGGAGTGTTCTCAGGACAACACCGTTTTCAGCACCTAAACTTGCATGCATAATTTTTTGGGCAAGCCCCTTTTGCACATCCCCAGACTAAGATTTGCACACAGTTGGACATGATTTGCTCACTCAAATGTCAACTATGTACATCAACCCACATTCTATAGGCCCCAAAATGAACACCTCCAAAGCACATGTGCATAAATGTGAGTGCGCCAATTTGCAAGCCAGTTTTGAAGATCTGGCTATCGACCAGTCATTCTGCCTGTATGGCCAATCTCTTCCATGCACTCATTCTAACAGTTTCCTATTTGCAGCATGACATCAGCCTGTAAATAACAAACCAATGAATGAAAACATTGAACAAAGCTTTTGCAGAATGCAAGGCAAAACTCCAGAGCTCAGAAATGTTCTCTCAACAATCATACATATTTCTCCAATTAACATATAAAGTGCTACAAAAACTGCATGAGGATTGGTTGGAACCAGCATGCTCTGACCCATCCATGTAAAATACTGCTCATACCCTGTGTCTCTTCATGGCTGCTCAGTTTATTAATCACAATACCCTGCCTTTTGGACAACCTGTTTATCTTTCTGTCTTTTTTTCTTCTTCTTCTTTCTATTAATAATTATTAGTTGGGCTAAACCTCCACGGAACTAAGTGACAAGAACATTCTTTTGGTTCTGTTTTAAATAATGTGCTTAGAAAAGATAGTGAACATCACAGGAATGTATCTTGGGGTATACAGAGCACAAAGGTATTAAGTGCATTTTCAAGCATGGGATATAGTTTACTGTACCCTGGTCTACACTAGGGAGTTATTTTGAAAGAACCTCCCTTAGGTTGAATTAATAAGCAAAGAGTCCACACTACCATCTGTTATTTCAAAATAAAGGTCCGCTTATTTTTTAAATCTGTACTCCTGCTTTTCTCAGAGAATAATGCTTATTTCAAAAGAGTTATTTCAAAATAGCATGAGTGTGGACGCTCCGGGGCTGCTATTTCAAAATACTACTTCCCTGAATAATTCAAACTAATTGCTCCCCAGTGCTTCCTGCGGCTCTAAGTCGAGGTAGTGTATCCATATTAACGGAGCCTGCCTCAGATTAATTTCGAGGCTTCCCCATAGTGGGGACACACTATTTAGATTTTGTGAAATCGGGAATTATTAAGTGAAATTTTGTTATTTCAAAATAGTTTCCTAGTGTCGACATGGCCTGTGTCTCAACCACTTTATCCTTATTGTCTTTCTCCAAGTGAGCTACAGAAAAATAAACTAAGGGAAGGGATTTCATCCTACACTTGAAAAAGTTTCAGGAATGAGAGAGAAACTTTTTAGCAAACCTGCCTTCACAGAATGACACAATAAAGTGAAGAAGCACACACACAAAGGGGAAGCATTAGATCTTAGTCCTTTCCCTGCCATACCCCTGGGAACATAAAATGTGCTGACTTGTGCCTGTGAATGTTTCAGAATTTGACAAGCAGCAGTAAGCTGCTACCAGTTGTTTTAGAAGGGGAATTCAATAAATGGTTTTCTGACATTTGGCTTGCTGTGCAGTGCTTGAAAGGCCAGTTGGCACTGCTGAAGCTCTAACGAGACCTTTAATGACACTCCTACAACCATGCACACATTAATTACCACTATTATTAGTGATAATAGTACTTGGATAGAAAGTGCTGTAGGCATGCCAACTCAAACCTCTGTGCAAGCTGGAGGTGGGCACAAAACCAAAGCCTTGAAATGAAAAACACCAAACTTGGGGCGTTCTGAATCTGACCTTTGATCCCGCTCTGAATTCTGTGGCTAGTCTGTGATGGTCCAAAGCTAATCCTTGAATCCAACCACCACCAAGGTACAAGGATTTGAAATCCACAGCTGGATCCAAATGCTATTACTTCCTTCCATCACTGGTAAAAGTAGTAATTAAATGATCTTGTGCACAAAATGACCTCTTTTCTTTGGAGAATCCTTCTTTGGAGAATTCTTACATACAGCCCCTTTCTGAAGGAGGGCTTCTGCTAGGATGCTACACTGTCTCACACTTGTACCTGCTCAGGATATTCCATCACTGCTTGCTGGACCGTGCTCTAATTGAAACAGCAAGAGAGTCAATCGATAGATTTGTACAGAAACAGCTGCATGGCTTGCGCACTCAATAAACAATAACAACTAGAGAGACAGTTTGGTTTCTGAGCCAGGCACTAATCTTGACTCAGACTCACTGTGTGACTATGGCAAAGTCTCTTTGCCTCTCTTTCCCCATCCATTACATTGGGATGATACAGAGATGCCCGGATTGCTCAATATCACTCATTCAGGTGCAGAGATAGGGTAACGGTTGGATACAAATCTAAATGCCGACAAAGTTCGGGTTCTGCCATGGAGTTAAGGACCAGCCATGAAATTCTGTTCTGGATATAACACAAATAAACAATAGTATGAATTGCTTCAAAGTTTGGAGAGGCCTGGTTCGGGTTCAGATCCTTCTCTTGCTCATTTGTACTCCCACACCCCCTCCAGCTGTGTGAAACATCTTTCCTGGCTTAGAGGAAATTCTGCCATCACTGCTGGACCCAAGGATGTGGCACCAAATGCCTCTGCCCTCCCCCTCACTGGCAAACAGGCAGGGATTTGAATGGAAAGCACAAGGTGACGCTTTCTGAAGACAGCTCTAAAGCCCAACTCTCTGCTCGTCAGAGTAGGAAAGCCAGTTGCAATATGGTCCTGCTTTGGGTTGGGATTGGTCCTGCTTTGGGCAGGGGGCTGGACTTAGTGACCTCCTGAGGGCTCTTCCAGCTCTATGATTCACTCCAAAGGCCTGATCCCACTCACCTCAGTCACACAAGCAGCCCTGAAGGAACCAAAGCAACTGACTGGAGAAAGGTGAGCCAGTGTAGCGCATTTGTGCTGAGTGCAAGTTTTGGATCCCATCCTGGTTTAGGGGAAGCCCTTGAGTTCTGGTTTAAAAGAAAGAGCAAGCTCCGCGCCTGAGGTTATTATGCCCTCCTTGCAAGGATGCGGCGAACCAAGGCAGCAAAACAAAAGGAAAATATTCATTCCAGATTGAAACATGAGGCTACAAATGGCTCACTCCATAGATATCCAAGCAGGTCATTAGCTTATCTCAACAGCTTGTGTGACCTACCTGGAGCCCCTGCCAACAAACATTAGAAAGTTTCAACCTGCCATTGATAAGGGCCTACGCTACACTCTTAGTTCTAGTCTGCCAATCCTGTGGCTCCTCCCTCAACGTCAGGAGGTACGTCTTTTGTGGTGGTGAGCTCCGCCCACCATGCCAGGATTTCAATAGGCAGGATTCTTTCGGGACAAACTGGTGGAACTCATTTCACCAATCCTAGCCCTTCCAGAAATTGCTATACCCATGATCCCTTGCTCTTCCAAATTTACCTCGGACAGGTCTATGCTAAAGAAGGTCACATCAAGATACGCAACTTGAGCTATGTTAATTATGTAGCTGGAGTCGATGTACCTTGTTTCAAGTTTCTCCACCATCTCCACAGCGGGAGGCCAATGGAAGCAAACACTCCCATAGGCTTCCCTTACTCCAGGGATGGGGAACCTAAGGTCCACAGGTTGGGTGTGCCCCCTGGTTTGCCTGAATCCGGCCCCCAAAGCTTAGAACTCTCTCCCCAGTATTGAGGAGTCCACACTGGTGCACCCGCCCTGTCCCTCCATGCCAACCCTCCGCAAGGCTGGAACACACAAAATTGACTAGCCTGGGCCCCCTGAGGCTCTGGTGCATGGGGGGGATTTTGGGAGTGTCTCTCTTCTCAGTCGGGGCCATGTCAGTGAAGGGTTTTGTTGTGGTTTTTTGGGGGGTTTTTTTCTCTTGTGTGTGGCCCCCCACTAATTTTTCTGTGGGTCGGCACCCCCCCACCCCCCCGACCCAAGAAAGGTTTCCCACCCCTGCTTTATAAGACCCACGAAATTGATCACAACAGCAATTTTCCATCTAGTGTAGACATGGCTTGATACATTTCTCATACCATGTGACCCTTCCCCTTGAAGTGGCTTTTCCTGAAGTTCCTCCTTTTGGAAGGTAGTCAGGGTCAGTTTTCAGAAGCGGATTGTCTGAATACGTGACCATAGGAATTCAAAGCCTGGCAATTGTGATAGCTCTTTGCCTTTTATAGTCGATAGGTTAATCTTTGGTTGATGTTTAATAGAGGTTTGTAGCTGCCGTACATGGCCACCTGCCTTGTACTGTTATGACCTTTCTGTTTCATTTGTGAATTTATTTAATATTTTTGAGATTTTGATTCCTGCACCAAGGTTGGAACCAGGAGTTCTGCCAGGGCCGGATTATGACATTCTGAGGCCCTAAACTATTCAAGTGTAAGTGGCCTCATACCATAAAAAAAATGAAATTATTAGTTTCTCAGAAAGGATATTGAATAACTAATCACGACAGCTTTATGTTCTCATAGGAGAACAAGAGGATATATGATCTGTTTTACACTATGAATGAGGAAAATTATCCTTTTTTTCTTATGAATAAATGAAACACTGTTGGTGGGTTTTGTGTTTTTTTAGGGAAATAAAAAGCTTATCTGGACTCTATATAAAATATAATCACAAGTGTTTATTCCAATTTAATTTTCACTATAAAATTTTCACTATAAATTGTCTTTTGCCATCCTAGAAAAGTACAGAGGGGCTGTGTCTACACTGGCACCTTTTTCCGGAAATGCTTAAAACGGAACAGTTTTCCGTTATAAGTATTTCCGGAAAAAGAGCATCTACATTGGCAGGATGCTTTTCCAGAAAAGCCCTTTTTCCGGAAAAGCGTCCATGGCCAATGTAGACGCGCTTTTCCAGAAAAAAGCCTCGATCATCATTTTTGCGATCGGGGCTTTTTTCCAGAAAAGACTACTGTGCTGTCTACACTGGCCCTTTTCCAGAACAGTTTTCCGGAAAAAGGACTTTTGCCCGAGCGGGAGCAGCATAGTTTTTCCGGAAAAGCAGCTGATTTCTTACAGTAAATCGTCACTGCTTTTCCGGAAATTCAAGGGGCCAGTGTAGACAGCTTGCAGCTTATTCCGGAAAAGCGGCCGCTTTTCCGGAATAAGTGGCCCAGTGTAGACACAGCCTGAAGGTTTCCAAAACTGACGGGGGGAAGGCAGCACAAATTTATTCTCCTCAGGATTCACTCGACCCAAGTCCAAAAAACAATCACCTGAAAACTCAATCATGTGACATATGGATAGCCCATGAAGCAGAAAGCTCAGTACACAATGGTACGGGTGTACAGCTCAAAGAAAGACAGAACACACCAACATTTTTTAAAAATGAAGAAACTTAGGTGAAATACATGACTGAGGTTGCCAGACCATAAACAAAAGATGGCAGCCTTCAGCTATTACCACTCAGGGGGACGCTATACATGATGTCACTTCAAGTACCAGTCCCATAGGAGTATGAGATTGGCAGGATTGCTTCACGACACTGCCATCTCCGACCTCATATTGTCCCATGATTTTATTGGCAGCGAGATTATTTATGTATTTAAATAAGTTATAAAAGCATGCTCAGAATTTTACCAGTAGCAGCTGGCCAATAAAAGTCTGTTTTAGGACATTTGCAACTCCGGTTGCCTACATTAACCACCCTAGTTCGAACTAGGGTGGTAGTGTAGACATACCCCAACATAGTGGCAGAGCCAGGGACATGGTCTTTCTGCCCCAGACCCATCTCACTCTGTTCAGTCTCCTTCTGTTTCACAACAAACATTAGGTTGTTGGTATTGAGTTGGCTACCACACCAAGTCTTGGCGATGAGTGGGAAGACAACAATTTCCATACATTTAGGAACTAGCTTGACTGACCTACATAAGAAGGAAAACATCCGTCACTTGGAGAAGGTAAAGTTTTGACTGAACGATGGATAAATAGCTCCACACTCTGATCTACAGAACTGACTAATGTCTAGGTGCGCCAGCCAGATCATGCCAACACAGTATTCATGACAGAGGGGCGCATACCAACAGCCAGGGTCTGGATACCCTTAGCGCTAACATACACAATATTAAACTTAAAAAACAACAGATAGTCCGGTAGCACTTTAAAGACTAACAAAACAAGCAGATGGTATCATGAGCTTTCATGGGCAGCACGTCACGTGGGAAGGCTACTGGTGCCTTCATGTCATCTAGTGGTTTCCCCACGATGATAGCAGTTAGAGACACCGAGTTATGTTTTTCTACAAGTATTGAACACTTCAATGCTGAAGCAATTTCTGCAGACATAGGATCTCCCCTAGAGACTTTCTGCCTGAAAGATCCCAGAGCATATTACAAACTTATGCCAGGAGTTGTTTCACCCAGTGCAGCGGTGCATCCATCCTGGCATTGCTTCCCAACCACCTGTTGCTTCTGCAGCCTCAGATGTAAGAGGACTCATGCTGCATGCACATGAAAATGCATGTGCACCTCCCCACCCCCCCAACAGGCAGAATCTAAGCTGGGAGCTTAGTGCATGAGCTAAAAGTCAGCCAGCTCTCAGGTAAGGCTGTAGAGCAGACTCATTCTCTCTGTAAGTGGCCTTGGTGCCACTAGGTGGAAGGAAGGAGGGCATGGGTGCTTAGGGTGCTAGTGTAGGACACTGGAGAGCTAGCTTCAGTCCCTTGTTCTGCTATAGACTTCTGCCACAAGCTTGGGTGTCTCAGTCCCTCAGGCCTTGATTCACAAAGGGGGCTTTGATGTTGCAGCTCCCAGGTGTCCTGCTACCTAGTGACATTCTGAGGTAGGCACCTTGTGCATTGTGTGAAGAGAGAGACATGCCAAAGAGTATGTTTTTGCGATGAGTAGCCCCATAGTGCAGACCACCCCATATCAGCAGAAAGGGGCTTTTCTGTCAGCGAAAGAATGCCATCTTCCCCAAATTTAGCTTTACTGGCAGAAGCCCTCTTCTGTTGATGTGGCTGCTTCTGCACCAGGGGTGGATGTTGCATAGCTAAAGCCGTCAGGGGTGTGAGTTTTCCATGCCACTGACTGATACATTAGGCTGATATAACTTCTCAGTGCAGACTGGACTCAGAAAAGGATTCTCAGAAGCTGGTATGATCAGTGGGAAGCAGTCTAAGCTAGCTAGAAGTAAAATACACAGGAGAGGAGTAATGTTTTAGAGTGAGAGCCACAAAGGTACTAAAGAGCATAACTCACATAGGTCTGGGCCTTCAGGTCTGGCACTAGGTACCTCTCCCAGGCCTCCCAGGAGAAGTAGCCTGTTACTATGTGGAGCATCAGGAGTCAGGTGGCTTTGAGCATGCCTATCACTGAAATTGGTCTCTGTACCAGGTGACTGGAAGGTAGTCAATACAACACTGATTTTTTTTAAAAGGCCCTAAAGGAGATCCTGGTGATTACAGAGTAGGACTGATTGGACGGGGGTAGGCAGGGATGGGCTCCAGGGATGGGGCGGAAGGAGCAGGGCTGGGGTTTCTTTCCCAGCTGGGCCTTCACCCGCCACCCATGAACAACACTTCCCTACCTCACAGAGTGCTGTAAGGACAAATAGATTACTGGTTGCGGGCCTTTACATAACATGGTAAAATACCCCAAACAGAGAGACATGGGGCTATTACTGTATAATTTACAGTAAATTTGCAATAAACCCAAAGACTGACCAATTTGCAGTAAACCCAAAGACTGACCAATTATATCACTCTGATCACTCTGGTATGCAAGCAGTTACAGCCCCTCATGTAGGATATGCAATGGATTTAAGGAGAAAGATACACTGCCTTTAGCTCTGAATGTAACCTCTCTGTCCCAAGGACTTTGTCAATTACTTTAATTTAGTTAATTTAGTTTAATTTCAGTGTCTTTGGAGCTCAGTTTCTGCATGGCTCTTTCCGTTGCCAGTGTTCGGAGACCATAGCAACTTCAAATTAAATATCAATCACAGCTTTAAGGTCAAGTAGCTTGATTCCATTAACAGGCAGCTAGATTCAACTTCCATATAATGAACAGTCTATAACCTCCTAATGATCCTGAGAGAAAAACGGGGCAGTTCAGTTAGCTCCGGCATTCAATGATTGGCACCCTGCTGACACAGGGGATTGCAGAATTGATTCAAAAAGTCCATTCATCTGCCAAGAAATCTCATCTGAAATGATTCCGACCTGTGACAAATCTGTCTGAGTATCAATTGAAAGACAAAACAAGAGAAATGGATTTCAGCTGGGCCCTTCAGTCTCAGCTTTCCAGTCTTACTCCCTGCAATACTATTATATATCTGTACTTCATTTTGTAATGGAGGTTAGAGATTTTTTTCTTTCTACTATGGTTGGCTGCTGCACAGAAAAAAGAAATAAGGCAATGTGTAAGAGGCTGTATGGTCTAGTAGCTAGATCACTGGACTGAGAGTCAGGCGACCTGAATTCTACTCCTGGCTTATGATTATTTGTATTACTGCAGTGTATCATTTGTATTACCATAGCTGCACCATTACCTAGTCCTGGACTAGAACCTCATTGTACTAGATGCTGTACAAAGACAGATAAAAAAAAGACTAGCCAGCTATGTGATGCAGCACCTTTGTCTCCTCCTCCACATCCTTTGTCTCCAGAGCCTTGCAAATCCACAGATATCCACTATATATCCTTGGGTTGATACGGATAGCCACAACCATGGAAACAGATACCAATTTTGTATTTAGAATCCTGCAAATGTACAGATATCTGCTTTATATCTATGAGTATCCACACCCGTAGAGGATATCTGCAGATCATTTTTGTAAATGCGGATGCAGATACCCATTCTGAATCCATGCAGAGCTCTATTTATCTCCCTTGTCTATTTAGAATTTATGACCTTATGAGCAAGGACTGTCTCTTACTATGTGTTTGCACAGCATCTATCCAACACTGCTTTGATCTTGACGGTGGCTAGTATTCCAGAAATAAGCAGTGAAATGATATGAATAATAAACAGCATGAGTGTAATATTACTATTAACATTTATCACTGGATCTGAGTCAATTTCAAAATTAAAACTTTTGCAGCAAAAGCGGGAAGCCTATATTTTTTTAAAAGAAAGTCCCATTTTCCAGCCCGCTCTGTTTCTTGCAACACACTGTCATGCCAGCTGCAAATGTCCATTTTTTCTACTTCCCCCGCTCATCTCTAGCTTTTCGCCCATGCTGCCCTTCACACTCCGAAAAGATCTGTCTGCTCCCCTAGATTTTCTGAGTGTTCAGTGGCAGGTTCAGAGTGACATGCCTCACGTCTGAGCATCTGCAGTCTCAGGTGGGAAAAAACATGTATTTTCTGTTGAATTCTTCCCTGGCTAAGGGATGTTCAAACGGCACCTTCCTACGCCACCAAAGGCCACTGCACCTCATGGTTTTGGGGGGAATTCTCAGTAAGAGAATTGGGCTGATGCCAAGGGAAAGTCTTTCAAGATAAGCCTTTCTTCTGCTCTACTTTGCGCTAATTAGGCTTCAATTGGAGTACTGTGTCCAGTTCTGGGCACCAAGTTTCAAGAAAGCTGTGGAGAAATTGGAGAGGGTCCAGATAAGATCAACAAAATGAGTTAAAAGTCTAGAAAGCATAACCTCTGAGGGAAGAGTGAAAGAATTGGGCTTGTTGAGTTTGGAAAAGAGAAGACGGAGAGGAGACGTGATAGCAACTTTTAAGTATCTAAAAGGATGTTACAAAGAGGAGGGGAGGAAACTGTTCTCCTTGGCCTCTGAGGATAGAACAAGAAGCAATGGGCTTAAACTGCAGCAAGGGAGATTCAGGTTGGACAGCAGGAAAACTTTCTAACTGTCAGGGTGGTTAAACACTGGAATAAATTGCCTAGGGAGGTTGTGGAATCTCCATCACTGGAGATATCAAAGAGCAGGTTAGACAGACATTATCAGGTATGATCTAGACCAGGGGTGACCAACCCACGGCTCTCGAGCTGCATGTGGCCCTTTGATTAAGGAAAAGCGGCTCCTGCTGCTTCTGAGCCGAGCGCCCAGACTGCTCACGGACGGCCGCTCTGCGCATGGCCTGGAGGGAGAAGTGCGTGGCAGCAGCGGCGGCTCTGGGACCCAGGCATTAGGTTAGAGTGGAGGGGAGGTGCTTGGCTCTGTGGGAGGGGACGGGATTGGGTTAGAGCAGAGGGTTGCCTGGCTGTCGGGGAGAGGAGAGAAGGGGGATTGGGTTAGAGCGGGGGGGTGGGGAGGCCTGGTTCTGGAGAGGAGGAGGGCATTGGGTTAGAGCTTGGAGTCTGGAAATGCCTGGCTCTGGGGGAGGGGGGGAGGCATTGGATTAGAGAGGGGGGCTGGGAATGCCTGGTTCTGAGGGAGAGGAAGAGGATTAGGTTAGAGCGGGAGGCTGGAGGTACCTGGCTCTGGGGGAGAGGAGTGGGGCACTGGGTTAGAGTGGGGGGAGGCTGAAGTACCTTAAACTCAAAGTCTTCATGGATGCAGAATAAGGCAGCCAACACAGATGTCATATTTAAATTCCAGCTAAAAAATAGTATCAGCTTATACCTGGTTTACATGCATCTGACAAAGTGGGTCTTTGCCCATGAAAGCTTAAGCTCCAATAAATCTGTGAGTCTATAAGGTGCCACAGGACTCCTCATCACTTTTGCTGGTTTACACTGTGATTCTTTAAAGAAACTTCAAAGGCTACAGTTTGCTAGGCTGAAGCAATTATTCTGAGATATGAGTCGCTCCCTTATTGTTTTTGAACCTGTCATATTTGCAGTCTGGGACAGACCTGGATTTTTAGAACTATAAAAAAGCCATAATCTTCATAAGTAAAAAAAAAATGAGGAAACCATACCAGAGATCAACAAGCTGGAGTGAAACAGGCACTTCAAATTGTGCTAATTTACTTCTCAGTTCAGTTTAATTTTAAATAACTAACAGGACATAATAGGGCAGTAGTGTTAAATTTAAAATACATGGTGGGGATGCTTTTTTTTTTTTCCTTTTTTTTTTTTTTTTTTTTTAAGTGAGAAAATATTACTGTATTTTTAAAGAGTTGGGTTTTTTTAAATTTGATGTTTGTTCCTTGTCAAGTTCTCTGAAGATCTATGGACTGGCTGTGAATTTTTTAAGTGACTAAAGACTTTATTATTGGTTTTTGTCCGAAACATCCTGTAATGTTATTTTTATCACTACTTTTTGTGTACTTTATCTATCTATCTTTCAATATATAGATATATAAAAATAAATACATAATACGAGGCTCTTTGCACTCTATCCCCCACTATTTTGGCTCTTCATCTCTAACTGGTTGGACACCCCTGATCTAGACAGTGCTTGGTCCTGCCATGAGGGCAGTAGACTGGACTTGATGAGCTCTTGAGGTCTCTTCCAGTTCTAGTGATAGAAATGTAGCTGTGTGATAGACATCTACCTTTCCCCACCTCTAATATCATTAACTCACAGACATTTACCTTCCTTCCCCCCGCATCCCCCTTCTGTTCTGAAATGTGATATGTCCTTTTCATATGTGTTCATTTTTTTAAATTGTATCCTTTGGTATATATGGCTGTGACTATTTTCTTCCACTATTTGATCTGAGGAAGTGGGTCTGGCCCACGAAAGCTCATCATCTAACAAACCATCTTGTTAGTCTTTAAAGTGCTACATCGTCCTGTATTTTGCTTCTTCCAGTTCTAGTATGCTATGATGATATGATTCCTGCTGGCTGATGCTTATCACCACTGAGTCGATGATGGAGGAGGGATTGTAGAGCAGTGTTGGGCAACCTGCTGCCCATAGGGGTTTGATGTGTGGTCTGCCACGCATTTTGTTTACTGTTGCCCAGCTGCGGGGTTGCCAGATTCCGCTGGTTTTCGTGCGTGTGGTTTTTTCCTCGCGGTATGACTAGAATGACACAGACATAAAACAACAGCACATGAACTGAGGTGCGTGCTGATTGCCCACAACACTGACTGTGAGAGCCATGTGCTCCCTTCGCATCCAATCAAAGCGTTGCTGCAGTTCACTCTCCCATCCTAGGTGTAACTGACATGTGCAGATTAAGTGTGATTAAACCCTAAAGGGGTTAACTCTGCTTGCCTTGTTTACAACCCCAACTGTCCCCAAGTCCTGGGGCAACTTGCAACTCTGCAGCCAGAGAGACATGGTCTTCAGAGATGTTGCAGCTACATGATCCCAGCCACACTGTTCAGAGATGGGAATTCTGGTATAGCCCTTTAAAAGCTGAGCATTTTGCCACCCTAAAGGCATGGTTGAACTTTAGTTAACCAGCATGAGGGGAATGGGTTTTGACTCCCTATTATACAGAAGGTAGAAAGAGCTAGTGCCACATGTTGATGGAGGAATGGAACTGCTCTTATGTGCATAACACCAGAGAGGAGCATCAAAGTGGAAACAGTGGCTTTAACTTGATGACTTCAAACTGAAAAGTGCATCAATACAGCACGGGACATAGCTTTATATCAGATCAGCACAGCATCAGGCTGTGATTTTATATAGGAGCATGGAGAAATTCTCCTTAAAATTAACCACTATAACAAGAAAAGTTAGAGGGTCATTGCATTGTATTGCATTGCATTGTAAAACAGGAGTTTCTCAACTGCAGTGTGATCAAAATCAGGTTCCAGGTATTCTAGCATAGAATATTCTAGCATAGAATAACAAATCCTGATTTTGACTCTACCATTTCAGTGACATTTTTTTTAAAAACATACATTTTGAAAAAACAAAAACGCTAAAGCATCCATCAAAGCAACTAAGAACCCTGTAATTCAGATGGTAAGATCATCCACTTACCCTGTCGGCACAATTATTGTGTTGTTGCCTACATGCTTTGTAAATATTATCCCTTTGCCCTCCACAAAATATGTTCTTATAGAAGCACTCAGCTACCAGCTCCAACCTGAAGGCAGCCCTTTCATTTTTGTAATTAAAAAAAATAGCGAAGTCAATTTAGAAGTGCAGTCATGTTCATTAAAATGACTGTTAAAATAGCATCACAGCATCTCATATTCATTCCCTTTCAATTACTTCAGATCTGATTTGCCCACTAAAATAAACATTATGAGCCAAATTCTCTGCTGCTGTGAGACGGCACAGCGACATTGGTCCTGTACCTGCCAGCATTACAAACTAAATCTTGGATCAGGAAGATGAAGACTGGAAAATTGCACATACGAAGTTAATCTGAAGGCCAGACTAACTTGATGAGGTACCAAAATAACTGGGTTCTATTGTTAAATCAGCCATTGATACAGTGTTGGTCTTGGGCTACCTCCTGACTTATGTGTTAAACTAGCCACTGATAAAAATCGGTATAATAGCTAGGCCTGGTCAAAATTTTGTCTACACCTTTTTTTTTTGGGAGGGGGGGGGGAGAACAGAAAATTGAGTTTTCAATTAAGCAAAAAGAAAAGTGTCTGCTTTCCACAGAGCATTGCAAATTTTCATTGAAAAACCGTAACTCCCTTTTTTGGCTGACATTTTCAAAAAACCTGAAATTTTCTGCAAAAATTGAAACCCCCTTTTTCTGACAGTATCTAGTAAAAAGGTATGTTTCTCTACTATGGTGTTTGTAAAGTACTTGGAGATCCTTGGAGGAAAGAGGCTGCGTGGACGCAAAGTATCATTGTCAAAAGAGATTCTGCAATCAGAACGTAGGGGACAATTTTGCTGGCCATGCATAAAGTAGAGTAGAACCCAGCAGGGTTTTCCAGATCAGTTTTATCTCCACAGTTCTAATAGGAGCAAAAACTTGGTTTTATCTGTGGAGGAATGAGATAAAACCTCAATATCCACAAAAATAAGGTGCAGTGAATAAGAAGGTGCGGTTTTGATCCTAACTGAACTTTTCTGATCACAACTGAACTGGAAACAAAGTTTTATGAAGAACTTCAGTCCTGCACTAAGAATTTCATTTCAAATTCTCATATTAATCACCTGCATAATACATTTCCTATAAAACAACACAAAACCTATTTGCAATGTGTGAGATGCGATAATGAAAAATGTTTTTCCCAGGTGGCCAGAGTGACTCTTGCAGTCAATAGTAGACCTTGCACTTACTTCAACAGGAGCAGGAGTGGCCCGGACATTGCTACACATCCTTTACTCTCATGTTTTTAAGGATACAGAGCAGCAGGGAGTATCTGAAGATAAAGAGCCCTAGAGCGCCAACCTTTCTCAGCTCTTACCACACAACACTTCTACCATGCTTCTTAGAGATATAAGCATTTCCAGAATAATAATCAGCACCTTCATCTTCCAGAGCCATTAATAAATTCATCCCTGTGAGGCGGATATTATTAGCTCTATTTTACAGATGGAAAGACTGAGGCACAGAAGTGCCATGACTTGTCCAAAGTCACACAGGATGGCAGTGTCAGAGCCAAGAACAGAACTCCAAAGCTTGGCTCTCTACCATTCTCTGGGCAGATCTCTAGAGTGTGTCTCTCCGAGTAGTAGCTCTCATGAGCTTCGATTGCTTTATGCTACCTAGCTCCCTGGCAGCTTTTTCACCTATTGATCATCCACCTTTGAAATAAAAATCCCTGCTTGCAATCCAGCCTAAAGCTCCCCCTCAGTTTTAATTCCTGACCTCATGTGACTCTTTTACTTTGTGGTATGAATGAGCCTTATCCTAGATCCTCGTGTGAACCCATCAAGAAGTTGTAAAGCATGATTAAGTCACCTCTCAACTGACTTTTTTTTTCTTGCAAGGCTGAACAAATTCATCCCTTGAAACCTGTCTGTGCAAGGCCCCTTGGAACAAATGCTGGAAAACTCTTTTTGAAAGAATCACAGTAGGCAGCCATTTAAAAAAAAGGCAGCTGTAGCTTAAGAGTGAGAGTTTCAAAAGCACTCAGCAATGGCTGGATTTTACTCTCAGTGAAGTCAACTGAAGTTTCACAGTGGGAATGGAGTCAGACCACCCCTAAGACCTTCTACAAATGCCATCTTACATGCATAGTTCGGCACCAAAAGGCCAATAGACCAATAAAACCTGGCACCTGCTCACTCCTTGCCCTGCACCAAGTTTTTCTTGAGGGGTGAGGAGGCTTTTAAGTGTAATTTGTTTTGCTAGGTCTGACTGCAATTCTCCCTCCCCTCCCCCCATTCTCACCCCTTAGTATTCCTCTTAGTGCCTAGACACCCATGCACAGATACATCACTTCAGACTAACAACCCCACTCCTCGCTCCTGTTGTGAGCCTGTACAGAGCACTGACACAGCCCCTCAGTCAGTCTGGCCCCAAATTGAGCTCCAGGCCTGGAGCAGCGACAGTCCATCATTCCAGCAAAATCATCAGTCCTTACACTGGATTTTTTAAAATGATGTTAATAAATTAGGGAAGGATGAGACAGAAGCCAAACTCATGGGGCCTAATTCTTCCTCAGTATAATCCCACGGTGGTCAAAGGTCTTACAACAGGGATGAATCTGTCCCATTTTCTCTTGTGATCTGAAGGTAGAAGGCTAATGCATTATCCAACTCTGCTACCTCCACAAACACATGCACATGCTTTTATTTGTGCCTAGGATGTAAAATATGTACAGCATTCATAGTTAGTTCAGGACAAAAACTGACAACGAGAGGCAACACCGCAGAGGATTGGAATGAGGCTGTATTTCCTCTGAGCACTTAGATGTCTTTACCACAGACTGTTGCAATTCTGGGCTAAAGATCTTGACACTGTCCCTTTAAGACCCTAATTGTTCACCCTGAGCTTGGGCCCCATTTGAGTCAGCCTAAGAAAGAAGGAAGAAAGCGCAGTGCTTAACACAGGTCACTTGAATCTCCTCAAGTACGTTTTTTGCCTCTGAAACACAAGAAATGTCTGACTGGGAGAGGAAAGCAGAGTTCATGTCAACAAAAATCTTCATCTTGCTTTGGGGAATAAAAGCTCATGAAACTAATTGTGAAAGATATTCTACTTGTGGCTTAGTCCGTGCTAAGTGATCCCAGGGGCCTACACAGCACTCTCCGCTGACTAATCCCAACCCTACACTACAGTGTGCTGTGCAGTAAACCCATCAGGTACATCACCCAACTGCACAAACATTTGCTGGCCCTTCCAGACCAACGCTCCCTCCTGAGAGGGGCTAACATCAGGAAACACTTTAGGAACAGCATGTCTAGGTGAGGTGGGAGTGAATGCAGTGGCTGAAAAGAAGACTAAAGGTTCAATTCCTGGCTCTGTTTAAAGGGTTGCTTTGGGAAAGACACAGACTATTTCTCGGTGACAGCTCTGATGAGGGACTGATAATACTGACCTACCTCACGGAGGATTTGTGAAGCTAAATAAACTAACGTCTGCCAACATGTTACATCCTTGTGTGGAAAATATTGTAGCCATACAGCAAACTGGCACTGCATGTGTGCCCCTTACCCTCTAAAGGTGTGTCTACACTGCACCCTTACCTCGAAATAAGCTACGCAATTTGTGCTATGCAAATTGCGTAGTTTATGTCAATGTAATTTCGAAATAGCTTATTTTGAAACGTCCGTTAATCCTTGTGGAATGAGGGTTACAGGGACACCAGAATACACTTTGAAATAACAGGTGCATTTAAAGACACAGAATAGCTATTTCGGGATACTTCTGGTATCCCAAAATAGCGCTGCTGTCTAGACGTAGCCTAATGGAGGTGATCAGAACGACATATATTATAGGTCTGACTTACAAAGGTTTTCCTTTTATTCAAACAGTAGCAGCTTTTGTGTGTGCATGTTTGTGTGTGTGCGCGTGCATGCTCATGCATGTGCACGCTTGCACCATGAGCAGTATGCATCTGATACAAAAAGGCAAGACAAAAATAAATCTGTTCAAATTAACTGTGTAATTACGAGCTGTGCTGCCCTTCAGAAGGAAACTCTCCTTGTGGAAAAACCAGGTACTATATATGTAATAAATCACTTGCAATGCAAATAATGCCATAGCTCAAAGTGGATAATTTTGTACCAGATGAAATAATACTATAATAATATCGGATACTTACATTGCATGTCAATTTCAGGAGTACTTTATAGGGCTTTTCATCCCCCTACCTTGCCCCCCGCACCCAAGTACAGACATAAAATATTTTACAAGTTTCAGCTCTGGTTTAGATCCACTTCCAAGCAACATCTCTAGGGCAGAAAGTCTGTTCTTCCTGTTCAGAGCAAGGGGAACACGATGGAGCTACCATAGAATCAAACCAGTGTGAGACTAGAATCAGGACTTCAGAGGAGTTACTCCAGATTTACACCCACATAAGCAAGAGCAGAATTTGGCTCGTATAGTCAGTTTCTCAAATTTCCCTTGCAATGGCAGACATTTAATATTACAAGTGATGTAATGCCTCACCCTGCCATCACTAGCACTGGCATGTCAGACCCATTGGAATGTGACTTCATTAGAATATGGAATGTGAACAAGAAAATGTATAACTAGATATACTCTGATTCAATCCCGGAAGATGTTGTTTCATTAAAAGATGGGTTTGACCAGATATCTCCAAAACGGAAGATTTTGAGATCATTTGACCTACATCAGTTAAGCCTTTTATCTGCAATGGGCCAAAATGGTAGCCCAAAACTGAATACCTCCAGTTCCTGGAGTATGCATGTTAAAATACAGATCCAAACCTAAATCCACATTTTGTATCAGGCCCCAATCTACTTGTCTATTAGCAACGATAAAAAAATGAACAAGAAAATTCCATTTTGTTGACAAATCAGTCAATTTCCTGCTCAAGTACTTATGGAATTACGTTTAGAGCTCTACAGGCTCTGCAAATCTGCAGCTATCTGCTTGGTATCCGTTGGTGTGGATGTGGATACAGATAAAATTTAGTACCTACAACCCTGCAAAATTTCAGATCTCTGCTTTATATCTGCCAGTACCTGTTATCCAGAAAGAAGTCCTCCTGCTGAGCATTTTTTCAACATTTATGTCAAAATAACTGCTTGTGTGTAGATGCAGACTATGTCATTTAACGCTGCTGTGTAGACATAGCCTAACAGAACTGATATCAACACTTCAGCTGAAGGCCAACAACTTAGTGGTCTTAATTTCAAGCTATAAATACCTAAACTCCTTGGAAACATAGATTCAAACCGTGCAAGCTTGAAGCATTCTGAATTCCATGCATTGTACTGTGAGTAGATCTGCTAACTAAACCCATGGCAATTCAAGATCCTTTGGGCTCTTTTCTTAGGCATGGAGGCTTGCTCAAAGCGCTTGGCCAAAGTTTCCCTCCCCCTTTGTTGTTTATTGTATTAGTTAGCTGCCACCCGTCAACCCAGAAATGGCTTTATCACAGTGGAGCTGTAAGTAAAGCATTAAGAGCTCTGGGATTATTTGGTTTGGCAGATACTGAGTAAAGCCAGATATTATGATGTAATAATATTACTTCATCTTAGGCAAACTTAATTAATCCATAACACTGATTTTCTTCTTAAAATTGTGGGTCTCTCTTGCATATGCTGTGTGATTTCAAGACCTTGGTACGTTACAGATGTCTGTGGCAGTTTCACACATGGAAGGAGTGCAACGTATGAACAGAAATCAGAAAAAGAGAATTCATTCCTTCTTCCCCAGTCCCTGACTTTTAACTAGTCTTGGGTGCTACTACAAATATTCCTTCCAGTGATGCACATTTATATATTAAGAGAGTCATCCCTTCCACAAGAAGTAAGGTTGTCAGTCGTGCAGTTTTCACAGAATCATTGAATCACAGAACACTAAAACTGGAAGAGACCTCAAGAGGTCATCGAATCCAGTCCCCTGCCCTCACAGCACCGTCTAGACCATCCTGATAGATGTCTATCCAACCTGCTCTTAAATATCTCCAGAGATGGAGATTCCACAACGTCCCTAGGCAACTTATTCCAGTATTTAACCACCCTGACAGTTAGGAAGTTTTTCCTAATGTCCAACCTAAACCGCCCTTGCTGCAGTTTAAGCCCATTGCTTCTTGTCCTATCCTCAAAGGCCAAAGAGAACAATTTTCTCCCTCCTCCTTGTAACACCCTTTTAGATACCTGAAAAACGGTTGCATGTCCCCTCTCAGTCTCATTTCCAAACTAAACAAGCCCAATTCTTTCATTCTTCTTTCGTAGGTCACATTCTCTAGACTTTTAATTATTCTTGTTATTCTTCTCTGGACCTTCTCCACATCCTTCTTGAAATGGGGTGCCCAGAACTGGACACAATACTCCAATTGAGGCATAATCAGCGCAGAGTAGAGCAGAAGAATGATTTCTCGTGTCTTGCTCACACCATGCATCCCAGAATCATGTTGGCTTTCTTTGTAACCGCATCACACTGTTGACTCATATTTAGCCTGTGGTCTACTATGACTCCTAGATCCTTTTCTGCTGTACTCCTTCCTAGACAGTCACTTCCCATTCTGTATGTGTGAAACTGATTGTTCCTTCCCAAGTGTAGTATTTTGCATTTGTCCTTATTAAACTTCATCCTATTGACCTCAGACCATTTCTCCTGTTTTTCCAGATCATTTTGAAGTATGACTCTATCCTCCAAAGCAGAAAAGAGCTTGAAAAAGTGAACCCTCAGGACCTCGAAAACCAGAAGGCACACAGTGACCATCTCCAAATCTATCCTTTTCTAAAATCAGATGATTTTTAAGCCAACCTCATAATTTTGGGGCCCTGAGTTATGAGTTTTGAACTTGAGGTTGGCAGTACCACAGAGGTCACACGATATTGTGTGTAAACTCAGAAGACACTATTACAATCAGACTTAGGGCCTGGATGCTGGAACTAGAGCTCCAGGGAATGATGCCGCACCTCCTGGTTTGAAGTGGTCTCCATTGTATACAGGGATTACAGTTTGGTTCAATGGCCCTCAGCACCAATGTTCCCTCTAATTTTTTTCATCCACGTATGGAATAAATTTGGTGGTGTGCACCAGACATGTGCACCACCAGTAGAAACATGTGCTGCTGGCTCTGAGTGCTCCGCTAATCAGATGGGCAGCATTCAAATCTCCATTGGGTGGCCGCCCAAGCACTCAGCTTACAGGGAACACTGCTCAGCACCCCCCGCTATACACATTGTTCCAGCATCCCTGATTTAGGGCATGTCTACACTGCAATCAGATGTCTGACTGCACATCAGTAGACACATCTGAGCTGGCTTGGTGTAGCTATCTCAGATAACAATAGTAATGAAACCACCGCAGCATGGGCTAGCCGCCACTAGAGAACACACCCGAGTTCTAAACAGGGCAGCACAATCCTCACTGAGTTTCACGACTACTGCTACCTGAGTTAGCTAGATCAAAGCTAGTTTGGGGCTGTCTGCACATGCTGCTGTCACACCTCTGGCTGCAGCAAAGACATACTGAAGGGAGGTGAGTTGCATGCATGAAAAGGTATTGTTACTCTTAACTTGCTGCAAAGTCATCATTTCGTATGAGCTGTTTTGGAAATCATGGTGCATTTTATCATACAAGACATAGAGAAGAGAACAGTCAAAGAACCAAGATAGGGATGAAGGTGAATTACAGCTCTCATCCCCTACAGAAAGGCCCATCAATCAATGGTGCGAACGGTAATGGAAATGATGTATCATTGGACTGTGGCTCTTATTGGTGCGTGTACTACATGTAGAGTTTTATCTTTC
Organism: Pelodiscus sinensis; assembly: GCF_052426305.1. Taxonomy (NCBI): domain Eukaryota; kingdom Metazoa; phylum Chordata; order Testudines; family Trionychidae; genus Pelodiscus; species Pelodiscus sinensis. Next base: position 119,421,761 of record NC_143057.1, read on the forward strand.
ATTTTCATGTGTTTCTCAAGCCTACTGCCGACCTTGAGATGGAGCAGAACTTTTCGCAAGTTTGACATCGTTAAGTACAATGCGAGACACAAAAAATGACATGACAGATGACACTTAGCACGCATGGCTGTAACCATTATGAGCTGGCAAGGAGCAATCATGCGCATCAAATTCTTTTATTGTTTTGAGAATTTATTTTTACTGCCCTACTTTTGTCTTATCACTCAATGTAAATGTTGTACTGACCTAAGAGTTGCCTCGCTTCTCCGCTCTGTGAACCCTTTGTAAGTTCTCCTGTGAAACAGTAACTCCATTTAGGGCATGTCTTCACTCGCGGCACTGGAGGTCAATGTTCTGGCATTTGATTTAGTGGGTCTAGTTAAGACCCATAAATCGAATGCTGAGGGCCCGCTCCAGTCAGCACCTGCACTCCTGACAGTTGCGAGGAGCAAGGGAAGCCGACAGAAACATTTGCTCCTGTTGGCCTCCTGTGGTGGGGATGGCGCCAAGCTTGGCTTAAAATAAGCTGACTACAGCTACGTAGAATACATACCTTAGGCCCACCTTCCAGGTCTAACATAGAACTGGCCACAAGTGACATTCCCTTAGATACGCCTTAGCCTTCTGCAGCATGATTACACTAGGACAGGCTTCTCAGACTTCATTGCACCATGGCCCCCTTCTGGCAACAAAAATTACATGACCCGGAAGGAAGCACAGAAACCTAATTCAAAGCCCTGCTCCCATTGTCCAGTTGGGAATGCCCAGCAAGATGCCTGTAACCTCAGCCCCACCACCCAGGGCCGAAGCCCTTCGACAGTGGGGCTTGGGCTTCGGCTTCAGCTCTGACCCTGGGCCCCAACATGTCTAAGCCTGTTCTGGCAACCCCATTAAAATGGGGTCACAACCCACTTTGGGGTCCTGACCCACATTTGAGAACCACTGCTCTAGGGCAACTGTTTTCCCCTCTTTCTGGCCAGCATAATCATAGAGCTATGTTCAGTCACAGCACTGCAGCCACCAGTGCTGTCAACAGACACCAGGGCTCACCACAGTTCGAAGCACAAGCTGCTACAGTTTGAGCTAGAGAAGTCTAAAGAGGCCTCTCACAGGCTCACATCGTCTAGGGATCAGGCAAAAAGGGGCACCTGTAACAACACTGACCAGTGCGTTACATCACTTCACTGTGACCATACAATTATCACAGATTCCACTCGCTAGCAAGCCCATCAGTTAAGAAACACTGAAGTAGAGGCAGTTTTCCACAAACGTTGTTAACAAGTGGCATGCCAATATCTAATTCCATTAATGTGCAAGTTAGTTGGCTGGGGCTGGTTTCTGGAAAAAGTTGTCTTTAACTAGAAGTTAGTATTCGGGTTGCTATATTAAGTGGAAAAATTCCTGCCTAGGAACATAGGACCAGATATACTGGATCACAGCCGGGTTGTTCTGGTGGTGCATGCCTGCATATGCCTTGGTGCAGATAAAATTTATTCTGCACTTGGATGGAAAAAAAATTAGAGGGAACATTGGCCAAGACCATTGCCAGACTAGGGGGCCATGAGAGCAGAGCCTCTGGTAGCCAGGAAAAGGTGAAGCCCCTGGTAGCCGGGGGAAAGCAGAGCCCCTGACAGCAGTGGAGTTGCCACTGGTAGCAGAGCAACTGGGGGAAAGCAGCTGGGAGAGTGCAGAGTCCCTGATGGCCAGGGGAAAGCAGGGCAGTGAGGACAAAGCAGAATCCTCAGCAGCTGTAGAAAAGCAGAGCTGGAAGTGAGCATTGGCCTCTTCTGGTCTGGCAAATTCCCTGGTTAAAGACTGGTCAGGTCCCAAGGGTGCCAGACCGGGAAGGCTGAACGTGTACATCACAAGAAGGTAAAAAACACCAATAGACAATGAGGGCAGGTCTACACCATAAGGGTAAAGCTGAATTAAGCTACACAACTTGAGCTACGTCAATTGCATAGCTTAAGTCGAAATAGCTTATTTTGGCTTTTGGACCCGTCTACAGAGCAGGAAGTCCGAGAAAGAGCACTCTTCCTCCGACTTCCCTTACTCCTCATAAAATAAGGGTTGCAGGAGTTGGAGTAAGAAGTCCTCCAGCTCGCCATTATTTTAACATTATGTCGAAGTAGCTGTTTGTAGTATAGACACAGACGATGTAATAACATCAGTTATTCCGAAATAACATTGCTGTGTAGACGTATCCTAACGGTTCTCATGAGAAGAACGTCTTGGTTGCACAAGATTCTCCTTCATCCAGCTCCAAGAATTCTTTCTTTAAAGCAGTTAAGTTTGTGGCCTGGGCTTTTCAGGCAGCTAAGCAGACTAGGAGAGGTCTGCATTTCAGATAACAACTTAGGTCATCAATCAAGTAGTCTCATAACAAAGATAAAGAAATGTTTCAAGTGTAATGTGCAGGGTTTATACCAACTCATGTTGTGTTTTTCAAAAATACACTCCACTGTAAAACACAGTGGAGTATCTCCTTTGGAATTAATGGCAGATTTTGAAGTAATCTACATCCACAATGGTGGGCCAATTGTTAATACAGCCCCTCACATGCTGTGGCCCTTTTGAAACTCTTGTCATAAGAGCTCAACACATCATGGGCTCGGCTCGCCTGAAAATTCTGGCCTCTTATTTTGGTGCCTAAATAAGAGCTGAATTCTTTTGAAAATCTGGACATTAGCGGTCATCGGCATGAATGTCTGAAATTAAAATGTGTGGGTGAAACTCCAGCCCTATTGAAGCCAACAGCAATTTTGCCACTGAATCTCATCTCTGTGGACCATCACAAGCCTAAAGCATCAGATGTTGTCATCAGTATGTTAAGGCTCCAAGCCTTGAAAATTGTCATGGAAAAGGTTGAATGAAGAAGGCAGCAGTAAAGAGTGGCTGACCCAATGGTTAGAGCACTAGTGTGGGACTCTGGAGGTTATCTACTCTGCCATAGATGTTGTCTATGATCTTGGACATGTTGCTAGACCTCTCTTGGTCTCAATTCTTGTAAAATGGGGATAATAGCTCTTCCCTATTTCACAGACGTGTGGTGAGAATAAATAAATTACATGATTATGAGGAGCTAACATGCTACTGTGATGGGGGCCGTAGGTATACCTAAGAATTTGGAATAGCCTGAACAAGTAACTCTGGCCTGTTGGCAGTCTCTCCTGGCAATGAGCTATGTTCTTGAGAGACCCACAGGACATTCCCTGTGGGCTGCCATTCTTATCCTCTGGAAGGGCTTTCTTGTTGCAGTGCCTAAAGGAAAGCAATACACAGCAAGAGGTGTTTAAGACATGTTTCTGTCTGTTAATCAGTCAGAGACAATTGTGATTTGTTAAGGAACAGACATCAAGATGCATTCAGCTTCTTATAGGGGAAAGACACTTATGAGGAACAATTCTAACTGTCACCCAGGTTGCATCGCAGTGGGACTCGTTTTGTTTCTTAATACTGGGGCTAGGTCTAGACTGCAGGCAATCTGCTTTTTCAAAAGACAGTGTCCATTCAGTGTGGATGTTATCTCGCATTTAATCTGTGATTACTATGGACAGAGTGACCACAGGGCACCTGTGCTTTTTCCTCTTTCCTCTTCTTTTGAAAGAACTCCCTCGTCCCCATCCACACATGTCTTTTTCCAAAAGGCTTCTTCGTCGTAGAAAGCAGTTTACCAATGTCGGAAAAAACCCTCTGTTCTTTAGATTTTTTTTTTCAAAAGAACGCAATTGCAGTGTGGACGTAAGTGAAGTTGTTTCAGAAAAAAGGCCGAAAAACCCTAGGCTGAGCGCAAGAACAACAGCTCTAGTTCCAGAGTTGTGGGATTACTGTTTGGAACCTAGAGGCTTGCTTTCTGAATAGGTAAGCACTTTGAGTGCACAAGTGTGCATAGGGAAAGGAGCAATAGCCCTACCAGGCTGAGACTGAACATGTGCTCTGAGCAGTTGAGAAAATAGTGCTAAGAATATAAAGACTACTGCCAGCAGCAAGCATTAAAAAAATCATGAATCGGATCCTCCAAAATCATGAGTATGGCTTTGAAATTGGGAGATTTTTATAGAAACACCACATTTGGTTTTCTTTTTTATTTATCTGCTGCAATTTGGAGTTTTTCAATGCAGTTAGATGACATACTCGTGCATTTCTCTGCACTACAAGGGTGAGAGACCTAAGATTTAAGCAGAAAGCTGAGATTCTCACACAGTCACATCAGAAATAGTTTGACTGAAAATGGGATTTACAGATTTGTGCCTCATGTCCAGCTGGACTATATCTCCCACACTGCACCAAGGCGTATCCTCTTGGTGATGAGAAGCTCAGACATAATGAAGTTCCTGGCAATGATGCCTTATGGGAAATGTAGTCCACCTGGAGAATTCCAGGTCAGGTTGAATCTCTCTCAACTGGGACTTCCTGGTCCGGCAACACTCAGGGTCTAGTAGGACCATGGATGTTGCTGGGCAAAGAGACCCAGTGGAGGGCCAGAGGCAGGAGCCCTGCAGGGGCCAGGAACCCAGACAGGCTGGCTACAGGGAGGCCAGTGGCTGGAAGCCCTGCCACGGGAGTCCGGCTGAGCCAGTGGCAGGGTGGCTGGAATGCTAGCAGGCTCCAGCAGGGCAGCGGTTTGCTGTGGTGGGGCCAGGAGCCCCAGAAGCAGGACCGCGGGGCTGCTACAGCAGAACTGGCAAAGCCAGAAGCCCTGGCAGTGGAGCTGGTGCTGCCCTGGGAGGGCTGACAGGGTTAGAAACCTTGGCGGCGGAGGGGAGGGTAGGACTCCCAGTGGCAGGACTGTGAGCTGGCGGGGCCAGTGCTGCCAAAGCCGGTATGGGAGCACGGGCCACAGGGCAGTGGTTTGCCACGGCAAAGCTGAGAGCCCCAGCAGTGGGACTGTGGGTTGCCATGGCAGGGCAGGCCAGACGTGGGGAGCCCACCAGGAGGCTGGACAAGGAACAGAGCCAGGTTGGGGGGCCGGTGGGAGGGGGGCAGAAATGACCCCTCAGTCTGGCAAAATCCCTCCTTCAGGACCACTGAGGCCCCAAGAGTGCAGGACCAGGGAGGTCCAACCTGTCCACAGAAGAGAATGGGGAATAATGAGCAAATTACAATCCCTTTTTCAGTTAAAATATGCACGTTTTCAGCTGACAGATTTTGACAGCAACAACAACAATAATAATTTTCTGTGGAAAGCAGACATGCGTTACAAAAAATGCCTTGTGTCATAACCCCCAATTTTCTGTCGAAAAACAGTTTTGACAGAAATTTTTCAACCCGTTTGCAGAACAAAGCCTTAGATTATCAACTGAAGTCCAGGCAGAGGTAGGTGGAGTATTGATTCAGTAGATGTGGTACACAACGTAAACATGGGGAGACTAGGTTCTACCACATACTTGTGGAGGCTCCTTTTCTCATTAAGTGCTTTGGAGCTCTGGTTGAAAGGTGGTAAGTATTATTACTACAGATGGTCTAGCACAGTGGTGCGCAACCTTTTTTGATCTGCGACCCCTGCGCCACGGGGGCCGCCAACTGCTGGGCCCATCCCCCGGCTAGCCAGATCTAGGCGCCACATGGCCGGGCCCAGCCACTGGCCAGCCGGATCTAAGCACCACACTTAGGGTCCGCCAACATCTAAGCATCGTGACCCCCCGCGAAGATATCCGCGACCTGTTGGGGGTAATGACCCACAGGTTGCACACCACTGGTCTAGCACATCAGTGTGCTCCCAAGAACAGATGTTATTATTACATATCTCATATACAGGTTGAACCTCTGAACCAGGACTCTCAGGACGGACCACGAATGTTGCTAGAGCAGAGAGACAGAGAGAAGGATCAGAGGCAGGAGCCCTGCAGGGAGCAGGAACTCAACCAGGTTGGCTGCAGAAAGGCCAGTGGCTAGGAGCCCTGCCACGGGAGTTTGGCTGAGCCCACGGCAGAGTAGCCAGAACGCCAGCAGGCTCCAGTGGAACGGTCTGCTTCTATGGGGCTAGGAGCCTTGACGGCAGGACTGTGGGGTTGCCGCAGGAGGGCTGGCGGGGCCAGGAGCCCTGGCAGTGGGGCTGGTGCTGCCCCAGTAGGTCTGGCTGGGTTGGGAACCCCGGTGGCTGAGCAGCAGGTCTGGCAGTGGGACTGCAAGCTGGAAGAACCAGGAGCACAAGCAGCGGGTCAGTGATTTGTCGCGGCAAAGCTGAGAGCCCCAGCAGCGGGGCCGTGGGATGCAGTAGCAGGGCACCAGCGATGGTCACACATCAGGAGGAGCGAAGCCAAGATGGGGGGGCTGCTGGGAGGGAGGCAAAAATGACCTATGGTCCTGCAAAATCCCTCCTCCAGGGCCACTCAGGTCCCAAGGGTGCCCGACCAGGGAGGTCCACCTGTACATGCTTCCCAGGTGCTAAGCGGAAGAGAGTGCTGATCCTTGAGCCCCACATGCATGAGACCCTAATCACGTCAGCTAATATAAAGGCCGGTTAGCTGTACCATTCGTAGGCCTTTTGTCCCCTTTTTGTGTCAGCCAGCAATGAGCAATATCATTTGCACACAAAGCCAGCGCTTGCTCTGTGGGACAGGGTCTGTCTCTCTGTTATATGTTTGTATAATCGCTGATGCTTGGACATGGGGCTGGCGACAGACTTCACCGGGCCCTGGGCAATGAGGGCTGTGGAGCTTGGGTCTGGGTCCTCCAGAAGGGGCAGGGTCTTGGGCAGAAGGGGTGGGGCTAGGAGCAGCCAGCCCCCAGCCCTGCCTGAACAGCAATACGAGGGGCTCCAGTGGTGATTTTAAAAGGTTCAAGCTACTGCTGCAGCCAAGGTAGCAGCAACCTGGAACTTGGGTCCTTTTAAATCTCTGGGCCCAGGGGAAACTTGTCCCCTTTGCCTCCCTCCCCTTTCCCCGTCGGCAGCCCTGCTTGTACAATTTGTCCATGATTGGGTCTCCTAGGTGCTACCACGATACAAATCATAATAATAAATTACAAAGGGCCCCGGCTACCCAGTTTGGCTCTGAACTTCTCCAAAGTGCCAAAGGATTCTGGTTCCAGCATCCCAATCCTGAGTCATCTCTAATGTCAGTTAGCTGCCTTCAGGGGTGAATTTGGCTGCTGATCTTTAAACTGCCCGATGTTGGTAACTATTAGCAACAAATGTAAAACTCCAGCCCCGGTGGCTGTAGCTGATGGCTGCAGTCCATGAAGAAACCAAGGGGGAAAGCTCAGTGAAGAAGAGAGCATGTCCGAAAAGGGAGGGGTTGTACGGAAATCTTTCCCCTGGCCTGGAGCTGTGCTAGATCAAAGTTGGAGCTGGCAGATGAATAGACTTACCCATTCCCCAAATTCCTATACCTCTGAGTACCTTTAATTTGGAAGTCAGTGGCACTGAACTAAGTCTTGCCAATTCTGTCATGAGTCAGGTCCTCAAAAAAACCCCACAAGATGGGCTTAAAAACGGTGAGGTTTTAAATATGTTTTAGGGTCTTTTTCATTGCCTTCTGGGACTTCCATTTCCAAATTACATAGTCCTGTGTGGTTGGGTCTCAAAATATGTTATTATTCATCATAACAAAATAAGGCCCATGTCCACATACGTGGCATGGACAGAAGTCTGAGCAGTTTACATAGGTGAGTCTGGTGTTAATTAAACATCGATAATTAAAACTGCAAGTACGGGCAGCACCATATCAATATTTTCCCTAAAGTTTCAGCTCCCAGATGCATGCGACTATGTAAGAATCTCGGCTTTTAAAAAAGTAAGTGTCTGACCCTCCAGGTCACAGAGAAATGCATGGAAACGCGGCGCAAGTGAACTCTAAAGACTCAAAATCCAGAAAGAAAATAAATTGTCATGACTTCTAAACAAATGCTATTTTTAAACGTCTCATGATTTCGGGGAGATGACATGAGTTTAGAATGTTTTTTAGAGGGGGTAATAATAATGTTTACACTCTTTGCCCCAGTCTGAGATTCAGTGTAGTCTTGGGAGAGCCAAAAGGACTTATTGTTTGTAAAACAAACACAACCACTGAAATGATATTACAGTCAGATCACAGTGAAGGAAACATAGCTGTAGCAACTGTTACACTCCGAATTCTGGAGTAATTTAAAGAACATCAGCTGCACATCACCAATAAGCTGTCTTTTTTTTTTTCCAGATAGACTCTTGTAAGATAGCTGTTGGCAGCCTACAGTTTTAAGGCAGACTGTTAAGGGGAACTGTTTGTTCTAAGGGAAGCCACATCTGTTATCAATACATAACAGAAATGCTATTTTCTGCTGTGATCCTGTAGTTAGTCAGGATTAGGCTGAGAGTTCTCCAAGGAACATCTAAGAAATACAGAAAATAGTAGTTCAGTAGGTAGCATTCGTCTTTCTGTATTTGTACAGAACTGACTTGATACTGTGAAGCCCTGTGTTATGGAGGTTAGGTTCTAAATTCTTATATGCTCTTTTCCTAAACGTTTCCCTGGCTGTTTCATTTGGCTACAGTGTGTTAGTCACTTCCTATCTCAACTGCTGTGCAATATTCCTGTTCGCCGGTAAACAGCTGCCACGTTTCACCTCGCGAGTGTAGGCGAAGAAGTGAATGTTTCACCTTGGAGGCGTAGGTGGCCAATCATTAATATATTAAATGCATAAGTCAAACGCAGACTAGGATGAGTAATGGGCTATAGAACCTTCTGCATCTCAGTTGAAATTCTTAGCTTAGTAGACTACAAGGGAGTTATGATGCTGTGACTAGTCAGTGGCTTACATGATCTTGACCCATTTCCTAGCAAATAGGTCCTCACAAAACCACCCTGCCTACACCAACAAGAGGAGATCTCCCATGGGCGGAGGTAACCCACCTCCCCAGTAGGCAGTAGCTAGAGTGATGGAAGAATTCTTCTGTCGGTCTCTCATTGTCTATGCAGGGACTTAGGTCAGCTTAACTCTGTTGCTGAAGGTGTGGACTTTTCACACTCCTAAGTGATGTAGTTGGGTCAATCAAATTTTCTAGTGTAGACCAGCCCACAGGGTACAACAGTATAGGCCAGGGGTGACTGGTTGAGGGGAAACATGGAGGGGACACTGGCCATGTGACTGCCCTTCCCAGCCTAGGGAAGGGTTGAGACAATCCTCTTCCACTCGAAGCCCTGCCTCTCCCTGCCCTGCCCCTTTCCTGCCCCGCTTCCCCCTGTGCCCTCCTCTTCCCTGCCCTTGCTCCACCCCCACTCCATCGCTTCCTCCAGGGCCTCCCCACAAGCAATGCACTCCTAGACTACTAGGGCCAGGCCCTCCTGTGCTCACTGCCAGTGGCAGCAAAAGCAGGGCAACGCGGCCCTTGCTCAGTCTCTGCCCCAGCTGCGACTCGCCACTTCCTGCCAGCAAGTGGGGGGACGGTCCCCCCTGGGCAAAGGGCCAGGAAAGCTGACCAAGCTGCAGCCATGTTACTCTGCTTCCCCCACCACTGCTGATGAGTGCGGGAGAGCCGGACCCCTGTTGAGGGTGCCTGATTCCTCTCTGCTAGTCCCTCTGGACACCTGGGCTATATCTACACTGGCGGCTTCTTGCGCAAGAACATCTTGCGCAAAGGTTCTCCTGCAAGAAGTCTTGCACAAGAACACGTCCACACTGCCATGTGCTAGATGTGCTTTTGCACAAGAGCATCCATGACAGCGTGGATGCTCTCTTGCGCAAGAGAGCTCTGATGGCCATTTTAGCCATAGGGCTTTCTTGCACAAAAAATCCCTGCCGCGCGTCCACACTGCCCTCTTGCACAAGAGCTCTTGCACGAGAGAGCTTACACCTGTTAGAAAAGAACGTAGCTCTTGTGCAAGAAGCCCTCTCCTACTACGCTTTACTGTAAATCTTCTTGTGCAAGAATGGGTGGGCAGTGTGGACGCTCTGCGGAAGAATAGCCGTTCTTGCACAATAACCCGCCAGTGTAGACGTAGCCCCAGAATCTCTGGCCCCGCTGGCTGCTGGCCATCCCCTTACTCCTCCTGCCCCTGGCATTTGAGGACACGTGTCCCCTCGTGCTTCCCCTCCTGCCACATCGCCCTGGTGCAGGCCCTGCCTACATCACAGGTAGGACAGCAGCTTATTTACAGTGGCATAGCTGAGCGGTTGTAATCCCATACTGGAGATGAAGACTAAGGCAATGGAAGGGGCATTTTCTATCCCTGTAGGAACTCCTCCTCTCTGAGTGATGGTAGCTAGAATGATGGAGGCATTTTGCTAGCCTCAGTTTTGCATTATCCAAGGAACTCCCGATCATAAATTCATAGAAGCTGAGGAAAAACTCAGTAAACTCAGAGAGCTGGTAGGTAAGGTCCCATGGAAAACAAGACAGAGTAAAAACAACTGAAGTCAGTTGGCAATTTTTCAAAGGGTATGTCGACACAGCAAAGTCATTTCAAAATAACAGCCGTTATTTCAAAATAACTTTACCAGCGTCTAAACAGCCAAACCGCTATTTCGAAATTAAATCGAAATAGCGGAGGGCTTTTTCCAAAATTGGTAAACCTCATTCCACAAGGAATTGCTATTTCAAAATAAGCGCTGTGTAGATGCTTATTTCAGAATAGGGGGCCTCCAGCCCTTCCCAGGGTGCCCTGGTGGCCATTCTGGGCACAACCAAGAAAACTCCTCTCCCTCCCCAGAGCCCTTAAAGGGGTAGACTCTGGCCACAGGGCCTGTGCCAGCTCCAAGCCTGCCAGCCCAGAGCCAGCAGTTGCTGTCCCTGACCCAGTGTCCCCAGCATAAGCCAGGCAGCCAGTGCCAGCCAGCCCTCCACCACTCCCCAGGACCAGTCTGCCAGCTCCCAGGAGCCTGCCAGAGGCCGGAAAAGGCAGGTGCCTGCTTGGTCCAGTGCGGAGATCAGGGACCTAATTCAGGGGGGATGCCTCTAATGTCCATGATCTCCTCATTAAATGGAGGAACGCAGCCATCTACAGGCAGATGGCTGCCAGCCTGGCCACCAAAGGCCACATGTGAACCCAGGAGCAGGTTTGCATGAAAACAAAGGAGCTGCGGCAGGCGTATGCCAGGGCCACGGGGGCAGCTCCCAACCAGGGGCAGACCCAGACCCCTGCCCCTATTTTGATGCTGTGGACTGCATCCTGGAGAGCGGGACAGTCCATGCCCCCTAGGTGGTCATCGACCCTGGGGCAGAGCTTGCTGCCTCCTGCTCCTCCAGCCTCTGCTGCCTCCCCAGCTGCCGCTCCTCCTCCCACTCCCCACACCTCCAGGGATGCCGAGGCCTCCACACCCACGGTGCTGGGAGACAGTTGGGCTGGCAAAAACCGCAACCCTGACTCCTGAGCTTCTCCTTCCCCTTCCTCCTCTTGCTTCCCCCTGCCAGCTCCCTCCTCCCAGGTTTCCCCCTCCTCTCTTCCACCCTCCCTCCTCCCCTCTCTCACCTTCTTTCCCAGTCTCACCTCAGTTTCACTTCCCCCCACCCCAATTTTGTTCAATAAAGAGGCTTTGTTGTTATGAACACGTGTCTTTTATTGGACAGCAGGAAGGGGGATTAGGGAGGGGTAAATGGAAGGACATGAGGGAGGAATGAGACACAAGCCCCCAATGGGGCAGACCAGGGATACTGTTACTGCCTGCAGAACATGCTGCCAGGCTCAAAGCAATAAGTCCAGGAGAAGCATCAGAGTGCCCAGGGGCGGCTCCGGCTCCATGCTGCAGAGTGCTGTGGTGTCCTGAGTGAGGGCAACCAGAGCACACAGAGAAAAAAAAGCTTTGCTCTCCCTCAGAGAGGTAGGCAAGCAAGCAGGGAAACCTTAGAACCGGCAAGCAGGGAAATCTTAGAATCTTAGAACCGGGAGGGGTCCCTTTAAGCACAGGTCTCAGATAGCCTCAGGCAGCAGCCACACAAGGTAACTCCTGACCTGATGCCCTGCCAGAACTGGTTCTGGATGGCCTTAAATGCGATTCAGCATCCTATCAGTGTGTATGCACTATTTTGAAATAGCAAAACACTATTTTGAAATGCATTTTGTGACTAGACGCGTTATTTTGAAATAAGCTATTTCAAAATAACTATTTCGAAATACGATGTTTAAAAATAACACTGTAGTGTAGACATACCCAAAGGGACATTATTACGGGTCCAAAAGCAAACTATTCCACTGCATAGGAAAGATAGAAAGTATGGCAGGAGACTACCTTGGCTTAACAAGGAGATCTGGACGTGATCTAAAAGTCAAAAAGGAGTCTCATAAAAAAATGGAAACTAGATCAAATTTCAAAGGATTAATATAAGCAAACAACACAGGTATGCAGGGGCAAGGTTAGAAAGGCAAAGACACAAAGCAAGCTAAATGTAACTAGAGACAAAAAGGGTTACAAGAAGACATTCTACAAATATATTAGAAGCAAGAGGAAGACCAAGGACAGGATAAACGTATTGCTCAGTGAAGAGGAAGCAATGATAACAGGAAACTTGGAAATGGCAGAGGTGCTTAATGATGTCTTTGTTTTGGTATTCGTCAAGAAGATTTATCGTGACGGGATGCCTAACATAGTGAATGTTAGTATGAAGGGGGTAGATTTAGAAGATAAAAATTACTTAGAAAAGTTAGATGGCTTCAAGTCACCAGGGCCTGATGAACTGCTTCTAGAATACCCAAGGAGCTGCTAGAGGAGGTATCTGAGCCTTTAGATATTTGAAAAGTCATGGAAGTCGGAAGATATTCCAGAAGACTGGAAAAGGGCAAATATAGTGCCCATCTATAAAAAGGGAAATAAGAACAAGCCAGGAAACTACAGACCAGTCAGTTTAACATCTGTGCCAGGGAAGATAGTGGAGCAAGTAATTAAGGAATCTATCTGCAAACACTTGGATGTTAATAAGGTGATAGGTAATAGCCAGCATGGATTTGTAAAGAACAAATCATGTCAAAGCAATCTGATAGCTTTCTTTGATAGGATAACAAGTCTTGTGGATAAGGGAGAAGCAGTGGACATGGTATACCTAGACTTTAGTAAAGCATTTGATACAGTCTCACATAACCTTCTAATCAATAAATTAGGGAAATATAACCTAGATGGGGCTACTATCAGGTGGGCGCATAACTAGCTGTTCTCAGAGAGTAGTTATTAATGGTTCACAGTGATGTTGGAAGGGCATAACAAGTGAGGTTCCACAGGGGTCTGTTTTGGGACCAGTTCAGTTTGATATCTTCACCAACGATTTAGATGATGACATAGAGAGTACACTTGTTAAGTATGCAGATGATACCAAGCTGGGAGGGCTTACAAGTGCTTTGGAAGACAGTGTCATAATTCAAAATGATCTGGACAAAATGAAGAAATGGTCTGAGGTAAATAGGACAAATGCAAAGAACTCCACTTAGGAGTGGAGTTTCACACATACATACAGAATGGGAATTGATTGTCTCGGAAGGAGTAGTGCAGAAAGGGTCATAGAGGATCACAAGCTAAATATGAGTCAACAGCGAGACACTGTTAAAAAAAAAAAGCAAACATGATTCTGGGATGCATTAACAGGAGTGTTGTGAGCAAGACATGAGAAGTAATTCTTCTGCTCTAGTCTGCGCTAATTAGGCCTCAGTTGGAGTAATGTGTCCAGTTCAGGGCACAACATTTCAAGAAAGATTTGGTGAAACTGGAGAAGGTCCAGAGAAGAGCAACAAAAATGATTAAAGGTTTAGAAAACACGACCTATGAAGGAAGACTGAAAGACTTGGGCTTGTTTAGTTTAGAAAAGAGAGGACTGAGAGGGGACATGATAGCGGTTTTCAAGTATCTACAAGGGTGTTACAAGGAGAAGGGATAAAAATTGTTCTCCTTGGCCTCCAAGAATAGGACAAGAAGCTATGAGCTTAAACTGCAGCAAGTGAGTTTTAGGTTGGACATTAGGAAAAATTTCCTAATGGTCAGGATGGTTAAACACTGGAATAAGTTGCTTAGGGGGGTGTTGGAATCTCTAACACTGAAGATATTTAAGACCAAGTTAGACAGACATCTGTCAGGGATGATCTAGATGGAGCTTGGTCCTAGTGTGAGGACAGGGGACTGGACTCGATGACCTCTCAAGGTCCTTTCTAGTTCTAGGATTCTATGATAAGTGTCACTAGCCAATAGGCATGCCAAGCACCTCAGTATAGATTATAAAAGTAGGAGGGGGCCCACCAGGATCATCTAATCTGACTCCCTTTACCTGATATTTGGCAGGCTCAGAAGTGATCAAAGACTGAATGCGACATTGCGGCTGAACTACTTTCTCTTTCTGAGAGATTGTCATATCAGGTCATTACTGGGAACTGTTACTTTGCATGCTACTCCCCATTGTGGATCAAAAAAAGAATGTCCAAGGCTACGTTTATACTGACGCATTGGAGATCGATCTTCTGTCATTCGATGTATTGGGTCTAGTTAAAACGCCCTACATTGAACACTGCAGGTGCCTCCAGTCGGTGATGGTTCTCTTCGCAGTCATGAGGTATAAGGGAACCCAACAGGAGCATTTGCTCCCATTGGCCTCCCACTGTGAAGATGGCGCCAAGCTCAACTTCAGGTATGTCAACTCCAGTTCCCTTTGTGTACCTTAAGCCAACATTCCAGGTCTAGTGTAGACTTGACCAAAGGCTGTCAGCACTTCACTCAAATTCACATGTCATAGCCAAAGAATAATAATTTCTAAATGATTTCAGCTCATACAAAACCTTCCTGCTGTTACAAAGCGACAGGCAAAGAGGCTAGGTGCTATACAAATCCCTCAGAATCAAAGAGTTGTATGTCTTTTCAAAATACCACCCCTCACCCAACATTGCTTCATAAATAAAGACAGACAGAGGCTTTGCCTTCTGCAATGCTGTAGACCCATCAGAGATTCCTGTAAATTACATGCAGTTTCCCCAATATCCCTACACAGCAAACAAACCCTCTCCTTATCTTGATTCCTAGAGATTTGTGGGCTGTCATAAATAACATCTGTTCAAGATAAGGCTTCTTCCAGTACAGCTTCTGCCTTAGCACATCCGTGATGTGCTACATAGCCACCACAGACACATAAAGTACTTTCTCCAGTCATCAAGTGAGCTAAAGCAGCCAGTTTCTGAAACAGGTCCGTTGTTGCCTGCTCAGCGTCTACCCCTGCTCCCTTTGAAGAAGTAAAAATCCCATTAACTTCAGGTCCTAAATCCATGATGCTGGAACACCCATCAACTATGGGATCTCAGTGGGAGAGAAAAATGCTTAACTTCAGGCATGGTCAAACCTAATGCACACTAAACCTGATTCTGCTATCTTTACTCACGCTATTTGTCATCTAAAGAAGTGGGTTGTGCCCACAAAAAGCTCATGTTACTGTCTATATATTTTTTGTTAGTCACTAAGGGCGTGTGTACACAGCAAAGGTATTTCAGAATAATGGCTGTTCTTCTGAAATAACTATGCGAGCGTCTACACAGCAATTCCGTTATTTGGAAATAATTTTGAAACAACAGATCACTTATTCCGACTTCTGTAAACCTCATTCTACGAAGAATAACACCTGTTCCAAAATAGTTATTTCGGAATGGGGGCTGTGTAGATGCTCCACTTCTGCTATTTTGAAATAGCCCCTCACCAGGGCTATTCCTCCAGGGACTCTAAATCAAGATAGCACATCTACAATAGGGAAGCCTGCCTCGGACAAATTTTGAGGCTTCCCTGCAGTGTAGAAGTGCCATTTCAAAATAAGCTATTTTGGAATAACTATTCCAGAATAGCTTATTCCAAAATAACTGTGCAGTGTAGACTTAGCCTAAGGTGTTGCAGGACCATTCATTGATTTTCAAGGGGTTTTTTACCCACACTGTATAGAACCTGGCCCTATGAATGACCCTGTTGGTTTCACTGAGTCTATTCCTAGAGTAGGATACTACTCAGATGTAGCAAAGGTAATAAAAATCTAGCCCTTTAGGTTTCAGCATGAAAAACCGAGCATGCGGGAGATAAATTGTTTATAGACTCATGATTCATAATACTGCAGCGTGCAGAGAATATAAAACCATTCACGATTTTAAAATGCCCTGATTTTCTGCTAAATATATAAAATAATCACTCATCTCCCTGAGCAGCTGAAGCGAATTATACATCATATTAGCCGCATCCACCAACCACTGTAATTCTACTATAGAATGAAGCCATTTCCCAAGGCTCCCGCAGTCTCTTAATCTCCCTTCTGACGTCAAATTACAAATTTCTTGCCTAGGATCATCACTGTGATGACTAATGAATGCTTATTATAAGTGAGTTTATAAATGTTATTAAGTGATTTCTATTAAAGGCCATGCTAAAAAAAATGTGGATTTAGCAGGAACAACAAGAGGAGGAGGAATCTGCATAGATTTCACAGCTCTTTTCCTGCCAGGCAAACGAGTCACAATGTTTGCAGCTCGGTGAATGTGGAAATCGTTGGTAACTCACTGACTTTGACAGACGTACCTTCTGAAGGGGGCTGATTATCTTCAAGATCACTCCGAGCTTTAGAAGTTCTTGCTTGGACTCTTGGGAGCACATTCCATCAGTAATGCACCACATGGCAGGGGAGAGTTGAGCATAGGATGGGATTCCTAAAGACTAATTCGGCATCTCCCAACTCTTGTAAAGCACTTTTAGACGACAGCTGATGAGAGAGATGGTGAAGGACTTCTAGACTACAGCTGGGATAAGACTGATTTTTTTAAAAAACATCCTGGGTCAGATTCTGATCTCACTTACAACAGCATAAATCCAGAGCGGATGTTTATTCTGGATCGATGCTGCTATGTCCAAGATTAGAATCTGAGGTCTTGTTTTCGGATACTGCATTGTGAGAGCTTCATTTAGGAGCCAGAGCTCTTTTTCACCATGACTTCTCACAGGAACTTGGGCTCCAAAGGCAGCTTCTGTTGAAAACGATCACCCCTGGCAAATGTTGCAGGACAGGTGTGCGGTTAAAGTGCAGCCTCGGATAAGATATACCTATGAGACATGGGCCACCTGCAAATCCCTGACATGATCCCTTTAGGGATGTTCTGATGGGAGGTATAGGTCATAACCAGCCCTATTTCCTTAGTGGGTTACACCAAAATCCTGGATCTGAACTCCCCTCTATTTTGGATCAAGATTTTGCTACAGAACACTTACACAAAGGGAAATGATAAGCTGCCAGAATAACACTGAGGCAGCTTTGCCTCTTCTCAAGAGCTATGCAGGAGGGGAAGCACTCGGTTCCTTTCTTTTCTATAAACCAATGCTACTTTCCCTCACAAGCCTAGAAATGAGATAGACAGAATGAGAAGGCGGGTTTCAAAGCATTTTAGAGGCATTCGTGAATTCCCCCTCACAATAACCCCAGAAAGTATACATAGGCAGTGAAAGTTACATGGGCCCGTGGTGCCCGGACACCAGGAATATTCCTGGCCCAGGACTGGGCTCCACCAAAACTCGCTATCTGTGCTCCCTCTTCCCTGGGTCTCGTGGTCCCTCTGCCACCCCACGTACTCCCCCAACATAACTCCCTGCTCTGCCTGCCACCCCCAGCGATTTAAAATGCCCCAGGGAGTCCTGCCACCACCACCTGCAGTGCAATAGGATTAGAGCGGCTTCCAGCCACTCCCCGCAGCTGCCAGGATGTGTAGTCCTGCGGCCGAGGGGGGGAGGCGAGGTCTCAGTGCCAAGCGCTGGGATCCACCAAAATGTCTGCAAACCTGCCACCCCTGAAAGTACATGCAGTGATTGCCTGTAATAACTTACTTCAGAGACCTCAGGATTTTCAGTATCCTAGGCAGTCCCTGTCATGGGTATGCAGAAGCCGAGGAAAAACTTAGGTAACAATTTTTAAGCAACTGCCACCTTTCCAGCGGGGCAGCTGCGCTAAGTGTTATTTCATCTTGCAGCCGGGGAAACTGAAGCAAGAGGAAGTGACTCACCCAAGGGGACACATCAAGCCACAAGCAGAGTCAGGAACAGAATCGCAGGTCTCCATCCTCCCAAGTCCAATGACCCAATCAAAACACCATCTTCCCCCTCTAGCCATGGAAGGCGGCTCGCATTTTACTTTTTTCCACTGCCCTCTCACATTGCTGGAGAAAAGGAAACAGGAGGGAGTGGATGTGCGGCCTCACGGTACATGCCTAAAGCTTATGCAAGTTAAATTTAGTACTAACTAGAAGCACGTGCCTTGGGCTGCAATGCCAGTTGTAAGTGCTCTTTCTTTTCTCCCACTCTCACCTCCCCTTCCCAATAGTTGTTTCTTTAGCTGATAGTAAATCTTCCGCTTTCCCACAAGACAGGCCTTTTAAAACAAGCCTCCTCTCGCTCCATTTTGAGCTAGCAATCAAATAAATGTAAAAAGTGTGTGCAAATAAGCAGGCCTCACACTACCTGGAGTTCCCAGGGTCTGTCTTCACTGCAAAGATAATCTTGGGCTCCCATTTGGGTGCTACTCCCAACACCTCTCCAGTCCATACACAAAACCTCTAACCGGAGTTACGTGGTGCTTTTATCCCAGGCTACCTGAGCCTATTAGGGGGGTGAGTGACAGCCCCTGTACTCACAGGTGATTCGTGGTATTACTCAGGAAGTGCATGGCCCACCTGTGTCCCCAAAAAATTTTAATTGCTAAATGGGGTGCCTCCTCATGCCCCCTCCTTGTTCTCTAGGTGGCCCTCCCTGTAACCCTTGCTCTCCCATCCCCCGAGAGGCACCAGTCACCTACACTGTACTTTTACTTGGGCCAGTAGCCTGCTCGTTAGGATGCAGGCTAAGTCACTCAAGCGCTGAACGTCCTCTGGCACCTTCCCACAATTCCCCTCTTGTACCCAGAAGGGTAGACAAGTTCTTCTCCCACACTTCATAGAGCAGCTCACTTTACTGCAGCACCAAGAACCATGGGATGTGAGCCTACAGTCCTAGCAACACCCGGGGGCGACAGCACCAATGAAGACACTAGCTAGAGGAGGGGCTTGCAATGTGGCTGCTCCCCTGAATTCTCAAACCTCAGAGCATATCACCTGGGCTAGCTCTGCAGTGAAGACATGAAGTCATGACCCCTCCTCCTGCCTAGGTCACCCTGCCTTTTCTGCAATGCCTGGCTTTAATACAGGTGCCAGCAAAAAGCAAAGCCTTCTGTTCTGTGGAGCTTAAGAACTGTCATTTTTTCCCAAATCCTTGCCCTTTTCCTTTCCCTTGTGCCTTTGTGATGAGCTCAGGCAAAATCCCTTAAATACCTTCCTGTACCCACAAAACAGGTCTAAATGCCATTAGCCGTGCCTTCACATATTTGAACTAGGTTTACTACTTATGGTTAACTGGTAGGGGCTAAAGCAGCCCCTCTCCCTGCCTGTTCCAGCCTCGTAGCTGCCCTCATCTGTGCAGGAAGGAGGGGACGCTTCTGCGCCTGGCCATCCCCCTGTTCAATTGGTTAACCGATTAAATAAATTAAATTAATGGAGATTGCCTATCTCCTAGAACTGGAAGGGACCTTGAAAGGTCATTGAGTCCAGTCCCCTGCCCTCACAGCAGGACCAAGTACCATCCCTGACAAATATTTGCCCCAAATTCCTAAATGGCCTCAGCACGGATTGAACTCACAACCCTGGGTTTAGCAGGCTCAAACCACTAAGCTGTCCCTCCCTCCAAATGTAATGTTTAACCAGTTAACCAATGAAATGGGATTTCACATCCCTAGTTTGAACGAAATTTTACCTGCAAGCAATGGTGGGTACAAAGGCGGAAGTACAGATGTAGGACCCTTGAAAATAAAAAGAATACGCTAACTCTCAGATGGTGTGTCTATGGCTCAACTTTTTTCTATCAGAATTTATTTACTTGCCTTCTCATTCAGTCCCAAATGAAAACAAAACAATTAAAAAAAAACCCAAAAACCTAAACCACTTTGCTGTTTGCACTGAAACTAATATTGACACACCTCGGTGGTTTCCCCTGGGCCCTCCGAGGGAAACTAGCAACTGCTCACTGCTTTACTGAAGTTAATGGCCCACAAAGGAAATCATGATCTGCTAACAAAGAGGTCACCGAGAGCAGCAACAAAATTTGTCGGTGGATTTGGTTAGAAAATAGTAATCCATGCTTGGTGGCATTTTGCCTCTCAAAGATCAGGAAAACCCCAGTTGCAAGGGTCAAGGCTATTCGCGTAGAGGAGCTCAATGGAACCCTAGATTTCCTTTAGGAAGCTGTTAGAAAGCGCTTGTGCATTAGATTAGATACACAAGGAAGCTGTTTATCAAAATCTATCCCAACCAAAACAGATGCCTCAGCTTTATCAAATCAGCCAAGCATTTGAGTGAATAGTCAAATGGCCTCTCCATATGAGAGTCTAATGAACTTGATTCCTCCAGGGCTGCCAGTTCTTATCAACAAAAATGCTCTCATTTTGCCTCCCACTCTCCCTTTCATGGGGGACCTTCCGAACAGCTAAATAACTTTAAATTCTTCCTGAGCAGATAAGGCCCTCACTATACAATGTGTGTGCACAAGATGTACATGTCATTTTGCAAATCCGGCCAGTCTGCTTGGGACTCTGCTTTGCAAGGTAGGCCCAGTTCTTTAATGGACTGTTGTTTTGACTGCCAAAAATAGCTCCTTAATCAGCACTGCCGGTGGAAGAAGAAATGAGGCAGACCCAAATTCTGTTCCTAGTGACGTGGATAGAAATCCAGAATAACTCCATTGATCTTGACTTCAGTGGAGTGGCTCTGGATGGGTGCTATAAGAGAAGTCAGAATACAGCCTTTTGTCAGAAACAACAGGAATGGCCAGGACATAACACTGGGGAGAACTTACCTCAGTGAGGCTAGAGAAAACCTGGCAACAGCTGCAATTTTAATCCAGATCAGATTTTTAAAGCTAGTCAGGACCATTTCTAAATAAATACAAACTACCCATCTATAGGACTTATATGGGCCCCATTACCACAATGCTAAAGCACTGCACAATCCTTAGTATAATAATTCTCACAAGATCCCTGTGAGGTAAAGCACAACTCTCCTCAGTTTTCACACAAGGAACAGAGAGACCACGTGACAGGGCCCAGTATCTAGCTAGAATCCTAACCGCTGGATCATCCATCTCTCTATGGTCTCAAAGGTCTCTGTCTCTCCGAGTTCAGCTTTGCCTATGTTTTGGAGCATGGGCAGTCTGTTCAGCTCTTTTTGTATGGTAACAACAAGGTCAGCAGGTCTAAAATCAAGTATTTGGACTTGTCTATGCAATGGGGTAATGTGCTTTTCTGGGGTGGGACTTCTAAAGTGCATTTATATGCTGCGCATTAATTGATCCATCTAGACCTTAATGGTCCGATGAGACCCTGTTTCAAAAGCACACCAGAGGGGTCTACACAGACCACGTCATGCACAACACTTACATGTGTTGGTTGCCATGACACTGGTTAATACAATTGTGACAGCTCTTGCCAAAACTGCGGGTGTCAGATGAACACTGACAAACTCATAGCTGGAAACCAGATCAGCTCACCTTGATGTTAGAGTTGTTCAAGACAGGAGTCAAATCTGTAAGAATGTGCTTAGTATTGCCATTCTACAGAATGCCAGTAAGTTGCATTAATTTCGCTTGTAATGTCTGTATCCTGTGCTATAAGGGGATATGTGTGATTTGCTTTATTACTGTAAAAATGTCAGCTCTGAACTAGGAATGTTAGATAACAGGTAATAGAATAGTCAAGTAACTGCATGAATTCTCAGTGGTTAGTCAACTATTCTACAGTCCCTGCGTGCAGTGCTGGCAACTAGTGTGCTCCTGAACCCACTCCCGGGGAGCCCCCTACCATCCCGTTCTGCTGCCTCTCTATCCGAGGCAGCAGCGTGGGGTGCCAGGCAGGAGCCAGCCTGCGAGGGGAGCCAGTTTAAAAACCAGCTCCCCTCATGGACCGGCTGTCTGCTGCCCCGTGCTGCTGCTTCCGAAACAGAGCTGGCAGTGTGGAGTGTCTACAGAGGGTCCAAGTCTCTCACGGAGCAGCCTCCGTCCCCAGGGGGTCCCTGGGGCACCACCAAGCCAGCAGAAGGGGAACTGGCTTTTACAGGGGCAACAAGGGGTGGGGGGAATGAGAGAAGTCAACCTAGGCTTATTGGTTAATAGTATAGTTGACTACTCCTTTACATCCCTACTCTGAACTACCAGTAGAAACACACGCTGCCAGCTGTGGGCGCTCTGCTAATTAGCTGGGCAGCATTTGAATCTCTCCTGGGTGGCCACCCAAGCAATCAGTTTACAGGGAACACTGGTGTTATGTGAAAGAATGTCCATCCCATCAGCTTAAATGCTGGAAAAAGGGGATAAAACAGAAACATGAGAAAAATTGCTCTCTCTCTTTTGCTATTTGGTCTCTCAGAGGGCTGGAGCGAGGAAACAGAAGCAGAGATCCTTAGGGTCAACCTGGGTTAGCCCTAAAAGACATTCATTGCTTACAATTCTTTCACCTTTCAGAATCATAGACTATAACTTATTTGTGTATATATGTTACCTGCTTTAACCTCTAAATAACTCTCTTATTGCTTTTTCTTGGGGTACATATACACTTTGAGCTACACAAATGATGTAGTTTATTTCAAGCTTAATTTGAAATTGTCTATTAATCCTTAATCCTCATGGAACAAGGTTTACCAGGACATCAGAACAGCAAGCCCGTTATTTTGAAAGATATTTAAGATATTTCGAAATAATGGGCATGCTGTTAAGACACGGAAAACACCATTTTGGGATACTGGAAGTATCTCGAAATAGCGCCACAGTGTAGATGTACCCTTGATTAATAAACCCTTTACTACAGGCCTGGGTACAAGCACTGTCTTTGGTATGAGATCTAAGGTACAAATTGACCTGAGGTAAGGGACTAGTTTCTTGGGACCAGGAGCCACCTGAATTTTTTGTGGTCTTTGATTTATGGCAACCAACTATCACTAAGTCCAGCTTGCCTGGCTGGCCACACAGGGGCGGATATACGGCAGGGTGAGCGGGGTGGCCGCCCCGGGCCCTGCGCTTCAAAAAGCCCCACGCATGCGCCGGGGCAAAGGGGGGCCCCACAAGATTATGCTGCCCTGGGCCCCGCAAAACGGTCATCTGCCCCTGTGGCCACATGCCCAAGGGGACTGTTTCTGACTCCATGGTAAGACTGTTAGTGTGCTTCTGGATCTTACATTTGTTACTGGGTTGGTGAAATCTAGAGGTAGAACATGCCACCCAGTTGGGGTACCTGTCCTACTTTATCACAGCCTGCCCTGAGACTGGCACTCATCATGGTGAACCACTCTAGAAAGCATGACAAAAACAGCAACAGCATTTGGCTGCTCTTGCAAGTGCTGCATGAGAATTAGGGAATTCCCATAGCCACCCCCATTTTACACAAGTAGAAATGGGCAGAGAGGTTAAGGCCCAACATTTTCAAAAGTGCCCATGTTAAAGTCCCCACACACTTTTGTGCATGTCCAGTTTTCGAACAATAAGAGTACACAAGTCTGAGATTGGTATGCACAGGTATTGAGGTGTGTGAATATAACACTGAATCACACACACCCAAAGCCCTCTGCATGCACAAAGCTCCATGCAAATTTTAGCATTGGTATTTTGAATAAGAACATAAGAATGGCCATGCTGGCCCATCTAGCCCATTATCCTGTCTTCCAACAGTGACCAATGCCAGGTGCCACAGAGGGAATGAACAGAACAGGTAATCATCAAGTGATCCCTCCTCTATCACCCATTCCCAGCTTCTAACAAACAGAGGCTAGGGACACCATTCCTGTCCATCCTGGCTAATAGCCATTGGTAGATCTATCATCCATGAATGTATCTTTTTGGATACACCTTTTTTGAACCCTGTTAAAGTCCCAGCCTACACAATATCCTCTGGCAAGTAGTTCCACAGCTTGACTGTGTGTTGTGTGAATAAATACTGCCTTTTGTTTGTTTTAAGCCGGCTTACCTATTAATTTCATTTGGTGATCCCTAGTGCTTTGTTATGTGAACAAGTAAATAACTTTTCTTCATTCATTTTCACCACCCCAGTCATGATTTTATAAATATCTATCATTCCCCTTTAGTCTCCTCTTTTCTGAGCTGAAAAGTCCCAGTCTTATTAATCTCTCCTCATATGGCAGCTGTTCTGTATCCCTAATCATTTTTGTTGTCCTTTTCTGAACTTTTTCCAGTGCCAAGATTTTTTTTTTAATATTGGGCTCGAGTGATTTGCCCAAGGTCACACAGCAAGTCAGCGGCAGAAGTAATACAGAAAATCAGTTGTTCCTGGCTGTCAGTCCCATGCGCTGACCACTAAGTGCTGCTTTATACTAACTGACTAGCAGGGTACCCTTCAGATTCCTCAACTAATGTTCCCACTAATCTTTTCTATCCAAGTGAGGATTTTTCCACCCATGTGCAGAATAATTGCTTTTGTGCACCAAGGCATGTGTGAATGTGTACCAATAGATACAAAAAAAATCTAGCTGTGAGCATTTTGTGAATCAGCCGTGTGGCATCTAAATCTTTCCTGAGCAACCATATGAGTGCACAGCTTAGAGGGAACACTGCCCTCAAACCAGTACTGATCGTTAATGTTCAACTGGCAGTGGTCATGTCCTGGCTTAGTCACAGGGTGGATCTATGCTGTCAGCAACTCCTCTTTCTCCCCTATTTGGGTGCTTCTCAAATACATGTCCTTGTACACTAGCTTTGTTGTTCTTTCCTAAAACAATTTCCATACATATTAAGGCAGAAGGAACCATTATGTTCATTTGATCTGACTTCCCACATCACATAGGCCATAGAATTCTTCCAGCAATTCCTGCATCAAGCCGTTAATTTGTGGTGGAACTAAAGAACGCCTGTTAGAAAGACATCTGCTATTGATTAAAAGACTCCAATTGATAAAGAATCAAGTCCACAGCTTGGGAAGCTGTCCCAATGCTTAATTACCCTCACTGTTAACATTTTGCACCTTGTTTCCAGTTGGAATTTTTCTAGCTTCAGCTCTCATCTACTGGATCTTGTTCTGCCTTTCTCTGATAGATTGAAGAGAGTGATGGTATCAGAAACCATCCTCCTGAGTAGGTACTTACAGACCATTGATCAAATCACCCCTTGACCTTCTTTTCAATAAGCTGAACAGATTGAGTTCCGTAAGCCTCCCACTACAACGTGTGTTTTCCTGCCACTGAAAAATTCTTGTAACCTTCTCTAAACCTGCTGTTTTTTCAACGTTCGTTTTAAAACATGGGACTGGAACTAGAGACAGTATTCCAATAACTGCCTCACCAGCGCCACATCCGTAGGGAACGCCACGTCCCCAATCCTGCTCAATATTCCCCTTTACACATCCAAGGATCACATTGTCACTTTTCACCACAATTGCACTGGGAGCTCATGTTTACTGGACTCCTGAGTCACCATCAGAGCCCCTGCCTCTCATGACACACTCCCCCCTCCCCCAGTTCCCAGTCTGGAAGTGAAACCCTCATTCTTGGTCCTAGCTCTCTCACTTTTGTATTAAAGCGCAGGTTGTTTGATTACATCTAGCTCAACTGGTGTCATACTCTGCGGGGCATGGCTGGGCAGCGACTCTGCAGGGCTGGAGATGGGGTTGAGGAGTGTCACACTGCAAGCTTGAGTGGTGTAACAGCTTGATCCACTCGTCCTCTTCATTACTCACTTGCTGGCCAACCTTTGTCTCAACTGCAAACTTTATTGGCAGCGATTTTATGTTTTCTCCCAGATGACTGACAAAAACCTCCTCTGCAGTGACACTTGTACCACATGACTTTGCATTTCCTGTCCTCTGTATTTTCATGACCTCTGGGCTGTTTCACAGCTGGCCCATTGGCCGTGCCTTTGCTTAACTAATACATGCACAAGACACACTCTTCTCCTTTCTAGGGATGTAAAATCTCATTTAATTAGTTAACCAGTTAAATGTTATGTTTAACTAGATAACCAATTAAATGGGGGCAGACAGGGGGCCTGGTCCAGCCCCCCCCCCCCCCCCCCGCTCACCACAGCCAGGCTAGAGCATCCCCCCCATAAATAAGTACTGTCTTACCTGGCCTGGAGTGCCCCACGCCCACAGTGGGCCCCAGGGGGCCACTCCAGCCCCCACCAGTTAACCATAACCAGTAAGCCTCACCCATTAAGTCTGAGGCTTACTGGTTAACCTTTTAACCATTCACATGCCTAGTCCTTTCCGGTCATTATGCTGATGAAATTTGGAACCTCATCTAGAACTGGCACAGGTTACTGGGGTTGTGCCTATGCTGCAGAGAAAACCTTGCAGCACCCAGTTTCGGAGCCCAGGTCACTTGACTCTGGCTCACAGGGCTCAAAACAGCAGTGTAAACATTCCCAACACAGGCTCCAGCCCCTTTGCACAGTTTCAGAGCCTCGGCTCCAGGTTGCGTGGGACCAGCCACACTGCTATTTTTGCCACCCAGCCCGCGCCCTGCAAGCCCAAGTCAACTGACCCGAGCTGTGAGATTCAGCGTGCTGGGTTTTTTCTTGGCCGTGTAGAAGACATACCCTGAGGCTACGTCTACACTGCAGGCTTTTTGCACAAGAACGGTCCTTCTTGCGCAAAAACTTGCAGAGTGTCTACACTGCATGTGTGTTCTTGCGCAAGTACATTTACAGTAAAGTGTCGGAAACCAGGGCTTCTTGTGCAAAGAGTTATTCTTCTCCCCACAAGGAATAAGCCCTCTTGCGCAAGAGCTCTTTCACAAGAAGGCAGTGTGGACAGGCAACAGGGATTTCTTGCACAAGAAACCTCTATGGCTAAAACGGCCATCAGAGCTTTCTTGAGCAAGAAAGCGTCCACACTGCCATGGGTGCTCTTGCGCAAAAGCACATGGCGGTGTGGACGCTCTCTTGTGCAAGACCAAAGCCTGCAGCGTAGATGTAGCCTGACTGTGTGCCCAACACAAGCCATGCTGTCCATTCCATGACCCACACTTGAGTCTGTATGAATTTGTACCTTCTATAACATACAGGACAGATTTAAAACTAGCATGGAATCCATGCAGCCACTTAACACCCTGGGGCTACGTCTACACTGGTGTGTTCTCACGCAAAAACTCTTTTGCAGAAGAGTTCTTCTGCAAAAACTCTTCCAGAAGAGAGCATCTGCACTGGCACGTGCTTTTGCGCAAGAGATGTGCTTTTGCGCAAGAGCATCCATGCCAGTGTAGACGCTCTCTTGCGCAAGAAAGCTCTGATGGCCATTTTAACCATAGGGCTTTCTTGCGCAAGAAATTCATGTTGCCTGTCTACACTGGCCTCTTCTGGAAGAGCTCTTGTGCAAGAGGGCTATTCCTGAGCGGGAGCATCAGAGTTCTGGCGCAAGAAGCACTGATTTTATACATTAGAACGTCAGTTTACTTGCGCAAGAATACACGGCCAGTGTAGACAGGCAGCAAGTTTTTGCGCAAGAGCGGCCACTTTTGCACGAAATTGTGTCAGTGTAGACACAGTCTAAAAAATCCCAGAAGGTTCAGCCCTTGAATATTTGAGAAGGATCAAGTCTGGATATTAGGAAAAACTATTTCATTAGGAGGATGGTGAAGCACTGGAATGGGAGGTGGTGATGGACTCTCCATCCCTAGAGATTTTTAAGTCCCAGCTTGACAAAGGCCTGGCTGGGATAATTGAGTTGGGGTTGGTCCTGCTTTGGGCAGGGGGCGGGACTCAATGACTTCCTGAGGTCTCTTCCAGCCCTAGGATTAATTAAATATACGGAGATACACCTATCTCATAGAACTGGAAGGAACCTTGAGAGGTCATCAAGTCCAATCCCCTGCCCTCACGGCAGGACCAAGTACCATCCCTGAGTCTGGGGCGGTCTGTCCATATAGGCAAACTAGGCGGTTGCCTAGGGCGCCAAGTTAAATGGGGCACCAAATGGTGGCGCAATATCATTGAGGGGTTTGGAGGTGGGGGCACCGATTGCATGGTTTGCCTAGAGCACCAGTTACTGGCAGCTAGTCTAGGGCCACCCCTGACCCTGATAGATTTGCCACAGATCCCTAAATGGCCCCCTCAAGGATTGTGCCCACATCCCCAGGTTTAGCAGGCTAGTGCTCAAACCACTCAGCTATTCCTCCCAGGACAGCCTATAATTATATGATTCTGAACAGAAATGGCTTGATTCTCCATTATCTTTCAGCTTCTGTGCTGATTTACACCTGTGCCACGTGGCATAAAACATTACCGAACGGGAGTTCTCTACTCACATTCCCCTGTAGTAGCATAGCGCACTCATTTGCCACAGGTGCAAATGGCTGCACAAGTTTGCAGGGAAAAGCCAAGCCCAAATTGCAGAAATTGGGCGGGCCACTGGGACTGCCCAGAGTGAACTAGGAAATGGTGCACGAAATGCAAAAACCCTTCCCAAAGCACAACAATGCCATTTTAAACAGTTGTGCTTTGTTTTCCATACACTGCCCCTCAAATCCAGCCTGGCCTCAGCATTACTGCAGCCCAAAACCAGAGACACACACACTGTGCTCTCTCTTAAGAGTCTTCACTTTCATATTTTCATGCTCCTGGTTTTTTTAAATCCAAAGTAAAAGTGCTTTTAGGCAGGTGGCAAAGCGTTCTTGGTATATTGGAACCCTACCACAATACAGTTAGCTCTACAGAATTAACGATTACCGCAGGAGAAGACCAAGTCCTACATAGTAAACATGTGAGGAAGGGAGACCATGACAGGAAGGAGGGAAGCTTACCAGCTGAAGCAAGAGAGATCCTTAGCAGGCAACAAAATGGCCATACTAGAGCTGCAGCTGTCTGTGTCTGAAAAGTTTAAAGGGCTAGCACCCAGAAAGGCATGCTGGGAAAAAGGTCATATGACCACTGCAGCACCTCACCCAGGATCAGACAGATGCACCTAAGGGTATTGCCTCTTGCAGCAGGGAAGTGGCAGTGCAGTGCAGTGGTTAGAGTATTCTGCTGAAAAGTGGGAAACCTATGTTCAAAGCCCTGCTCTGCAGGCAGGCCCTAATACTGCTCACTCTCTGGGTGAGTGCCCTGAGCTAACTTATTTTAGAGGTCCTTTTTTCTCCCCAGCCTCCCTTGACAGTTAGGGGCAGAGCTGTCCCGTTTATAGGCATGGTTTGAAGAGGCTGCCCCAGATCCCATGCATTGGGGTGCCCTGCGGCAGCTGCATCACCAAGCCTCTCCCCACACTCACTACAGTGGCAGGATCAGGAGCAGCCCGGCAACCTTCTCCGCCCCCGTCCCTCTCCCAGCTTGCTGTGCTCGGCTTCTCCATGGCAGCCAGAAGCAGAGAGCCCAGCTCCAGGGTGCTCTGCTTCCTGCCACCACAGAGAAGCAAGGTGCAGTGGGCTGAGAGGCGGCAGGGTGAAGCAGACCAGGCCACTGGCCACTGGCACTGCTCCCCAGTTATCCCTGAGTTTGAGTAGTGCAGGACAGTGGGCGAAGAGGCGGAACAGGGGCATGATGGGGACGGAGCGGGGGCAGGGCCTGTGGGGGAGAGTTGACCCAGGCCCTGCACCCCGTAGGGGTGGCTCTGATTAGGGGTGTGCCAATGCTGTTCTTGCAAGCAACAGCTTAGGTGCCTGACTTCGGGAGAGAGTGCAGATCCCAGACAGGAGTGCCTACCTCTGCAAGAGGGGATGGCTGGAGATCCACCCCTGATCTTAGGTAGCTTAGCCAACGCCTCACCTAATGTGCTGGCTTTGTGAATGCCATTTTCAGGACCTGTCTGTCTCTCCCCGTGTGGGGTATAGGGAGCGTGAGTGCCTATCTCAGAGTCTGTGGATTCCCCGGGGAGGAGGGCTGGGTCCCTTGGTAGATCTGGGCCTAGATGCTTCTGGGGCGTGAGGATTGTTTCTACCTATCACCAGCGTAACTCCAATTCTGGAAACTCCGGCTGTGTGTGCAGCCTGGCTGGTTACACTCCGCACCTACAGCGGAAGGGGAGTCTGTGATAAAGATTCTCTGTAGCTAACGGCGACCAGGCTCAGAAGAGTTTGTTGTGTGTCTGTTTGTTCTGGAGGGGAAGGACCCAAGTGCTCTCCCTCCCTCTTAGGAGCAGACTACAGAGAGCAGGAATCAAGCTGGGGGTCTTCCATGGGAACAGACCCACCAATGGGCAATCAAAGGGGGCAGAGCTCTGGCCACCACTGGAGTAGCGATGGCTAGAACCCTGGGCCCTTTAAATCACCACTAGAGCACCACACGGCATGCTCTGGGCAGCTCTCAGGGCTGGCTGGGAGCTCAGGGAGGGGGGAGGCAGCAACAGAAAACCGTAGGCAGTGCTGAGGACTGGCTGTTCCCAGCTCTGCCCCTTCCGCCCAAGACCCCATCCCTTCCAGAAGCACGGAGCCGCCCCTCCCCTCCATCCCACACACTTGTCGGCCTCCCTGCATAGGAGAGAGCGGAGAGCAAGTAATTAAGCACACACAAAGCGAGAGGCTGCTTGGAACCATGTTTCATGCAAGCTGTCCCAGGAAGAGGGGAAAACTCACTGCTAGACCCTTCTGCCTTATCCATGCATTTGAACCTGGCCTCAGTATGGCCAACCACACACATTCATAAGCCAGTCTTCTCCCTCCCCGCTCAAATTCTGAGATTTAAAAAATATATATAAAATGATCAACCGTAATTTTTTTTATTTGCCTTCCAGTTTTTGAGGCTTTAGGGAACCGTTGGGTCACGGATTCAAGGTTGTCTCCACTGCCCTGAAGGCTAGAAATAACTTTTTATTGAAATAAAAGCTGAGATTCTCACCAGATCACCTGGCCCCAGGAGCAGGGTACTCTGGAAAACAGCAAATATTGTGAGACTTCCACTAAAAGCAAAAGAGCTGGCAATGCTGTGGCTCTTACTTGTGGTGCTACTAGCTGGCAAGGGAGGTCACTTCCACTGAGAGCATTAGCAAAATCCCAGGACATGCCCAAATGTTTGATTTAATATTCTTGATTCACACCGGGGCCTTGGCTGGGGACATTTAGCAGACAGACAGAAGGTGCTCAGGGCCCTTCTGCAAAAGAGCATGTCTTGTAAGAATATTACATCAGCGACATCCAACCCTAACCCAGCACAAGGATTCCTTTGCAACTTGCTAAGAAACTGCAGATGGCCCTGAACTTGTAGAAATGGAGCTGGGTGGCAGCTGCGCTCATTCTCAGCATAGTTTTGGATGCCTGCAAAACTCCAGAGTGCTCCATCTTGGTAGAAGCAATCTCCACTGGGATTGATTTGGAGATGGGCATTCTGGGACTTGTAGTCTCTGAGGGCTGCAATTAGGGGGGAGGGGACTGACAGTAAATCATATTGTAAACTTCCGGAACCCCATATGGTCTGCAGCTTCCCAGGCTCACTGGAGTACTATGGAGAGAACACGATGTTATTGGCATATAAGCTGAAGCCTCTAAGAAAATAGTGGAAATGTTTTGCCTTCCAGAGAAGATAAAGAAATTATTTTAAAATTAAATTAGAAAAGCATCAGAATACAGAGAAAGTTCTGACTAATGAAGCATAGATCAACACTAATAAAGCAATCAGGAGTGGCTGGCAAAGACATTCAGAGCTTTTCACTTCTAGGTTGCTGGTTTAAAGCCAGCTTAAGTCAGTCACGAGAGTCATTTCTCTAGATAGCTGTTGGGTGCCCTCCAGAAAGTGAACAGGTGGCTCTGGTTCAGTTGTACACCGTCTTTATATGTCTTTCTGTTGGCCAGTCTCTGCAGAAAAGCAAAGGACTGGACGGATCTTGAAACAGAACTCCCCTCTTGCCCTGACAGATCAGAGTAAAGTCCATTGGTAGAAAAGGGGGACTCTTGTGCTATACATGTTGGCGACGTCTAGACTACATCCCTTTTTCGGAAAAGGGATGTAAATTAGACGTATCGCAATTGCTAATGAAGTGGGGATTTAAATCTCCCCCGCTTCATTAGCATAAAAATGGCTGCCGCTTTTATTCGGCACTGAGCTTTGCCGGAAAAAAGTGCCAGTCTAGATGCGGATCTTGCGGAAAATAAAGCCTTTTCTGAAAGATCCCTTATCCCTTTCAGAAAAGGCTTTATTTTCCACAAGATCCGCATCTAGACTGGCGCTTTTTTCCAGCAAAGCTCTGTGCCGAATTAAAGCGGCAGCCATGTTTATGCTAATGAAGCGGGGGAGATTTAAATCCCCTCTTCATTAGCAATTGCGATACATCTAATTTACATCCCTTTTCCGAAAAAGGGATGTAGTCTAGACGTAGCCGTTGTGTGGCTACACTGAGGGCTTCCTTAGGCATGCTCATCAATACATCTCAGCATTGAACTAACTTTTGCTACCCAACAAACATTATTCAGGCTGTTGATTAACCACAGTTAACTCATGCCATTAACTCAGAAAAATGAATCGTGATTAATCACAGTTTTAATCACACTTCTAAACAAGAGAATCTCAATTGAAGTTGTTTAAATATTTTGGGTCTTTTTGTACATTTTCAAATATACTGATTTCACAGAATACAAAGAATACAGAATACAAAGTGTACACTGCTCACTTCACATTGTTTTTAATTACAAATATTTGCACTGTAGAAATGATAAATAAAAACTCATTTTTCATTTCATCTCGAACAAGTATTGAAGTGCAATCTCTTTAATGTGAAAATGCAACGTACAAATGTAGATTTTTTTGGTTACATACTCCACTAAAAAGCAAGACAATGCAAAAATGTAGAGCCTACAAGTCCACTCAGTCCTACTTTTTGTTTAACCAATCACAAAGACAAACAAGTTTGTTTACATTTTCAGGACATAATGTTGCTCGTTTTTTATATTCAATGTCATGAGAAAGTGGAAACAGGCGTTCGCCTGGGACTTCTGTAGCTGGCATTGCAAAGTATTTACGTGCCAGATACCCCTTCCTGCTTTCACCACCATTCCAGGTGACATCCTTCCATGCTGATGATGCTCATTAAAAAAATTGTGATAATTAAATTTGTGACTGAATTCCTCATGGGTAGAATTGGATGTCTCCCTCTCTGTTTCACCTGCATTCTGCCATATAGTACATGTTAAAGGAGTCTGGGATTATGACTTGGGACACATTTGTTTTAAGAACATTTTTGCTGCAGATTTGACAAAACACAACATGCCAGTGTGAAATTTCTGAAGATAATTAGAGCACTCAATCCAAGGTTTAAGAATCTGGAGTGCCTTCCAAAACCTGAGAGGGATGAAGTGTGAAACATGCTTTCAGAAGTCTTAAAAGAGCAACACTCTGATGTGGAAACTACAGAAGGTGAACCACCCCAAAAAAAAAAAAAAAGGAAATCAGTCTTCTGCTGGTAGCATATGAGTCTGATGATGAAAATGAACATGTGTGGTCCACACTGCTTTGAGCAGAATCCTCCATAAGTATGGGACACATGCCCTCTAGAAT
Organism: Pelodiscus sinensis; assembly: GCF_052426305.1. NCBI lineage: Eukaryota > Metazoa > Chordata > Testudines > Trionychidae > Pelodiscus > Pelodiscus sinensis. The sequence continues at coordinate 119,455,148 of NC_143057.1, forward strand.
GGTGGTTGAAGCATGATGAGACACATAATTCTTTAGTGCATCTGGCATGTAAATATCTTGTGTTGCCATATATAACAGTGCCATGTGCATGTTCTCACTTTCAGGTGACACTGTGAACAAGAAACAGGCAACATTATCTCCAGCAAATGTAAATAAACTTGTTTGAGCAATTGGTTGAACAAGAAATAGGACTGAGTAGACTTTGTAGGCGCCAAAGTTTTACAGTGTTTTATTTTTAATGCAGGGGGTTTTATACATAATTCTAGATTTGTAAGTTAAACTTTCATGGTAAAAAGATTGCAGTACAGTATTTGTATTAGGTGAATGGAAAATATATATTTTTCAGTACAAACATTTGTAATCAATCATAAATATAAAGGGAGCATTGTACATTTTGCATTCTGTTTGGTAATTAAAATCAATATATTTGAAATGTAAAATACATCCAAAAATATTTGAATAAATGGTATTCTATTATTGTTTATCAGAGCAATTGATCACACAATTAATTTTTTTAATTGCAAAGGGGCTTGCTTATTTAAGCAGCAAAGTTTAGGGTGATGGTGAATGAAGCCGTGAACTTTAATGTTTCTGGAGTGATCAGACTGTGAGATTCTGTGGCAGATCCCCAGACAGACTAGGTTACAGCACTTCATGCATCAGGGCGTGCTGTTCACATATTTCTAGTGTATTCTCCTACTTAGACTTCCCAAATGAGGCTTTCCAAGTGCGAGAGGGATTTATTTTTCTCTGCTGGCAAAGCATAGTATCTGTTCATTTTAGAAGTCCCCCAGGGAAAAAAAAGGAACCTTCGACTTGCAATTATTTTAATAGTCAAAGCCTAGTACCAAAGCCCACAAGCCCAGATGGACTGACTATAAATGCATGCCGCTCTGTGATGAATGTTTAAATGTAGTATTCCCTAATAGCTTGGTTGAGTAGAGGGAGTCAGAATGACACGGTAACATGTCTGAAAAAAGTATCGGAGGGCAGAATTGTGCATTCTCCCCATCCATAGCAAGATTTCTCTTGAGAGCGCTTGAACACAGCAGTTGAGAAGGCAATACTTTAAGATCTGAACAGCATGAACTGCAGAGTGAATTTCATAATCCTTTCGGGAACGCTTTGAACTGATCTGTTTGGAATAAAAGAAAATACAGCTCTGTCGGGAGCCGGATGGCTCATGGAATTGGTAATGAGGTACAGAGTCTTTCTCCTCCAGGTCACCTGTTAGAGACTTAGAATCTAGCCCAGGTCATTACTAATCAAAAGTTGTTACTATCATCTGATGGCCTATGGGAAATGAGTTAGTTGATTTCATTCCAGTTCCTTGCCTCCACAGCATAAAATCCACCCTGACAAATGGCAGTCGTAGCACAAAGGTCAGAGATGGGATGGGGACTCAGAAATATCTAGACTTCAAAACAACACAAAACTACCAGGGCAGCTAGGCTCAGAGCCTGGGTCAACTGATTCTGACTTGTGCTACAGGGCTCAAAATAGCAGTGAAGGGCTACATCTACACTACAGTGCTATTTCAGGGGACAGGAGGTATCCCGAAATAGCTATTCTGCGTCTTTTGAGCACGCCCATGATTTCGAAATATAACAGGCTCACTATTCCAACGTCCCTATAAACTTCATTCTACGAGGAGTAAGGGACGTTTTGGAATAGTGATTTATTTTGAAATAAGTGCTGTATAGGCGGCACCAAATTTCGAAATAAGCTATTTCAAAATAACATCAAAATAAGATACACAATTTGCGTAGCTCAAATTGCATATCTTATTTCGGCCTATGGTGCAGTGTAGATGCACCCTTGATGTTCAAGTGGATTTTGAAGCCCACCCCCTTCACCAAGTTTCCCTAAGCCCCAATGTCTATACTGTTATTTTGAGCCCCATAGTACCAGCCTCTTCACTACACAATGGATCAATGCTGCAGTGATTGATCCACCCGTGGTCAGTTTATCACATCTGCTTAGATGCGATAAATCAACCAGCGAGTGCTTTCCCATTGACTCCAGTCCTCCACCAGGACAAGTAGAGTAGGCATAGTCGACAGGAAAGCATCAGCCACAGACCTTACTACATGGAAGATTCTGCAGTCAGTATGTCGAGTTCAGCTACGCTATTCACATAGCTGAAGTTGTGTATATTATATCGACTTGGGGGAAGCGTAGTGTAGATGAGGCCTTAGTCGCACTGCCAAGGGTCATTTTTTTCCCGTGTAGACATACCCTAAATTACACCTTCGGTCTTTAGAGGTCATTCCTCCACATTAACAGGTTAGCCCACTTTGCTGCAACAACCTGTGCAGTACATGTCCTGCAGCATCCTTCAGAACTGCTTGTTTGGCACCTTTCACTAACACTATATCTAGATTGATACACATGCCATATTATTAAGGAAGCAGCCTGGAAGCCTTTAGGCAGCTGAGAAGGGATAATTCTAGGGCAGTTTCAACAACCCAGATGGTTATTAGGAACACCAATCACTCTCCTTTAACATGTTTATGGGATGGCTCCTTGAATTATGGCCCTTATTAAACAGTGCACAGTGACTTGATAAAATGTATTCTTAGCAGTTTTGGAAAACCTTGCTTAATAAACTGGCTCTTAGCATGCAAGCAAAATCTCCCCAGGAAATGGCAATTAACTCAGACTTGACATATTGCCAAAAAGGGCATGAGAATGATAAGCAGTTGGAGCCCATTACAGTCTAGATGAGTGCTAACTAAAGACAGTGATCCACCTTTCATGGTGGGCATGAGGAGAAAAGAAAAGAACTCCAATAGCTTAGGGAAGGATGCTGGACTGGGCAGTCAGTCTAAGCCCAGTGTAGCACCATTCATAGTAGGAAGTCACAGGGGATAACTGAGATCAGAATCTAGTCCATGTAGCCTTTGTTCATGCACTGCTTCCTCCGCATAGCCCAACCCCGAGAAGACTGGTAATAGCAGGACTAATGCTTGGAGAGTATTGCAAATGTCAAGAATCTCAGGACAAGTTGAACCTCTCTAAACTGGGACTCTGGTCTGGCAACATCCGTGGTCTGGCAGAACCATGGAGGTTCCTGGACCGGAAAGCCCCAGCAACTGGAGTCTGGCAGCAGGGGGACCAGTGGCCAGGAGTCCTGCCAGGGCGCTGATCTCCCCACGTCCAGCCAACTCCCTCCTTCAGGACTGATCAGGTCCCAAGGGAGATCCAGCCTGTAATTGCATTGTGATTACTAAAGTCACAGCAAATGGTCTAAGTGAGCATAAGATAAATCTAAATTAAGCAACATCCTTATCATCAGACATCACCTACTGCCACTCCATTATGTTTATTATATCAAGCCCAAAGTTGTCATCGGTACAGGTGCCAAATTCCCACTGACAGTGACCTCGGTCTGCAGCAGCCGCCTAGGAGCATGCGGCACACCATGGGCAGCTGGGCGGATTGGAGAGGGGCCTTTCAGCTACCTTTGCACTCCCCCAAATCAGAGCTGGCTTAGCAGCTGCCCTGTGTGAGTTTCAGAAGCTTGCTAAGAACAGCCAGACCTCTTCCCTTCTAGTCACCAGCTCAGCCTATAGTGGGGATCATCCTAACATCAGTTAACCCCCTACGCTTTAGGGGTCTGTCACACCCACACTGCAGCACAAAGCAGCACAGCAAAGAGAGGAATTGGGTTCATTGGCTATCATAGGGGTTTAACCGAACTATGGAGGACTGAGTACAGACCACTGGAATCAGCCAATAGGGCCTGATTCTGCTCTTCCTCCCAAAGTAACTTCACCGGAGTCAAGACAGTTACCCAGCAGCATCAGACTTGGCATCCAAAGGTCAGTTTAGTTTCTCATCCATTTTTTGGAAACACATCTGCAGACCCCAGGGTTGGCACTTTCCCTGCAGAGCCCCATTTGATGCAATTTCAGAAACAGTTGGCCTTTGGGAGGAAATGCGGCAATCCTTAGTTGTAGATATGGCAAAGCAGATGATTCTCTTAGCAATCACACAAAGCAAGCTTTGGCTTATTTCTTCCTGCCTGACAGCAAGACTCTGGGTCAGATACTCATCCCAGTTTTGCAGGTGTAATGCCCACAAACTCCAGTCTTTGGCAGGGCATGATCTAAAAGCCAGCTGCCTGTTCCCAAGGCTGTAAAGCAGACTTTGCAGGGGTCTCGGTGCCTGTCTTACATACTTCCCTTGGCTAAGGAAGCGTCCTGAGCTTCAAAGACCTCCAAGCAATTCATCCTGGATGGGCCCCCATTTGTAAACCCAACAGACCCAGGTCATTGGCAGGTGGGATTGTGCCTAAGATGTCTAGAGCTTAGAGCGTGAGCGTCTATCCAAAAGCTAAATGCCAGCTGCCTTTTAGCTAAGACTATAGAGCAGACTTTGCTCTCCCTTCTCAGGCCACATGTAGTATACAGGCTTCTTTCAGAAGAAGCTTTTCCGGAAGAATTTATCCAAAAAAACTTCTTTCAAAAGAGAGTGTCTACACTGCAAAAGCACATCAAAAAAGCGATCTGCTCTTTTGAAAGATAGCGTCCACACTGAATGGACACTATCTCGCATTTCAGCTGTGATTACTATGGATGGAGCGGCCACCAAGGCACCTGTGCTTTTTCCTCTTTCCTCTTCTTTCGAAAGAACTCCCTCTTCCCCGTCCACTCACACCGTTTTCCAAAAGAGCTTTCACCAAAAGGCTTCTTCCTCGTAGAAAGAGGTTTACCAATGTCGGAAAAACCCCTCTGGTCTTTTGTTTTGTTTTTTCAAAAGAACACGATTGCAGTGTGGACATAAGTGAAGTTTTTTCTGCCTCTGAGTTACGTAGGTGCCATTCTCCGCCACACACACTGAAATTACATAAACCTAATTCATCCCTCAGATAGACACACACAGCTACCCCTAGGACACACATCGCTGAGGACAGATGAAGTCCTGCGTGACTGGAGTTGGGGAGAAGTTGTTTTAACCAGGGTGACTTGAAACCAGAGCCAGGCCTGGCCAAAGGGTTTGCGGGGCCCAAGGCAGGACGCTTGGAGCAAAGCCCTGGGCCCAGCCAGTGGATGGTGAATACTTAGTAGCGCGGGGCCCCGAAAAGCATGGGCCCAAGGCATTTGCCTTGCTCATCTTGCCCCAGGGCCGGGCCTGACCAGAGCAAAGACTTTACTAGAATTGGGATGCGTTTAGTTAGCAGGAATGGTTTGAGAAGATATTAAGCAGCCCTTCCTGCCATGGACTGCAGTTTGAAGATCTAGAGTTGTAAGGTGAGTTTGCTGGGGCAGGTCTCCTCAGCATCAGGTACATTTATTTTTTGCTATAGGCCATGGAGCAGATGCTGTTAAATGGCTACCTTGTTTGTATGAATAATACAACATGAACTCAGCTGATGTGCCTGGTTGGGGGCCATCCCTGGAGTACACATGTAAATGGACCGAGGCCTGTCAGACATCCAGACAGCAGTATGATCTCTTCACTACACTTACACCTCGTTCTTTCCCTCACACACACACACAGACAAATGTTGGGAAAGTCAAAATGAGGTGGGAAACTCAGCATCTTTCAGGCAGTGTGTTCAGGAGGTGTGGTCCTCCTCAGCCTATGGACAATCTGAGATCCAGGTCATCCACAGAGAGACAGGGCATGTAAACGGAGGCCTCATCCCTCTCTGCCCATCCTTGGGCCCCCTTCAAACTCCCTCAGGAGCTATGTTCCATTGAGTCCCTGACTGTGACTAAGCCAAAAGTCCTTGGGGACGAGGTGCTGACAGCATGGAATGAGAGTCTGCTTAAGATAAAGTAGCAGAAGCTGCATTACAGCGGACTTAGGAAAAAGCTGATTGTGGAGAGAGTGGCACGATACAGATCCTCTCGCTCCAGCTCTCCACATCCCCCAAAATCACAGAGCTCTAAACACACACAGAGTTGGCCTGGAGGGGCTGGTGCAGAAGTGGGGGACAATTGTGGCGGGCTGACTCACAGTCGTAAGTCGTACTATTGCAACGTTTAGCTAAAGGAGTGGGCCTTTCCACTCTTTCCATGACAAGGAAGGTGGGAGGAGCTGGCCCTAAATGTTTTGCATGTTCTTCGTGGCATTACAGTGAATGTTTTCATGTGAGGTACACGGGAGTTTAAGAGAAGGGGCCATATGCTCCCACTGATTCCTTGTGTCTTACGTTTTCCCCTATGTTCAGCACCCAAAAAATTGCTGAAATGGACAAAAATCTGATGATGCTGTTCATGTGATTGAGGACTCAGGCCTTCATTTGCTGTGGAGATAAATGATTGCTGTAGCAGCTAGCATGCAGCTAACCAGAGTAACATCACATGCAGTCTGACAGGGGCCAGGTGGCACTGAGGATACTGACATTATTTTGAAATAACATAGTGCGTGTCTACACTACAAGCCTTTATTTCAAAATTACATCAAGCTGGAGGACTTCTTACTCTGACTCCTGTAACCCTCATTTCACAAGGGCTACGTCTAGATTGCATCCCTTTTTCGTAAAAGGGATGCAAATTAGACGTATTGCAATTGCTAATGAAGCGGGGATTTAAATCTCCCCCGCTTCATTAGCATAAAAATGGCTGACGCTTTTTTTTGGCACGGAGCTTTGCCAGAAAAAAGCGCCAGTCTAGACGCAGATCTTTCGGAAAATAAAGCCTTTTCAGAAAGATCCCTTAACCCTTATTTTAAGAGGGATAAGGGCTCTTTCGGAAAAGGCTTTATTTTCCGAAAGATCCCCGTCTAGACTGGCGCTTTTTTCCGGCAAAGCTCCGAGCTGAAAAAAAGCAGCAGCCATGTTTATGCAAATGAAGCAGGGGAGATTTAAATCCCCACTTCATTAGCAATTGCAATACGTCTAATTTGCATCCCTTTTACGAAACAGGGATGCAATCTAGATGTAGCCAAGGAGCAAGGGAAGTCGAAGGAAGAGTGTTCCTCCTTCGACTACCTGCTGTGTAGACAGCTCCAACAGCCAAATTAAGCTATTTCAACTTAAGCTATGCAATTAACGTAGCTGAAGTTGCATAGCTTAATTCGACTTTAGCCCTGCTGTGTAGACATGCCTTGAGAGATTCTTAGGCACATATGCAGATGATGCAGCTAAGTGAAACATGTCTGGTGCAATGCATTGGGCTTTGTTAACATTACAAAAACTGGTATTTATTAAGCAATTGTATTTACTGATATAATCTGGATCTGTCTGTGGGGTTTTAAATGTTATAGTCACTAAGCCTATCAGCATGAAATTCAGTGCCTAAAACCAATTTGGCAGGTACATCCAGTTAGGAACCTAAATCAAAGAGTCCTGGTTTTCAGAGGTTGTGAGGATACACAGCTCTCTTTGAAATCCACATGAGACAGGAAGCTCAGCAGCCTCTAGGAGAGACTCAGCAGCACCTGGCAGGAGTGAACCCAAACCACTCGACTCATGCTTCATTAGGCCAGGGATCGGCTTTTACCACATGCCTCTCACAAATTCATTTATTCTCTGGTTTCTCTTGGAGGTAGGATCATTAGTTTTTAAACATGGCATTTAACATGGGCCCAATTCTGCTCTTAGAGTAAATCCAGTTTGAATCCATTAAGCTTTGCAGGAGCGATTCCAGATTTATGCCACAGTAAAGGAGAGTAGATTTTGGCCCCGTATGTTTATTTCTGAAACAAATCAACCCGCTCCCTCCCCCCACAAAGAAAAAACCCGACCCAGACAGATTATAGTAAGACAAGCACCTCAGCTTGGTTCAGGAGAGGGGGGTCAGATGGACCTGAGTCTTTTTTAAACTTCTCTTGCAGCATAAAGGGGCTTAAAGTGAGAATAAATTATTTAGGATCCTTTTAAAGCTGCCAGCGCAGTGTAAAAACACCTTATGATGCATACGAATCCATCCCAGTTATGTCCATGGTCCGGATAATCATTCCCCCTCTTATAGAAAGATGTTATTTAAAGCAGCCCATTACTGCATAGTGGCATCTGAGAGAAAAATACACTTTTAATGAACCATTGTGTGTCCCTTCACACACACAGCAGCCCTGACCCATTATTTGTCTCCAACTTTCCCAGTCCGTGTTACTGAAATAAAAAATATGGCTGTCTCGTGTCCAGGTGTCTCTTCTGAATTATTGTGTCAAAGGTATAAATTATTAAACAGTGGATGCATTAGATGAATTATGAACTATGGAAGCCTTGTGACTGTTTACTAGCAAAGTGTTGGGAGAAGAGGGCAGAAATATTCTCTCTCCTAAGAATGTGTTTCTAACAAGATAGGTCAAAACATGATGCAGCTGATGAAGTGCTTAGCATGAGTTCCCATTAACCCAGCAGCTTTCAGTATTATTAGATTACTAAACTATTCTCAAAAGGTAATGATCAAACAATTTTGATCTATATTAGCCTAATTTGAAAAATAGGAACTTGTGGTTTGTAATGATGAAACCGCTAGCTGTAACAAAGGGACAGCTGCTTGAATATTTCTGTTTAGCAAGGATTGGAAATGTAGGATTTGGGGAGATGGGTTTGATTTGTTGGTTGGTTGCTTTTGTGGGGGGTTTTTTTTTTAAACTATCTGAAACTATAAACAAAATGTAATTGTACTGGGGGGAAAATCATGTAACAGAATGACCAGCTCCAACAGGCATGCATGTCTCTCTTCATGCAAGCTTAGAAGGAAAAAAAAAAAGCACATCTTCCCTACTTACATATGTGTACATTTACGTGTCACAGCAAACAGCTAAGCTTTCAAATCTGGAATAGGCTCAAGCAGAGACCAAAGGGCCAAAGCATACAGTACATCCAAAAGGGGGAAGCAGAGAAATATATTGTGTGTGGTCATACAGGAGGGACATGATGGCCAAACAATTACTAAGGTGCATGGAAAAGGAACATGGAGAAGGAAAAAAAAACTCAGGATATAGCTAGGAAAAAGTGAAGAGGCACTGCCTTGCAAAATGATGAGTTTCTTCAAATGACAACTGTTTAGGTAACATGGATTGCTTTAATCCCTTGATTTCATTTGTTTCTAACATGACTTTCTATGGGGCAAATGTAAGATTACTTGTCTTGCTCTGAAATGATGGGTGTAACTGTCAACTACTGAGGTTTTGCTCTATTTTACAGACAAATAACTCAAACCAGCATTTCTCCATCTTCTTTTGAAATGCAGTGAGTGAAAAAAAATGTTTTTGGAAGCCCTGACTTTATTTTGTCCATTGTAGGGGCACCTGAGTACTACAATGTAATCAATTTTAAATTATGTAATAATGCTCTCTTGCACATCTGGAAAATAGTTCTCTTAATGGGCTCTGGTGAGATACCAAAGATGGGTGATCTGTATTATTATTTCATTACCTCTGCAATAAACTCCCCTACTGACTTAAGTGTGAGCTAATTCAAAATTTTCTGTGAGCTTACCTATATTGCAAAGCACATGTTTATTTACTTTAGTTTCTAAGTAAATATTTAACTTGTTAGTCAAATCAGATATTCAAGAGAGTGGACCTCAAGTTTTCACACTATACTTAAAGCAGGAAGTGTAGTTACAACCTTAGCATCTTGGACACATTTACTACTTTAGTTCTCCAGCTGTCTAAGGTATTTATAGTGTGCCAGTCATCACAGTATCTAGGCACTAAAGACTCCTCTCCTACCAGATGGTGGGTAAGACAGTCATATTCAAAAGGGCAGGGTTATAAAAAGGAGGGGGGATTTTTTTTTCAAATTCATTTACTTCTTGCTAATAAAGCCAGCCACATATAAAATGTCTTTTCCCTTCATCCATCTTGGCATTGCACCTCTCATTACTGGACTAATATCATCACCAGTGTGTAACCTTGTAATAAAAATGCAGTAAATAGCATAATCACTTGTGATAATTAATGAGTGTGGGTGTGTTCATACAGTTATTTTTTTTCCCCTTCTGAAATAAAATAGGACTATACATAGGTAGAGTGATAATATAGGATGTGTATCTGTGCATCAGATATACACAGACTAATGCTGAATATAGATATGGGATAGAAATATTATAGACTCCCATATCTGTAGTATTGAAAAATTCATCCACTCAAATCTTACAATGGGGAAAGCAAGGAAAAAATCTAAACAGCAGGATACAACAATAAATGGGAAAACAGCAATAGAAAAAGCACACTAGGTTAATATAGGAAAACTAGTTTCTTTATTGAGAGATTGTATATTAGTATTAGTGGAATTGTGTGTAACAATGTCATGCACACAATACAAAAAGGCAAGGCCCACCATGCTATGGAGGGGCAACAGAACAAAAGCAGCATACAATGAGCAGATGTATAGGCTACAGCACATTACATTTCAGCAGGGTATGTCTCTACAGAGAGATTTACATCAGAAACTAGGTAATGTAAAAAAATACAGACCATGCTTTAGTTTTAGTACAAGAAAAAAGGTGAAGATACACAACCAAAGGATATTTGATACAGAAAATTACCCACAAAATAAGAACAGGAAGTAATTTAGCACAGCAGAAAATGTTATCCCTGTTTAATGGAAAACCATTTTGCCAGTAGTCTCTTTTAAAAAAAAATAATTTCATTAAAATTGCCATTTAATATGCTTCTTTGGAGTAGTGTTAATTGATCAGAGGTTTATGTCCAATTTACACACACTAAATAAAGTGTTTAGATCATTTCTATAACAGGCAATTGTATATACTGGATGTTTCAGCTTTCAAAGAAACAGATGGAGGCCAGCTGTTGAAAGTGGTGTAATTTTGGCCAAGAGTATGTGTGATATATAATGTACAAAGATGCAGTACCCCTTTGTATGACAAAGTCTTCGAATAATCCTTGTTAACACTCAAGGTGGAGGAATATTCAGACATTCATATGCTTTAGTGTCCCCACTTATTCACAGATCTTATTCTGCAGCTATTTTTCAAAGTCTTTTTTAAAATTAAGGCAAATTTAACTGCAGATTTTATTATTGTTTTTACTTATGATTGACTGTAATTTGTCATAAGCACATTCTAGATGGAAAACTAATGGTTGTCTAAATAACTGGGGGGGGGGAAAAACTCATAAGATACTGCATCCACCAACTAAAGCAAAATGAATCCACTTAACAGGAATTTACAGTGCAATGTACTTAGCTAAACAAGATGAAGATACAAAAATGGCTGTTATTATCTACAGCTATTCTGAAATGGCCTATTTTCTACACTACTACAATGAAATTAAAAAGAGCAGATTTAAGCTTACAGTCTGTCTAATAGTTTTACAAGAAAACTGTGGTTTAGGACTTCAGGTTTAAGCATTAGTATCCTCTATCACAAGGGTCTTTTATGGCTCCTTTTTATGGCTCATGTATTATCAGCCCCTTTACAGTTTCTCTGTGGATATGTTCAGATTTAAGTAAAATGAAAGAGCTCAAAATGAAATGTAAATTTGGGGGAGAAAAGCAGAAAATCCCTCCCCCTCACTAAAACTAATTTGAAATTGAAAACATTAAATTGCATCCTGTAATGGTATTAAAAAAATCAGTGTAATTAATGATGATAATGATTTAATCGGGATAATTATACTTTGGGGCTTAACATCAGTCTTAATTATTTTAATGTATTCCTAGTAAAAAAAAATCGTAGACATTCTCAAATAAGAATAATTGCACAGATGAGAGTGTTACAGTGGAGTCTCATCAATCTAAGCCTTTTTGGAAATTGACAGACAGCCCATAGAGAGGGGATACTGCAGCTTAAATATCAATGCTTTCCTCAGATGGATACAGGAAATGGTTAAGAGAGGGGTGTCACAATACAGCTAAATGCAGAGGCAGAGGGCTACAGCACACAGCAGCAAGTTGACCATTCACTGTGCTACACAATGAAGAAAAAAAATAAAGATTTGATAAATGCAAAATGTCATCATCCCATCATCACAATAGAGACTGCAGTTAACAATGCCACTATGTTCAACCTGGGTTATATGAACACATACTGTAAAGGGAAATAAATTTTAAAGCGGTTGGGCAACAGCAGGAAAGAAAGACCAGATTCTGATCTTAGTGACACTGAGGATAAATCAATGCATCTGAAGCCATCCGTGCACTGAAGTCAGTGGACTTACTCTGGATTTAGAGCAATGTAAACTCAGATCAGATTCTGCTCCGAGGAGTCTAATTGTGCTCGATTTTAACCCATCTTTTACTGGGTCCCCCTCCCCCGTGATCAAGATCTCAATGGGAATTACAGCAGTGCATCATCTTTAAGAGGAAATGCATTTTATATGGAAATAAAGCTATAGGGTCTAAACCAACAATAGGCCAAAAGGGGCTGGGAGGTCAGGCTGGGAGTACATTTCCATGGGAAGAAATGCAAGGAGACAGAAAGGCTGATTTAGAAATATTAATGGTTTTTAATGCATCCTGATTTTGATAGAAAGAAAATGGAAGGAATGAAGGAGAAAGGGGGTGGGGAAAAGGTTTAAGTTCATTGTCTGTAGCAGAATGTGGGGTGGGTGGATGGGAAGGTGGAAAAAATATGCGATGGCCATACACATCCCATATTAAAATATCTGTTTAAAAAAACCCAAATCATGCTGCTTTTCTGAAAAAAAATATCTCTGAGCAAAAAGTGCACCATGGAGCTGAGGTCTGCTGTGGATTGATATGCTGCTCTCCATAATCAAGGTTACAATTAGAATCCCAAAAGAGAGGAGGACACATTGCAGGAAAGGGGCAAAGGGGGAGTGGAAGGGTGAAAGTCCAACAAGAAAAATAAATAAAAGGCCCCTTAAAAAACGGCCCGCTCATTCCAAGGCTATTTTAGTCCATTACAGAAGAAACAGCAAGGGACAAAAAAAAAGGGGGGGGGGAGATTAAAAAAGGGTGAACATGCTCTCGGCTCACAAGAGAGCGGGGGAGGGAAGAGATAAGCTATGAAGAGACCTCAGCTTGTAAATAAATAATAATAGAAGCACAGATCAGTGGTTAAACAGAGCACACGCCCCACACCCAACATAAAACTCCTACCACCTGAATGCACAAAATTTAAAAAAAAAAAATTATTTCGCTCCCGACCCCACCTGGGCACAGAGGCAGAGCCAGGCTTGGCTTTTCCCCGGAGATCTCGATTTTTATCAGGTGGGGGAGGGGATCCGAGTGAAAGGAAGGAGGCTCTCAGAATCCATGGGAGAAAAATCTGAAATCGTCCCACCGCTCGGATCCTTTCGGGCTTTCGTTCCTCCCCGCCCCGTCTGATCCGCAAACAACAGAGACAAGGGTAGCTGGGCAGGGAGGGGGGGGGGGGGAGAGGGGACGCTACCCTGCAGATCAACCAAAGGATCGTGCCCCCGCCGCCCCGAGAATAAGCCCCGAAGGATAAAGCGATACCTCTGTTTCGTACAGAGCCAAACACTGGAAGAACAAGATAGCCGACGTGCACTAAAACCATCCTGCCGGCGGCTGCGCTCCCTTTGTTGTGCGGCTCCTCGCGGGAGGTGGCAGGGGTAGCGGCGCTGCTGACGGCCGAGGCTGCTGCTGGCTGGGAGACAGATGGCCCATGGAAATGGTCCCTTCGAATCCCCTATATACATTCAAATGTGGAGCTGGGGCTGCAGCTGCCTGGCACACAAAGGGACGGGCAGCCAATGGGAGGGAGGCCTGGGAGGAGGGGGTGGTGGGTTCTTTCTTGCTGTGTGTGGTTTTTTTTTTTTTTTTTTTTTTTTTTTTTTTTTTTTTAATTATTATTATCTCCAGCCTGGGTCTCTGTGACAGGGAGGAGACCCAATCAGGGGCTGGGCTGGAGCCTGCCTTGCGCCCTGCTGGCTAAGCTGCCTCCAAACAAGGAGATGGAAACAAATTAGGGCCAGGGTCTGGAAGGCTGGGATTTCACCCCCGCGGTCATAGAGACACGCACCCCCGCCAGGCACACACCAGACACCACACCCTACACCACAGAGGCAGGCGTGTGCACCCACAGAGACACATGGGGGGATCCAGAGACACAGAGATGAACAGAAAGCACACCCGCTCCAGAGCCGAGTCCCAGAAAATGGTGTGTGCAGGAGGCAGAGAGAAACATGCCTTTGTAAGCATGCAGAGCCAGACTGTGTGAGGTATTTAGGTGCCTAAAGAGGCAACAAGGCACTTTAATACCTTTACAAATCTGGCTCACCCACCCCTATATACAAACTCACACTTGCAGCCTGTATACAGACACACACTTGCAGGCATTTGTATGTAACAGTCCACAAAGACACCCTCCCCCCAAACATTGATAGGCACGCACACGCCCACACACACACACTATGCATACATCAAGAGATCCACAAGTATACAGACACGACACACCCAACATATGAACACAGACACAAACGCATGTACTACTACTCTTATGAAAAACTCCTATAAAAGCTGAGAGAATGGTAACCGTGCTATGGAGCTCTGAAGAATGGTTGGAGACTCCAGAAATGTCTTTATTAAATCCTAAAAATAGTCCTGTAGCACCTTAGGGTACGCCTACGCAGCAGAGTTATTTGGGAATAACATAGTCCACATCTCACTACAAGCAGTTATTTCAACATAATAAAATAATGTTGAGCTGGAGGACTTCTTACTCAGATTCCTGTAACATTTTTACAAGGAATAAGGGAAGTTGGAGGAAGAGTTCCTTTTCTCGGACTTCCTGCTGTGTAGACAGCGCCCAAAGCCAAAATAAGCTATTTCGACTTAAGCTTCATAATTGACATAGCTCAAGTTGTGTAGTTTATTTCTGCTTTAGCCCTGAGATATAGACGTACCCTTAGAGACTCACAAAAATATGTATATATTTTCATGGGCTTTTGTGGGCAAAATCCACTTCTTCAGAAGATCATCTCATCTGAAGGGTTTTGTCCATGAAAGCTCATGATTATATATATATAAAGAGAAAGAGAGAGAGAGCGCTAGTATTGAAGGTGCCAAAGGACTACTCGTTTTAAAAGTTATACACTGCTACCCCTTTGAGACTTTATTAAATCATGTGGCTTTTCAAAGTAGTTTCTGTAAAATCCAATGAAGTATCTCTTTTGGTTTAATTCCTGTTGAATTCTACAGGTATTCTCCATAAAGGCACAGACAGGTACATATAAAGACACACAATGAGGCATAAACACAGTCTATACATAGTCTACACAAATATATACAGAAGTGCATGCACACACACAGGCATGAACCCACACAGAGAGGGCACAAATAAGTACACTATGCCTGCATCTAGACAGTGGTACACAACATGCACACTACATATCATATACCCTATACTCACACAATGTGCATGTGTGTGTGTGTGTGTGTGTCACTGTGTAGCTCTGCTCTCAGGAAAATAATATTCTACTGAACAAGACAAAAATGGTAAGAACTATGGTTTGGAATTGCCATAAAACAGCAAGAAAATGAAGGAAATCTCCATTTGAAAATACTGCCTGAAATCTGTTTGGAGGCCATTCTGTGTTACGCATACCACAACATACTACAGAAGCATAAATTATTGGTCATGTGACAATGTAGTTCCTTTCTTAATTTCTTCTAATACTGAACCAGGAAAGTTATGAAAATAAGGACAACTGTATTCGCCCCCCCAAAGCTATTTGGTTTCCTTTTTCTTCCCTCTTTGCCTCAAGCTAGAGCTTTTTCCCAGTCCTTCTGTGGTCTGGTTTCCTGATACCAATTTAAAGAAACAGGGCACATAACTTTGACTGAGGCTATAGCAGAAAAAAGTTATTTTTTCCTTCATAAAATCTGATGCTAGTGGAACTAATTGAAGAGACTTGGAAAGAACATAATCCCAGTGAAAAGGAACAAAAAGTAGCAATATAGAATGGTAAAATCTGGGAAATGTAAAGACACACGGAAAGAACATACAAAATAGACACCATCCTAAATTATACACTCTTGAACCTCATAATGAATGCATCATGAAGTATCAGATCAGCTACATATAAGCACTGCAAAAAACAAGCAAACAGAAAAACTTCTATGGACCCCACTATATAAAGAAACCACTAGATAAATACAAGCCACTTCAAGCTGGTTGAAAAGGGCCTTCCACCTACACCCAAACAAATCCATTTCCCAGTTTTCCCAATCAAATACAAACATGCCCCTCTCTTTCTCTCTCTCTCTCTCTCTTTCCCCCTCTCTCCTGGAAAACTGAACATTTTAAACCAACCCCCTCCCCATCCCAACATTTTCATTTTTAAAAAATCATATTTGGTTTCAGTTTTTCTGCAAAAACTGCATCAGCTACAAAAAAAAAATCACACCTCGTTTAAAAAAAAATCTGTGAAAACCAACTGACATTTTTGACCGAGTCAAAAACCATTATCATTGATGCTGTGTGACCGTACAAGTCAAACTAGTCACTATGTTGGAACAAGATCACCTCTAATTCAAGAATATATATAATGGAGCAAAACCCTGGGAAAAAAACCCTTCAGCAATTCTGTAAGCAAGTAGTACGTACACACAAGGACATTTCCAACAGCAGAGGAGAGTAAAACTAGGACAGTTCCGTTCCTCCTACTGATCGATATCTAAAACCATGTATTGTGCTCCTGGTTTTACCTCACTAACAGCAACACATACTCCTTCCATCAAAAGCAATTGAGAGCTACTAGATAAATGCAAAAAATGCCTCTTCACTGGCGTGTCATTTCAATCCCAGCCTGAGTAATACTAGTCCACATGCTTCCTTCCAGCAAAAAGTACTCAGAAGGAAATATATTAATATGCAGAAACCCATGGCTCCATTGGCAGGACTAGAAGGTGTCAAGTGGGTGGGGCTAAAACAGACATTGGAGGATTTGGGATCCATAAGTAAGCTGCCCCCCAACTGGATGGCTCCTGCCCAGATGAATGGAGCAATTCCTCTACTCCCCCACCCCCACCCCCCGTCATGGTGGCGTGACGGGCCCAGCAGCCATGCTGCTCTGTGTCTCTACAGGGGGAGTCACAGGGAGGCATTCGGTAGTCACGGCTCCCTCAAGCAGAATTAACTTTCTGGGTGCTTAGCCACAAATCTGCATGTGCGCTGCTTCTCCACTGTGTTTTGCCCACTTTTTATTACCTTCAGGGATGAATTAAAGAGGGTGAGGGTAGCTACACAAAGACGAGCAAACTCCCATCTAAATCTCTTTCTACCTCCTACAGCACCAGTCATATTTCCGTCACAGCTTTGCTCCCCTCTCCATTGGAGGGGCGCATGTTTCAGAGGTTATGCCAATAACCTGTAAGTGACTTTTTGACCCCCCCCCCTTGAAGCCCCATTCTATCTCTAACACAAGGATGCTATTACTGTAGTGTCTGAGGTCCTTACGGTAGTTATCCTCATCACATTCCTGTCTGGAGGGAAGTGTTATCTGCATTTTGCAGCAGCACTGGGAAGCGGCTTGACCCCCCCATCACACAGGGAGTCTGCAATGACTTGTACTTGTGTCTCCCAAGTTCTAGATGAGCATCCCAATCCTGGGGACCATCCTTCTTCCTTTAACTGATTTCAATGGGGCTCCACAGTCTGCAGGCCCTCACCCACACAGACTTGCTTGGAGAATCAGGACCTTCTTTAGGGGTCCAGAGATAAGGAGCTAGCTAACTTTAGCCAGACAACTTTGGCCATGGTTTAGAAACATGGTACATACTTGATGATTCTGTATAGTATTTAATTTGACTGTCACTTATTTCCCTTATGGTGCCAATAAAATGTGTCATTGTTTTTTGCAATGGTATTCTAGCTGTATTGGTCCCAGGAGACATTCTGGTCTGAAATGCTCTGTGTAGCTCGAAAACTTATCTCTTTCATCAATAGAAGCAGTCCAATGAAAGGTATTACATCACCTAGCTTGTCTTGTTAATAAAATTAACTGAATTCAGTGGATACACACTCAGGAAAACTTACACATGCACAACATTATTCTGAATGTATTTATATGTCAAGGGATATATTTCTGCCCCTTCACATAATCAAAGCCAACCTTTAAAAATGGGCGAGCTAATCTGATTGGTTTGTACCAGCCTTCCACAGGCAAAACATCCCTTCCTGAATCATCAAAAACATCCCTGCAAATGTGCCATTTAACTATGATACATGTATTTTTAAATAGCATTTAAGCTGTATTGGCATTTCAGCTTTCATTTAAAACACACAAAAGCACAGACTTTCAGCACTGAAAAAAAACTAGGCATCTATTCTGTCCTGAATTCGCCCCCTGGCACAGGGAGGAAGAGTGGGATGGAGGAGGTTGGGAAGAGGAGGGAACTAATACAACAGCAACGTAAGGCCAAAGTGTCCATCTGGATTTTCAGCTTTAATTTTGAATTACAGTTCTGTTCTGTTGTTGATTTAGGAAAAACCTTTATTCTTTCCTAAATATAGTTTTTTGTGGTTGAGCTCATGGGTTTATTTCCTATGCAAATCATATTATATCATCTGAAGGATATTATATGTGGAAAGGGAAAACACAATTTTTCCCCTATCAACAATATGGCTACGTATAGACTGGCATGATTTTCCGCAAATGCTTTTAACGGAAAAGTTTTTCCGTTAAAAACATTTGTGGAAAAGAGCGTCTAGATTGGCATGAACGCTTTTCCACAAAAGCACTTTTTGCCGAAAAGAGCGTCCGTGCCAATCTAGACGCGGTTTTGCACAAGAAAGTCCCGATCGCCATTTTTGCCATCGGGGCTTTTTTGCGCAAAACAGTTTTTAGCTGTCTACACTGGCCCTCTTGTGCAAAAACATTTCCGGAAAAGAGCTTTTGCCCGAACGGGAATGTCAAAGCATTTGCGTAAGAAGCACTGATTTCGGACAGTAGAACGTCAGTGGTTTTGCCCAAAATCAAGTGACCAGTGTAGACAGCTGGCAAGTTTTTGCGCAAAAACTTGCCAGTCTAGACGCAGCCTATATGTATATCAGCCCTTAAAATAGCATCAGTCTCCCCCACACAATGGTAATAACTTTAACAAAACACCCACTGTCTAGGCTGTTACCATTGACAATTGCTTAGGATGTTTTATAACTAGAAAACATATAAAATAAAGGTTCTGATCCTGTCCTTGTAGAAGACAATGGGAGTACTGTCACAGACTTCAGTGAGAGCAAGAACAAACTCTAAAGAGGGTGTAGGTTTAAAAAAAATCATGAATTCTTAGCACAATACACAATTATGCTCTATTGTGTTGATGTCCTCTTTACTTTGAGGACTTATTAATTGGCACATTGTTGACCTGAAATGGTTCCAGTCTATCCCAGATGGGAAAAAACCAAGCAGAGATCCCTCCTGAAATGTCAGTAAGAACACATTGAAGAAGCACCCAGTAATTTATAATGACCCAGCAGTTTGGAAGCAGTAGGTATGGGAGGAGAAGCGGGGACTATCATTTAATTAGTAGCCATGGAATGGAGGGTAAGAAGAGGAAATCCTCCCTAAGTATCATCCTAAAAACCGAACTACCATTGTGGGTTGCTGGGGGGCTTGGTATTGTTACAACTTTCAAATTCCTGCTCTTCACACAGTTTGACCTCATAGGCAGAGATTGTCCTTGTTTACTCAGCCTTTTCTCAGATCATTTTTTACTCTAGAAAACAGGAAGTTTGTAAGAATAGAAACTATGATGGGCACAAATGACCAAATCTATTTCCCTTCTTTTCCACATCCTGCCTCTCCAGGCTGACCTGGTCACTGAAGAGATGCCTGGGAGCATGGGCAGCAGGTATGCTAAGCAGGAGAAGGCATTGCTTTCCCAAACCGTCAGCCTGGCCACGCCCACACTCCACCCCCAGAACTGTAGGCGGAGTGGGGGCGGAGTGTTGCTGCCCCAGAGCACCCGCCCTCCCCATGCTACGGGTGGGGAAGGGTGAGGTTGTGCATCGTCCTTCCTCCACATGCTCCAGGCTGGGGCGTGCCTCCCTCTGCCATACCTTCAACCACTGCCCAGGCCTGGAAGGGTACGTCTAGACTACAGGGTTTTGTCAACAGAAGCTTTGTCGACAGATACTGTCGACAAAGCTTCTGTCGACAAAGAGCGTCTAGACTACATTGAGTTCTGTCGACAAAGCAAGCTGCTTTGTCGACATAACAGTGTGGACGCAAAGGACAGTGTAGATGCAATAATGCCTTCTGTCGACAGAACTCTGTTGACAAAAGGTGTTATTCCTCGTAAAATGAGGTTTACCAGCATCGACAAAGCTGCTGAGTTCTGTCGACGTTATGTCGACAGAACTCAGCGGTAGTGTAGACGCAGGTTTAGTTTTGTCGACAAAAGTGGACTTTTGTCGACAAAACCCTGTAGTCTAGACACACCCGAAGTGTTGAAGAGAATGAAAACTGGCTTTGCCCTATTTCCTCATGGAGGAAGCAGGCACCAAGGGAAAGCACAGAAGCACTATCCTGGAACAGATTGTCCAGTTTAGCCCACCTCTTTCTGATGGCTCTCTGCTGTTCCCCAAATGGGGGAGGGTGCGTGGTGAGGAGGGAACACATGGAAGAAGGGTAGAATCAGGGTTTGCTTGACCCCACTTGCAATGCTGCAATGGCGTCAGTGTGTGATGACAGGTGGGTTTCTCCTGCCGGTGAAGGCGCCGTAGCTAGGGTAACAGAAGAATGCTTCCTTCGGCCTTGCGATATCTCTACCCGGGCTAAGTAGGTTTAACTACGGCTGGGAAGAGGGGTCAGTTTTCATACCCCTGAGTGCTATGTGACATAGTGTGGGTACCTTGCTGGTTGCTAGGCTTAGGCTGTGGGTGACCCCCACTGGCTGCTGTCTGTACCATGGCCCAGCTGAGTAGCTGATGGGACAGGGAGAGGAACAAAGGAAGGTGGAATGCCACCCCTGGCTGGGGCCAGGGCTGGAAGGGACGGTCTTTAGTTTCTGTCTGGGAAGCAGGGGAGAAGGAGCTAGGGAGGGGGCTGGGATTGTAGGGCCCAGCTACCCCCCATCTCAAGGGGAAGCACTAAGGCCTCCTAGCCACAGTTCCTGTAACCAGATTACATCTGTGCTGTGCTGTATCCTGGAGAAGCAATAAACTCCCTCAGTTCTACTGGCTGGTGGAGTCTGTTCGGGCTACTACGGAAGTGCAGGAGGCGGGAGACCATGACGTGCCACCACTCTATAGCTAGGCTGACCTACGTTTTTAACACAGACCAAGGCTGAGTGCCTTTAGTTTGGTTTAGCTTTATGACTTTTGGGAAGAGGTTCAAGCTATGCCAAAAAAGTCACGATTGCCCTGGATCAACATCCATAAGGGGGTTATATTAGTAGAACTAGAGTTTTACCTACATAACTACCACAGTAAAACTGGTAAAAGCTTCCCATGTAAACAAGGCTCAAGTCAGTCACTAGTGCTGCATGAATATCATTCTTCTGCAGACCCAACCATCTGGATCGGCCTTCTTCCATTCTTCCCCCTCTGTCTCTTTTTCCAATTTAATCTTGATCTGTCTCTAGCCCTTTGTTATTAGCTATACAGCTAAATGCTTCCTTCTATTTGTCATGCTGTAGCCCTGCTCCTGTTTATACTGGCCTGCAGTAGTGCCTGGGGAACACATCTGACCACATGAGTTGTCATGGTCTATGTGTTTGTATCCTCGTGAAATCTTCTTGGACGCCACTGAAGTGGGAAAGGGCAGATTTCTTATACAGGCAGACTCCCAGAAAAAGGAGGCCCAGGAGGGACAAGTTCAGACATGCCTCAGGAATGCGAATGGGAGACAAAATGCTGGTGGATGGGGAGCCACACCACAGGACTCCAGGGAGAAAAGAACAAAGGGAGGATGAAGTTCCCGCATGAGGCAGACCCTGCTGGGAGAGGGGACACAGAGTTAATGGGATACCAGAGGATGTTGCTCTGCCTAGGCCACTCAGCTGCGTAGGCGAAGGGAGAGAAAGAACCAAGCAAACGGCTCTGATGGGGTGGGGACAATGACAATGTGATCGCGCTTCATGACCCAGAGTGGTGCAGATTCCCCCACCTGAGCATGCATGTCTTTACTTGCATTTGCTCCTTTCCTCCCTTCCTTAAAGACACAGTTTGTGTGTAGGCTGTTTGGGACAGTACCTACTGTAACGGGGTTCGGGTCCATGTCTGCTCCCGGGCTCTATGGTGATACAAAGGAATAAAAGATCCTGGTCATCAGCTGCATCTGGTTGCTAAGTAAGTACAAAAAAAAAAAAAGATTTTGCTCCATTGTGCCGTGCGCTGGCATCTACTGGTGAATCCAAATGCTCTATTGCCAGCCTTCCTCCCTCATTTTGTCTATCCATTTTCTTGCCCACAATCCTTGGACATAAATCTATTCTGCACTGTAAACCTAAGTCTGTGGGCAGTGGGGCCGATAGCCACCGGGGAGAGGCTGGCTCTGTGACCCCGGAAGAAGTGGAACCAAGGGAGGAAGGGGCAGGGCTGAGGGCAGTCAGCCTTTAGCACCGGCCAGACCACGGCATGCCCCTCCTTCGGCCCTCAGAGCAGCACTCTAGCACTCACATGGGCCTGGGGCTTGGGTGGTACCCGGAAGCTCCTTGAATCTCTGGTCCCTGGGGCCTGTCTGTGGGACACAGGATTGGGGACTCTGTTGCTTCCAAGCCCATGTTTGAGCATCCACGCTACGCTGTAAACCTGGATCTGTGTCTCACCGCTCTGCTAACATCCGTTCTGCACTATGCAGCCCTTGTGACTGATCTGTGGATTGACCCGTGTCCACACAGCAGGATCAGAAGGCTTGGAATGGAGTCACGGTGGGACTTGGTCTCTGACCACACACACACACACACCCCGGCAAGGTCCGAAGATCCACGTCCAGAGGGCTTGCTGACCCAAGTCCACTGGACAATGATTAGGCTGATAACGTTGCTTATTATGCAAATGTAACCCACGCACAGAGGCTACATCTAGACTGCATCCCTCTGTCGACAGAGAGATGTAGATTAGGCACGTCGAAATTGATAATGAAGCAGGGATTTAAATATCCCGTGCTCCATTAGCATAAACATGGCTGCCGCTTTTTTTCTAAACAGAGCTTTTTCGAAAAAACCCAGCAGTCTAGATGTGGATCTGTCGAAAATAAATCCTTTCTTGACAGATCCTGTATTCCTCCAAAAATGAGGTTTACAGGATCTGTCGAAAAAGGGTTTGTTTTCAACAGATCCGCATCTAGACTGCTGTTTTCTTTTCGAAAAAGCTCCATTTCGAAAAAAAGAGGTGGCCATGTTTATGCTAATGAAGCGTGGGATATTTAAATCCCTGCTTCATTAGCAATTTCAACATGCCTAACCTACATCTCTCTGTTGACAGAGAGGTGTAGTCTAGACACAGTCCTAGTATGGTACACTGTCCCATGTAGTGGCACTTAGATCACTTACAGCAAGAGATAAGAACAAGGGAGCTCTACAACCTAAGCCAGTGGTCTCCAACCTTTTTACACCCAAGATCACTTTTTAAATCTCAGAACAGGCGAAGATCTACCGCCCCGCCCCTTCCTTGAAGCCCCTCCCCTTCCTTGAAGCCCCGCCCCTTCCTTGAAGCCCCGCCCTCTCTATTCTCCTCCTGTCCATCACTTGCTATCCCCTTATACAGTTTGTGGGGATGGAGTACTGTGGCTGGGGGCAGGGGAGAGGGAACAGGGTGCTGGGAGGGCAGAGGACAGGATTCTGCAGCACAGGACAGAGTGCCAGTGGGGACAGAATTCGGGGAGTGGGGATGCGAATGGGGACAGAATTTGGGGAGTGGGGACGCGAATGGGGACAGAATTCGGGGAGTGGGGACGCGAATGGGGACAGAATTCGGGGAGTGGGGACAGGGGAGTGGGGACAGTTCTGTAGCTGGGGACAGAGTTTGGGGAGTGGGGACAGAGAACAGCATTCTGTAGTAGGGGACAGGGGAGTGGGGACAGGGGAGTGGGGTGCCAGTGGAGGCAGAGAGTCCCCTGCATCTTCCTCCTCCCAGCATTTCCCCCCCCCCGGAAACCAGCGCGTGCCTGCCCCGGGGCCGACCCCCCCCGGGAAGTCCTGCACGCGCGCCTGCCCAGGGGCCAAACCCCACCCCCGTGCAGGAAAGCATCGCGTGCGCCTGCCCAGGGAGCCGACCCTCCCACCCGCGCAGGGAAGCCCCGCGCGCGCTCACCTGCCCTGGGGCCAACCCCCCGTGCAGGAAAGCCTCGCACGCGCGGGCGCCTGCCCAGGGGCCAAACCCCACCCCCCGTGCAGGAAAGCCTCGCGCGTGTGCCCGCCCAGGGAGCCAACCGCGCAGGGAAGCCCCGCGGGCGCTTGTCCCGGCGCCAACCCCCTCCCCGCGCCAAACCCCAGCGCGCCGGAAGCCGACACTACCTCCGTCTTCTCTGGAGGTAAGTAGTGGGGCTTCTGGGGGGCGGGAGGGAAATGGGGGCGGGGCTGACAGGACGCCTCGCGAGCGACTGGTCGAGGCGTCGAGATCGACCAGTCGCTCGCGAGCGACCGGTTGGTGACCACGGACCTAAGCTGAGCACTAGCTGGCCTTATACCTCCAGCTGTAGAGACTCTGCCACTAGGCTCCAGAGATCCCAGGTTCAAATCTGCCCAAGCGATGGTTACATAAACAGTTCTTTCACTGTTACCTTGCTCTCTGCATAGAAGTATTCTTTATTTATAGCCACCTGTTTGGTTTTTGTTTCCCCCATCCCCATCATATGCTGAGATTGTAACCATGGGAGGTAGAACAGACTTTTATTACATGAGTTGCCTCATGCACCCGTTATTCTCTGCGGGTTGCACACCTTCACTGGACTACCTGTTCCAGGAGCTGAACCACTGTGGTGCATTGCCTGAGCATTTCTCTTGCTCTTGTATTTCACTACCTGGCCATTTCATGTAGTCTCACATCTCGTGGTCACAACCCCACACCAGCTGGTGTCTTTTGCCAAGGTGCCTATGTATTCTTTTTCTTACAATGTACCAGGCTTACAGCAAAGGGAGGCTTCCTTGCAGCCTTCACTCCTCAGATCAAGCTCATCCTGTCAGCTGCCATTACTTCCTGTTCCTTGGCCTTCCACTTACATCCTTACATTGATAGCCCATTGATTAGCTCTAAGGTGCACGTCATATCCCAACAGAAAGTGTTTAATTGCTCATAGTTGAGCCAACAGCCTTCTTCATGCTGCAGCAACATCTGTGCCCTGTCATCCGCATCACAGATGTCCCATGACTATGGTCCACCATGGGAAGGATGGTCCAGCCGGAGAGGGCAGATTGCAGAATAAAAAAGGGAGGCACAAAACAGCTGAACTGCAAGACGTATCAGGCAGGGGGTGGCTCAGGTGAATGCAATTCAATGTTAATCCAAACCATTTTGATGTTTCTGAAACTAAATTTGTTGGTCCATTCCGGTCCATAAAGTCAAATACAGTTTTTTATCACAATTCAGATTGGAAACAAGTGTCAAAATACTAGAATTTCCTAGTACTGGAAAGTCCAATTTTCCCCCAGCTCTAAAGGCAGAGAGGAAGGCTGACTGTAGGGCCCAGGTGTATAAAGTCAGCTGTCACAAGAGGAAGTCTAATAACTGGTTGAGGGAAGACCCTATGTTCTGTTCCCAGCCATAGCACTGATTTGCTGTGTAACCTTGGTCAAGTCACTTAACCTTCATGATTTAATTTTTGTACCTGTAAAATAGGGATAACAACATCCACCATTTGGGGTTGAGAGTTGATTAATAAATGTTTGTAAAACACTTTGAAGTCTTTGCTAAAAAGGCACTAAGCAAGTGAACTGTAGTATTTAGGATTTGTGTGCTTTATCTTATTTAGCTCTGTAAAGCATTCAGGGTTATAGTTTGCATGAATGACAAAACAAAGAACTTTACTAGTCCCATTTACTTTACTTTCAATTCTTTACCTTCATCAGGCCATTACTCTGTGTGTGTGTGTGTGTGTGTGTGTGTGCGTGAGCACTATATTGTTTTCTGGGATTTGCTCTGTCCTAACTTGCACCAATACTCTCGTTTTCACATCAGTGGGAGGCCTGTTTAATCCAGGTTTAGTTTATCCATAGCATACATCTGGGTACATCTGAAAGATTTAAGCAGTAGGTCTCAGACTATATATGTACTATTAATCTGGATTATTTTAATTTTTCTGATCTGAATGAAAATAGGAATTTGCAACCAGCATCTGATTAACTCTTTTTGCACCCTGCTATGTGGCAGCAGCATGCTGGACCTTAGCACTAATGCAAATGCCATCTCCCAGCATGAAATGGATTAAGCTGATCTGACTACTGTAGAGACAACTGCTGGCAAGCCCTTGTTTGCCTTTTTATGGCTGTTAAATTCAGAGAGAGGGAGGCTGACTCTTTTAAAGTTCACCCAGTTTCTGGTCAGAAAAACACACCAGTGGGGAACCTAGCATTGCAGCAGTCAGCACCTCACTGATGGTTAGAGTCAGGTACCTGCTCTTCCTTTGAATCCCTGTATGTTAAAGGTGAAGGGAACAGGAAATTAAAATAAAAATTGTCCCCTTTTTGTGATGTATAAAGAAGTCCTGAAAGAGTCGGGGGGGTTTAAGAGATACAAGGAGGAGCTAAAGAGGGCCCTTTAATAAAAACAAAAACTAAAGTTACCTCATCATGTGTATTTATTTGTTACATTAGAAATTCAGGTCTCCTCTCCCTGTAATCCCTGGAAGATTGTGTGGGCAGCCGGAGACCTTTTGGAACAGGAACATTTGGATCGTATTATCGCTTGCTGTTGCTATGAAGTTCTGAGTGACCAACACATGGAGCATAAAGACCATCCTAACATTTCTTGGGAGCTGCAGATTTGTAATAATCTTTTAGTGTTCTGCAGCAGGAGCTCTCAACTGCCCCGTGGCCACTGGGATGTGCTGGCAGCTGCATGGAGCTGCCAAAAGGAAGCCCCCTTCTCCTCCTAGCAGGTTTTTAATTGCCTGAAGGAGTGACAGGCAGGGCCAAGGGATGTGCAGAGGAGAAATTACACAGAGACCCCACAGCCCTCTGGGGGAATGGTGCCCACTGGCCTTGGAGGAGGATTTGAGTACTGGCCCTAAGGTAAATTGAATTTAAGAGCCCGGCCTTAAATTTTAGAAGGGAAGCTCAACCTGATTTCACCCATTCTTTAATCACAAAGAAGATCTTACTGTGGAGTAATCCTGGTCCAGGGTCAGGCTGCAAACTGATTAGAAATGCAGGTGATTCATTTCACTCAAGTGAGGCTAGTTCATTTTACACCCTGAGCAGTGAGTTCATTACTTAAGAGATGCCATCAGATTCCTTTGGAATTTGATCTCTTTATGGTAAACATGCCAGAGGGGCACTGACTTAAGAGAATGCTCAAAGAAACCAAAACGAATGAAGGTGTGAAAAGACAACACACAAGCTACCAAAGAATTATCTGAAAATGCAGATGGTTACATGACATTTATTCACCATTAGCTGATCCTTCTTAGGCTGCAATGTGCTGAAACTTTTGAAGAGAGTTACAGTATTTTCAGGTTTCTGCCCTGCTGGAAATTCAGTTGCACCTGGTTTTAGTGGAGACAGCTCCATTGAAACCAGTAGAGATTTACCTGCTTACAACAGCCATGAATGAGACTAGTATCTCACCTTTCTGACTAACCCCGTCTGGTTGGGAGGCAGGCTGCCTGGTATGCAGGAGGCTGGGTTCCGTTCCTGCCTGTGGCACGGATGTGCTGTATAACCTTGCAAAAAGCCACTTGCCTCTTTGTGCCTCAGTTTCCCCACCTATTAATCATGTTTCTTTTGATGGCAAGATCTTTGGGACAAGCACTAGCTTTCATTCTGTGTGCACAGCATGTTGGGACCCCAATCTTGGCAGGGGCCTACCAGTGCTAACAATTTTTTTTTCTACAATCATTTAACAGTCTGGTTACAGGACTAGTGGTCGAGCACTGCAAAATCCCCGGGAGTGCCCTAGTTCAGATTGTCAACAGCCTCTTTCTAACTCCTGCTAGCAAGCAGCCTTCCACATTTGTCGTTCTTGTCATCCTTCACAGGTGCTTTTGACATATCTGAACATTTGATTCTCCTCAAATGACTGATGACATCTGTTAGCTTGAGTGGAACTTTTTTTTTTCCCTTTGCAGGCCTATCACAAACAGTTCATATGTCTCAACAGCTTCATCTTTGCTTGTGAATCAGTTGTCTTGGGTATTTCACAGGGCTCTGTCCTCGGTCCTCTGCTTTTAATCTGTGCATGCTTTCCCTATGCAATTTGATCTTTGGCTTTACATTTCATTCAGATGCCAAAGGCACAGATTTATGTTAAAATTAGCCATAATACTCCTTTTGCTGCCTCTGTGCAGTCAATATCAAGGCTTCAGCATCTCCTTAGCCACTACAATCACTTGCCTCTTACCCCCCAGTTAAATGTGTTCAGCTGGATTACGGTTCAGGATTTGAACTGTTTGCCTCTGTGGCAATGAAGTCTGTGCTTTACCATTTAAAGAGCACTGCCAGCCAGATCTTGGTCCCTTCCTTCTTCTTTCTAATGTGGAGTTCAGTGTTTCCTTCTGCCATATAGCACTACTGGTCTGCAGCAGTGCTACACCCATGCCTAGTACAAATTGCTACTACAGGCTGAATCTCTCTAGTCCAGCACTCCCTGGCCCGGCATCATCCATGGATGGTCCAGTATGATTTTAGTTATCTGGCTGTCCTCTTATTATGAGTGTGGCCATGTTTCCCACAATCCCATAAAGTTTGAGAGCCAGGACTGACTCATAGACTCATAGACTTTAAGGTCAGAAGGAACCATTATGATCATCTAGTCTGACCCCCTGCACAGTGCAGGCCACAGAATCTCACCCACCCCTCTTAGAATAATCCTCTCACCGATATCTCAGATATTGAAGCCTTCAAATACTTTGAAGGCCCCAAGTTGCAGAGAATCCTCCAGCTGTGATCGGTGCCCCATACTACAGAGGAAGGCGAAAAACCTCCAGGGCCTCTGCCAATCTACCCTGGAGGAAAATTCCTTCCCGACCCCAAATATGGCGATCAGCTAAACCCTGAGCATGTGGGCAAGGCTCACCAGCCAGACTGGCGGTGGTTGGAGTGTTCTGTGCTGCTAGTTAGCTCTGACTTACCCCTAAATGTCTTCTAAGAGCCCAAGAAGTAGTGGAAGTGGTGGGAATGCTGCTAGACCGTATTGACCTCCTGCGGTCAGGCAAATTCTCTGGTTCAGCAGCAGCAGGTCCTGAGGGTGCCAGACTAGAGAGGTTCAACCTGTAGCAGCATTCCCAATGGAGCTTACTATGAGAGCAGATTCAGGTCTACTTTCATTCAAAGCTCTACTAGCTTCAAAGAAATTACTTTGTTGTACAAGAGAGGAGCATCAGCCATGAGCTGTGTCTAGACTGGCCAGTTTTTCCAGAAAATCAGCAGCTTTTCCAGAAAAACTTGCCAGCCGTCTACGCTGGCCACTTGAATTTCCGGAAAAGCACTGACGATCTCATGTAAAATCATCAGTGCTTTTCCGGAAAAACTATGCTGCTCCCATTCGGGCAAAAGTCTTTTTCCGAAAGACTTTTGCACAAAAGGGCCAGTGTAGACAGCTTAGTACTGTTTTCCGCAAAAATGCCCCGATTGCGAAAATGGTGATTGGGGCTTTTTTGCGGAAACCTGCGTCTAGATCGGCCACGGATGCTTTTCCGCAAAAAGTGCTTTTGCGGAAAAGCATCCTGCCAATCTAGACGTGCTTTTCCGAAAATGCTTTTAACGGAAAACTTTTCCGTTAAAAGCATTTTCGGAAATTCATGCCCGTGTAGACGTAGCCATGGTGTATTTAGAATGTACTCATTTATCATGTTTCCATGATGTCTCATCTCACATGTCAATACATAGCCACTTTTGGCTCCACTGTGCTGGCCACCATTCGGTAACGAAAGGCTAAACTCAGGGGCTGTGTCTACATTGGCACCCTTTTCTGGAAAAGGGATGCTAATGAGACCAGTCGGAATTGCAAATGCCGAGGGGATTTAAATTTTCCCCGTGGCATTTGCATGAACATGGCTACCGCTTTTTTCCCGCTCGGGGCTTTGCCGGAAAAAAGCGCCAGTCTAGACAGGGATCTTTTCCGGAAGATCCCTTATTCCTACTTAAAATCAGGAATAAGGGATCTTCCGGAAAAGGGTTTATTTTCCGCAAGATCCCTATCTAGACTGGCGCTTTTTTCCGGCAAAGCCCCGAGCTGGAAAAAAGCGGCAGCCATGTTCATGCAAATGCCACGGGGAAAATTTAAATCCCCGCGGCATTTGCAATTCCGAAGTGTCTCATTAGCATCCCTTTTCCGGAAAAGGGTGCCAATGTAGACACAGCCAGGTAGCGAGGGGGTGTTGGCCAGGAGCCAGGAGACCCAATGGGAAAAGGGAGAAGGCGTTGAAATTTGAAATAGAAGAGATTCCATGGAATGGAACAGTAACCTGCTGCTGCTCTTTGTGTGAGGTTTTAAGCCAGGAGTTGGAGGAACAAAATGAATTGAACCAGGCAGAACTACCATACCTACAATGACTACTGGGCATGGAAATAAAGCATATGTTGTAGGGTCAGCAATGTAGTTAGTCAGGCTTTACCGTTGTGGTGTCCTGACAGGTCTCCGGCTCCATTGATGATGATAACCAGAAGGCTGCTTGCATGTGTGCTCAGTGATGTGTGCTGTGTTGATTTACGCACTTAGTCACCACAGCAGACCCCCAAGAGAGCCCCCAAAGACCACAAATCAGATAAGGATTGAAGGCACCCAGCCAGGTTTATTGTTAAGCAAAGTACAGCAAGAGTTGTCAGTAGACACTGTTGAACCTCTGCGCATATGTACCCCGAACAATGGACTGACTCAGCGGGAGACCCCCACGGCCTTCTCGGTCAGACAAAGACTGTCCCTCCTCCCCCTCCCCCACCCGTCAAGACACCACTTTACATACAGGTACAAACAAGTTACACATTGCTCCTGATGGGTCAGCTTACCACCCTCTGATGTTGTCAGGTTACCACGCCTTGACACTACTGAGATACCATCCGTCACCCTGTACCTCATGGTTTGATTAAATCATCTCTATCCATCATGCTGTCATTGTAGACCCTTCCTAAACCTGAGTCTGTATCTGTGGCAAGTGTGGGTACCAAGGTCTTTTTAATGAGCTGCTGGTACCATATGCTTTCAACTTACGACCAATACCAATTACTGTTTTATGGTTGGCACCTAGTACCAATTACTGTTCTGCACCTGGGCCAATTACCAATTAGTGTTTTACACTCTCAGCCCTGTTCCTGCCACGTTCTGAGAGCAGGGGCCTGCCTCTTGCTCACAGCTTAGCTTTGCTTTATATTAGCCAAGTGTTGTCCATTGTTAGCTAGGCCTCAAACCAGGTCTGTGCTACATGGACTTTTGTTTTAGGTCTTCATCTTATTACAGCACGAATCCGTAAGTTAATAGACATTTCATTCCCTATTTAGACCTGATCAGGTTATTTTCTTTGTTTTGTTGTTCTCTGTGTAAAAAACAGTGAATAGTCTTAAATCTATGTGCCTCCACCCACATCCACCTCATACAGGCTGTGTCTAGACTGACAAGTTTTTCCACAAAAGTAGCTGATTTTGCGGAAAAACTTGCCACCCGTCTACACTGGCCGCTTGAATTTCTGCAAGAACACTGACAATATAATGTAAGAAATCAGTGCTTCTTGCGGAAATACTATGCTGCTCCCGTTCGGGCAAAAGTCCATTTGCGCAAAACCTTTTGTGCAAAAGGGCCAGTGTAGACAGCTCAGATTTGTTTTGCGCAAAAAAGCCCCGATAACGAAAATGGCGATCGGGGCTTTTTTGCGGAAAAGCGCATCTAGATTGGCACAAACGCTTTTCCGCAAAAAGTGCTTTTGCGGAAAAGTATCCGTGCCAATCTAGACGCTCTTTTCCGCAAATGCTTTTAATGGAAAACTTTTTCGTTAAAAGCATTTGCGGAAAATCATGCAAGTCTAGACGTAGCCACACTGTATTAAGCTGAATCCCAAGGATATAATTCTTGATGTTTTAATCTGTTCTTAGTTGCTTTAACACACCTAGCAACCAAGTACAGGCAGTCCCCGAGTTACGCGGATCCGACTTATGTCGGATTCGCAGTTACGAACGGGGCTTTTCTCGCCCTGGAGGACTGGAGCGGCGGGACGCCCAGATGTGCTGCAGTCCCGCCGCCCCCGTCCTCCGGGGTGAGAAAAGCTGCTCCACGTCTCCCTGGTCTGCTGGGGGGGAGCCGAGGAGCGGCACTACTGGAGCAACCCAGCAGCACCCCTGCTGCTCTGCCCCAGGCGTCCCCAAGTCAGCCGCTGCTGAAACTGACCAGGGGCTGACTACAGGAAGCCCGAGGCAGAGTTGCTCTGCCCCGGGCTTCCTGGAATCAGCCGCTGATCAGTTTCAGCAGCAGCTGACTTGGGGACGCCTGGGTTTCTTAAGTTGAATCCGTATGTAAGTCATAACTGGCGTCCAGATTCAACCGCTGTTGAAACTGATCAGTTTCAGCAGCGGCTGACGCCAGTTCCGACTTACATACAGATTCAACTTAAGAACAAACCTACAGTCCCTATCTTGTACGTAACCCGGGGACTGCCTGTATGCTTTATTAAGCATAGCTTTGTTTTGTTAATAAAAGCACCTTTAAGGCAATGATTTGGTTCTTGTGTCCTGGAAGGTAATAGGAGGTCTGTACCTGCATGTGTAAGACTGAGATGTCAGCTATCAGAGATTTCAGTTTGTTTTCTCTCCCCACACCCCAAGTTCTCTTGTGGTAAAAGAGCATGGAGGTACCCCTCTGGAAGAAGTCCAAGTGCTTTCTTCCTCGGTTCAAGATGAAAGGGGTTTCACTTGGTGGTGGCAGCTTATCTTCCCAGGCCAGGGAATCTGTGAGCTTGGGGAGTTTTTAAGCAGAAGCCTATAGAGGCAAGGTGTTTTTAAGGTCTCTTGTGGGCCCCTGTCTTCCGTACTCTGAATGCCAAAGTGGGGAACACCCTTGGCAGTTTTATTCCAAATTAACTTCCAGACCTATAAACATCTTTGGAATCTTAATCTGAGCTTTCTCTGATCTGGTCACTCCATTACAACCCTAAACACCAGCTGCAGTAATGTGATGTTCATTTACTTGTCACCTCTGTTTGTGCCGGTGAAACATTGGCTAGCCATTGCTTTAAGCATTTTGCAATATCACAAGGAGCACCTGTGTCATAAAACATCTGGGGAGCTACTACTCTTTAATTCTGATTTCCAAGTGAAGATTGCAGCTGCTAGCACAGCATTTGTGCATGACATTACTCAGTTGTTGTGGATGTTTCACAAAGTGCCTCAGGACCTCTTGATTCAATACAACACTATTACACCCCAAAGTCCTAACAGGCCACAAAGTAATTATACATCCCTTATCATGTTTGCAATAGAAGTGCCACTCTAGAAAGACTGTCCAAATTCTTGTGTGCATTATTACATTCTCCCTACCTAAAATTCCTTTCTAATTTTAATTAGATATTGAATTCTTTACTTTGACTCCAGAATTGTTGTTGCGTTGTATTTAAAGGTGGTGGCTGCTATCCTTGTATTACCTCAAAACTCCAGGCTATGTCTACACTCGCAGCTTCTTGCGCGAGAAATATGCAAATGAGGTAAGCGTGGAATGTCACCGAGCCTCATTTGCATACCTAATGAGCTGCCATTTTTGCAGAAGAGGCTCTTGTGCCAGAGGGAGCTGTCTTCACTGCCCCTTCTTGCGCAAGAAAAACCCTTTGCACAATGCCGCTATGCTGATTATTTTCAGGAATAATGGCATTGCGCAAGAGGGTATTTCTTGTGCAAGAAGGGGCCGGGTAGACAGCTCCTTCTGGCGCAAGAGCCTCTTCTGCAAAAATGGCAGCTCATTAGGTATGCAAATGAGGCTCGGCGATATTGCATGCTTAGCCTCATTTGCATATTTCTTGCGCAAGAAGCCGCGAGTGTAGACATAGCCCAGCAGTCTATCTGAGAGGATCCAGGGATCTCTAACCCTACTCTATGGATTCCTAGGCAACCTTTGACTTCCGGCTGCCACCAGGTGTCTCAATAGTAAAGAGTGGGCTGCTACACTACAGAATTAGGCTGACCTACAGAAGCTTACCTTGACCCAACTGAAAAGGAATACACTACTTAACTCGCCTGCTACACCAACTGAATTACTCCACTTTCAGAAGAGGCAAAGTCAATGTTGATGTAGTTAGGTGGACACCATGTCATTGCGTACCTGAACTGCTGCTGGCTTTCAGAGGCTGTCCCACAATGCCCCACACAGACTGTTGAATGGGAGGAAGTGCTCCTGGTGAAGATGCGCACCAGCAACGCAGGGCACAAAGCATAGACATGCACAGAAGATGTAACTACTTACTACTGCAGCAGTTGTACAGCGACAAACTAGGTTGACTCAATTTTATAGCGTAGATATGTTTTT
The DNA here is from genome assembly GCF_052426305.1 of Pelodiscus sinensis. Taxonomy (NCBI): domain Eukaryota; kingdom Metazoa; phylum Chordata; order Testudines; family Trionychidae; genus Pelodiscus; species Pelodiscus sinensis. The sequence goes on from NC_143057.1 coordinate 119,489,605, forward strand.
TGGAGTGGCTAATGGAATCCTACCCCCACCAATCTCCACTCATAGGCGTCCTCACCAGAAGAGCACCCTGCCAGCTGGATGGGCTGTGCTATTTAAGTAAGAAAGAGGCGCAAAAAATTGTCCGTGCAACCACATGAATTCCTGTCTGGATGGCACATTGGACTTTGATTTCTTGCCTGGCTTTCTTGCTTCCTGCCTCATGTCAACTCAGAATTGGGAGTTGAGCTAAGAATCTGACTCCAACCCCTGGCTTGATATCTGATCTGATAACCAAGTCATGGTTGTGACACCAGCTTCCAATCTGAGTCTTCCTTCCTCCTTTCCCCTCAAGTGCTCAGATATTTATTTGAAGCTGAAATATTTTCCACTTTACCAAACCAGTAGAGAATTGTTTTTGAAAGTTTGAGCAAAATCCTCCAACCCATTTCTCATGTTTCATTGAGTCAATACTCCTAACTAGCAGAGTCAATTTTGCTCAGACTTGGCTTGTTTTGTAGATCTTGGACAAGGACAAAAGAACAAGTCAATTTAGAGGGAAAAGTAGTTTAAAGCCATGTGATGTTTGAGTGGGGCATTTTTGATGAAATGCTAATGGTTACTATATATGAGTCTTTCCCTTTCTGGTAGATAACTGGCTAATATTTGATTATCCTCTGATCTTGAACTACTCTTTGAGCAACAAATTCTTCAATAGTATCCAATGCTATAATTCAGTGTTACCAGTCATAACAGCCCCATCCCCTTATGTCTTGATTTTTTTATGGTAAGGAGCAATCGCAGGATGAATAAGCTTGCTTTGCCAACTTCAAACTATCAAATGGAATGGGTTTAATTCAGACTTGACTATTCAAAGGGAAAGAGAAGGGCCACATTCCACTTGGGGAACTGACTAAGAAAAGGAAAATATACCATGAAAAATTAGGCTGTAAACGGAGGAGAGAATGGAACGAAAAAGTGATTGAAAACTGCTGGCATTATAAGGGGGGGGAGGGGAATCAACTAAAAAAAATGCAGCAGCACCATGAACGCAGAGATGATTAAAATATGAGGAAAAAAGACATGTTATGGAAGAGTTTGAGGAATTGTTTGTTCCACGTGTTTAAAAAAAGAATAATTTTGTTTTTGATTTTTTGCAACACTATTCACTTTTACTTTTCATTTTATTTCCCCTTTCTTCTTGTCACTAAAAAGGTGGAGGGGAGAAGGCAAAAGAGGAGCAACAATAAATTAAAGACTACTAAAACAAGACTGAACTTTTCATTTTCCAATTTAATGAAAGAGTGGAAGAAACACTGTGGTGCTATTCAAAAAAGGCCATTGTTTTAGAGAAAAAGTTGTTCTAAAAATTTCAATCAGATCAAATACATAATAGCAGCATTGTGCCAACAACCTTGCTTTCGGTTGTTTTAGTCTATCCCTATAACACCACACTAGTTTCTCATTAACCTGAAAAACCTGTTCTCCTCAGTTGAATCACCTACCCCAGTGGAAAATAAAACTGATTTTAACAACGGGTGGGAAAGTCAGTGGCCTCAAACTACTTTCTGAACTATTTGGAGGTTCTCAGAAGTTCCCTACCTCTTAAACCCCATCTTCCAATCTCTAAGGGTATGTCTACACTAGGGTGGCTAGTGTAGACATACCCTATTAGAGATTGGAAGATGGAGTTTGAGAGGTAGGGAACTTCTGAGAACCTCATAATAGTTCAGGTTCAAACTACGGTGGCTAATGTATTCATTCGAACTTGCAAATGAAGCCCAGGATTTAAATATCCCGGGCTTTATTTGCATGTTCCCGGGCGTCGCCATTTTTAAATGCCCCATAGTTTGAACTACAGGCAGTCCCCGGGTTACATACAAGATAGGGACTGTAGGTTTGTTCTTAAGTTGAATCTGTATGTAAGTCGGAACTGGCGTCCAGATTCAGCCGCTGCTGAAACTGACCGCCAGTTCTGACTTACATACAGAATCAACTTAAGAACCCCAGGCGTCCCCAAGTCAGCTGCTGCTGAAACTGATCAGCAGCTGATTCCAGGAAGCCCGGGGCAGAGCAACTCTGCCTCGGGCTTCCTGTAGTCAGCGCTGGTCAGTTTCAGCAGAAGCTGACTTGGGGACACCTGGGGCAGAGCAGCTGGGGTGCTGCTGGATTGCTCCAGTAGCGCCGCTCCTCGGTGCTACTGGACCAACCCAGCAGCACCCCAGCTGCTCTGCCCCAGGCGTCCTGATTCAGCCGCTGCTGAAACTGACCAGCAGCGGCTGAATCAGGACCTGGGGCAGAGCAGCTGGGGTGCTGCCGGGTTGGTCCAGTAGTGCCCAGAGCGGCGCTGCAGGACCAATCGGCAGCGCCCCAGCTGCTCTGCCCCAGGGTCCAAAACAAAAGCCTGGTCTGCTGGGGGGGGGCACACTAGCTGCGCCCACCCCCAGCAGACCAGGGACACGGGGAGCAGAGCGGCAGCGGGGTGCCGCGCCTCTGAGGCTTTGCTCTGGCAAAGCCTCAGAGGCGCAGGACCCCGCCGCGGCTGCAGCTTCAGTCCCAGTGCCTGTGGTCTGCTGGGGACGGTCCCCAGCAGACCACAGACACCCGGACTGAAGCGGCAGCAGCGGCGGTTCCCCGTGCTTCTGAGGCTTTGCTCTGGCAAAGCCTCAGAAGCGCGGGAACCCGCCCGGTGCCCCTGGTCTGCTGGAGACGGTCTCCAGCAGACCAGGGGCACCGGAGCAGCTTACGAACGGGGCTTTCTCGCCCCGGAGCTCGCAGGTAGCAATCTGCCACCTTGACCTCCGGGGCGAGAAAGCCCCGTTCGTAAGTGCGGATCCGACATAAGTCGGATCCGCGTAAGTCGGGGACTGCCTGTACCTGCCTGCTGCTACACGCGGCACAGGCTAGGTAGTTCAAATTAAAGCTCCTAATTCGAACTACCATTACACTTCATTGCAGGAGGAGTAGACATACCCTAACTGATGAATCCACATCATGATTCTGCAGCTTATATATTTGATATTTTCAACTGGTGTCATCTTTTTGCCTTTTCAAGGCACGTGAGTATGGCTGCCCTATGAAACGGATGTTGCCTCCTAGTCCTCATATATTGCTTTCCCACTTCCTGTGACCTGTATTATCATTCGCTTGTTATTAAACGTATTCTTAAAAGGCCAATTACTAAGAAAAAATACCCTATACTTCTTTTCTAGCGCAGTAATGGATCTTCCTTGGGAACCATAGAAAATACAATTTTATAACCATATAAAATATATTACTCCATATTTTGCCTCAGCAATTATCCCCCATGGAATGGATCAGGGTTTCTAAAATGATGTGAGGAACCTATTGTCATTTCAACATAACAAGGGCATGCTTGGACCCAGTCCACGTCTGCTTGGTACAAGTCAGTCACAGAAAAGTAAAAATTACAAACACAGGAGTGCTACCCAAGACACACATCCCTGCCAGCTGTAACTTGCCTGGTAGGGGATCATCTTAAGTTCACGTGAATTTCTTAACACTCAGTCTAACGCTAAAAAATGAAATGGAACAAAAACATCTCGGTATGTTTCAGCCAACAGGACTGCAAGATGCTATCCAAGCTATAAGTATGGGCTTGCCCCTTCTAGAGGAGGGGCGTGGAATTTACAGCCCTCTGTGCCAGCCAGAGCAGCTGTGCGCATGTGAGATACACTAGCTTGGGAGGGCAGCAGCGTTTTTGGCTCTACTGCATTCAGTGCGGGTGCCACAGAGCTACACCTACTCCCAGTTGCCTTCAGGCCACCAGAGGAGTTCCAGACGCACATGCTGTGCCAGTTCACGACACCCTGAGCGGCTAGGAGAGCAGCTCTTCCTCCAGTCACCCACCCTGTACCTGTGGGACACTCCCTAAGAATGGGGGTACCATGGCAGGGAGCAAGGGAAAAAGCAGGACAACAGATGAGAGGCCTGTTAATGAATAGACTTCGGTTCTGTGGCCCAGCATCTTTAAATGCAGAGCATTCCCAAGCCCAGCCTACTGCCATTCTCATGCAGCGTGCGCCTGAAGAGATGCACACGCTGTGCTCTCCCCAGAGACTTTCCCTTGATCTGAAATGAAAGCTCCAGTCCGGCTGAGGCAGGGATCCCTGATGGGCCTTGCTCAGCTATGCAAGCAGCTCCCTGTGGGCCTAGCAGGAGCTTCCTGCAATAGCAACCCTGTGAAGCATCTGGACGCTTTGATCTCCATCCCCCCCCCCCCCCACACACACACACACACCTCCACCTTCCTGGGAGGGAGTCACCAAAAAGGAGGCCTGGGAGTGGGAAAGCATGGTCATAACCCCTCCCCCTGCCACCTCAGCTTGTAGTCAGCATGGGGGGGGGGCGGGGGAGTGCACACAGAGCAGCATGTGGAGAGAGTGTTGCTGCCACCCCAATCACCTCCCTCCAGGGCTCCTCCGGGTGTGATGCAGCTTCCTGCTAACTCCCTCCCGCCCCCCTGCAGGCCTGGGTGTGGTGTAAATGCCACCCTGAAAAGACAGCAGGGCTCTTGGTGCATGGAAGATCAGCATATCCCCAGGCAGGAAGAAGCTAATCTGCAGTTTACAGCACATTCCCTCTCCCCTTCTGCATGGGTTTGTATAAAACAAAAGTAGAGAAGAAATGGGGGGGTATCCCAGGACAAACCCTTTTACAGGGGGGAAGCAGCTTCCTCCGAGCAGTGCTAGGAAAGCCACATTCTCCCTGCCGAAAGGAGCAGGAACGAAGCAAAACTCTTCCCTGCTATTTCACGTGCTTCTCTCCCTTCTCTCTTGGAAGCTCCCCACCTGTTCCAGGCTGGGAAGGGAAAAAGCAGTAGTGCAAATTCAAGGCACTGTCCGCTCTGTCTGCCCATTTATGAAGGGGGGAGGGTACAGCTTTTGGTTGGGTAATGGAGGTGGGGGAGGGAAAGAGGGAGATTGTATGACACACCAAAGGGATCCATCCTCCAGGAACTGATCTCTCCAGAGGAAGACAAAGAGTAAATAGAAGGGCTGCACAGAAAGGCTCTCTATACGGCTGAAAGTGGATACTTTGTTGGAACAGATTTCCAATAGATTGCCCAGCCCTTTCTCACAACTCCGAATCTCATTTCTTTATGTTCCCTGAACACTGGGATATGTTAGTGAGCTTGCAGCTGTCTTTGAGGGACTATTCACCGGCTCATAGGTCTGTTTTGAATGCTGGCTTTGTAATTGCTTATTATAAACGGCTTCTTTTGCCGCCTGTCCCTGGCTTAAAAATAAACTGGATCTGACTCACAGAAATCATCCTTCAGCAGCCAGTCTTAGTTTTGAAATCAAAATATTTGTGTGGGGGGGAAGGGAGGAGAAGGAAAAAAGGGCTTCTATTGTGATGAGACACAAAAAAGTCAATTTGTTACTGTGCATGGAACCTAACAATGGTGAAACAAACTGCAGCACATGTTGAGTAATTCATTCTGGCAAGAGAGCTGGAATCAGCCAAATTCAACAGTTCCCCCAAGCAAAGATCTTGTTAAGAATCTAACTCCGTCTTCTCCTTCTAAATAAAGCAGACGGAGCCGCGTATCTGCAGCTGCCTCACCCCAATATCTGGGTACCTCATCATGATTCATGGAGGCACCTTTGTGGGTACAGCTGTCTGAGGGACAGATCGTTTCACAGACGGGGAACCACAGCACAAATGACTGGCCCAAGATCATAGAGCAAAGCCTCCATCCAATTTGCAAAGACTTAATGCGGTGCTTAACTTTTCCTAGCGTGAACTGTCTTATTGAAAGTCTCAGGGTAGCTGTGTTAATCTGAACTTTAAGAAAACAACAAGAAGTTGTGCAGCACCTTAGAGACTGACAACAAAAAATTATATATATATCATGACCTTTCGTGGGCAAAACCTTCTCTGCTCAGAGGAAGGGAGTTTTGCCCATGAAAACTCATATGCTAGATATATAGTTGTTAGTCTCGAAGGTGCTACAGGACTACTCGTTCTCCCACTGAAATCAGTGGACCAACCCATGGCAGTCAAGTGCCTGAATGAATCTTTGCAACATTGGGATCTATGTCTAGTGCAGCGGTGAGATCTGAATCCATATTTCCTGGGTCCCACTACAGGGCCATACTCATAAGACCATCACTTAGTACTTATGAAATGGGTCTTACCCACAAAAGCTCATGATCCTATAGATCTGTTTGTCTAAGATGCCACAGGACTACTCATTTTTAAAGTTACAGACTAACACTGCTGCCCCTCTAAGACTTTTGGTTATTACTGTTAGCCTGTTATATTACAGAAGTACCCAAAAGGATCCAGCCAAGTAGAAGCAAAGCCTTTGTAAGCAAAGAGATCAAGGGGCTTGAGTCTGGTTTATAGCCTTGTAACACTGCTTTGACTGCAGATCTGCTCACTCAGGAATATTCCCAACAGAGGGGCTTACGCTGGGTGACCTAGAGTTGGCAGCTGGCTCTGTGCCATCCCCTTTAAAGCTCCTGGCATTGACGCATGCCAGAGACGGAGCCAGAGGAACAAGCAGGAGTATGGTCAGCACATGCCTGCGCCCCAAAAGCTGTCAGCTGCCATAACAGCCCATGGGAATCATGGGCAATGAAGCACACGTTGGAGCAGCCTGGAGACTAGGGCTCCCAGGGTCCATAGGACCAACGAGCCCCAGAGTCAGGGCTGGACCAATCTACTAAATGTCCCTGCGGCAGTTCAGTTTTTTCCTGGTGTTGATACGTTGTCCATTTTCACCTAGTCCCAGTCCCGCTGGATGTCTGGCAGAGGATTCCAGCTACGTTCTGATGCAAAGCCCAGCAAAAACGAGCTTGATTAGGCTGATACATACCCCAACGTTGCAGGACTTTCACTATGCATAAGATCTGGCCAATATATTTTAAAACACACATGAGAATCCATTACTTCTGGGACCTGAGTTCAAACTTCCAGGGGGAGGCTTTTAGCAGGGGCCTAGCTCCCAGTGGAGTCTGCTCTCCTCAGCAGGTGTAGGGCTCGAAAGTAAGACCAGAGATGGCAGTCCATGTTGGGGGGAGGATGGGTCCAGATCATGGAGCCAGGAAAGGAGAGGGATTTACTTCAAAGAAAACATCCATTCTGATCCTCCCTTCCAGCAGCCAGAAACAAGAGATGAGACTGGAGCCAAGCCCCCAATCCAGCAAATTCCATCCTCCCTATGAAATGTAGCCAGTTCCCAGATCATAGAATGATAAAACACTAGAACTGGAAGGGCTCGAGAGCTCATCAAGTCCAGTACTCTACCCTCATGGCAGGACCAAGCACTATCTAGATCATCCCTGATAGATGTCTGTCTAGCCTTCTCTTAGATATTTTAGATTCCACAGCCTCCCTAGGCAATTTATTCCAGTGCTTAACCACGCTGACAGGAGGTTTTTCCTAATGTCCAACCTAAACCTCCCTTGCTGCAGTTTGAGCCCATTGCTTTTTGTCCTATCATCAGAAGTTAAGGAGAACAATTTTTCCTTCCTCCTCCCAGTAACATCCTTTTAGGTACTTGAAAACCGCTATCATGTCCCTTCTCGGTCTTCTCTTTTCTAAACTAAAGAAGCCCAGTTCTCTCAGTCTTCTCATAGGTCATATTTCTAGACCTTTAATCATTTTTGTTGCTCTTCTCTGGACCGTCTCCAATTTTTCCACATCTTTCTTGAAATGTGGTGCCCAGAACTGGACACAATACACCAGGGCTGCGTCTAGACTGGCAAGATTTTGCGCAAAAGCGGCTGCTTTTGTGCAAAATCTTGCTGCCTGTCTACACTGGCCACGAGTATTTGCGCAAAAACACTGACTTTGTACCGTACAAAATCAGTGGTTCTTCCGCAAATACTCTGACGCTCCCACTCAGGGATAAGCTCTCTTGCGCAAGTTGATTTCTTGCACAAGAAAGCCCGATGGTTAAAATGGCCATCGGAGCTTTCTTGTGCAAGAGAGCGTCTACACTGGCATGGATGCTTTTGAGCAAAAGCAAATCTTTTGCGCAAAGGCACATGCCAGTCTAGATGCTCTCTTGCGCAAATACTTTTAACGGAAACATTTTTCCATTAAAAGTATTTGCGCAAAATCATGCCAGTCTAGACGCAGCCTAGCTGAGTAGAGCAGAAGAATGACTTCTCATTTCTTGCTCAGAATACTCCTGTTAATGCATCCCAGAATTGCATTTGCTTTAGTGTCACACTGTTGACTCATATTTCATAACGCCATGATCCCTTTCAGCAGTACTCCTTCCTAGACAGTCCCTTCCCATTCTGTGTGTGCAAAACGGATTGTTCCTTCCTAAGTGGAGCACTTTGCATTTATCCTTATTAAACTTCATCCTATTGACCTCAGTCCATTTCTCTAGTATGTCCAGATTATTTTGAATTATGACCCTGTCCTCCAAAGCACTTGCAACCCCTCCCAGCCTGGTATCATCTGCACACTTAATAAGAGTCCTCTCTATGCCATCCTCCCAGTTATAAATGAAGCTATTGAACAGAACTGGTCCCAAAACAGACCCCCTGAGAAAACCCGTTTGGTATGTCCTTCCAGCATGACTGTGAACCATTAATGACTACTCTGAGTACAATTTGCGTATCTTTTTTGGATTCTTTTTTTGGAAGAGGCTTTTCCAACATTTGGCCCATCTACACTGGGCCAAATGTCAGAAAAAAAAAAAAAAACCCTTTTCAGAACATCCCTTCTTCCTCATAAAACGAGATTTACAGGGATGCAGAAAAAACACGTCTGCTTTTCCGATTTTTTCTGCAGTCTAGACGTAGCCAGAGTGAAATAAAACCTGAAAAACAAGGTTTGCAAATATCAGAAAGAAAAAGATGTAGGATGAGAGAAAGAAACCAAGCTAGTTTTTAGGCAACATCCAGAAAAAAAATCAGCCCCAATACATGACTGAATGAAAATGATTCACAAGTGGCTGGATTAACAAAGATTTAGGAGACAATGAAACAATGCAAAGTAAAGGAAGACAATAGAACCCAAGCCAGAAATAAGACAGGCTGCTAATGGATTAAATAATAAGGGAGTTCCAGACAGGTTCATTGTTTTATTTAGAAGGGTGGAGGGCACTTAAAAGGTTATTTCCTCCTCCTTGCTGTCTTAGAACAAGACAAATAAAGTAGACATACGGCTAAGATTTTGCTGTTGATTTCAGTAGGATCAAAATTTGGCCTATAAACATTGCCACAGAGTGGTGAGGGTAGGGGTGTTCCAAACATCATAAAGAAGTAAAAGAAGGAGCTGACCGGACAAGATCTTTGGGGTTTTATTCTTGTTTGTTTTTTCACTGGATGGTGCTGGTGAGGTTTTTTTATACCAGTAGCTATACTGATGCAAAGTCTAATGTAGATGAGCTGCACTGAAGAGGCTTGTACCAGAACCACTTATTCTAACAAGGTCATGTGTTTTCACGGCAATCAGAGGTATGCAGCTCAGTGTGTGTAAACATCGATTCTAGACCAAAGCTAGCTCAGGTACTGCAACAAGAATTGTGGTCACATCTCCCACTGCATCCTTATTTCTTCTGTAGGGCAGCAGTTCTCAAGTCTGAGAGCGACCCATCTTACACATTAAAAAAATACTTTATATGTTTAACAGCATTATAAATGCTGGAGACAAGGCAAGGTTTGGGGTAGAAGCTGACAACTCACAACCCCCATGCAGTAACCTCACAACCCCCCCGATTGACAATCTCTGTTGTAAGGGAAAGTTATGTCTTCATTAGAGGTTTGAACTAGTGTTAGCTTCGTCAGTGTAAGTACACCAGCGAAAATTTCCCTGATTTATGCTAGCCCCTGGCGGGGGATGGGGGGGAGGGAGAGGAAATCAGGAAGTGACTTCTGCTCCAGACCAGTTTTGCTGGCTGTCTCCTTGAAAGGTTTAGAATTTTACTGCTTTTCAGCCTTTACTGAATTGCCACTCCCAACCATTAAAAAAAAAAAAAATCATGAATGAGCCCATCCTCCCAAATAATGAGCTCTAAAATTTTTCAAATAATAAAACTGAGTTTCTTTTCCTGTGCGTTTTGGTTTTTGAGTGTTTGGGATTCACATCCAAGACTCTTCCACCTCCATGGGGATTAGAAGCTTTATTTTTCAGATGAAATGTCCTGCCACGCCCTGACTCCCAGGATACGTCTACACAACGGGCTAAAATTGAATTAAGATACACAACTGTTAATTGCATAGCTGAATTCGAAGTAACTTAACTTGGCTTTAGGCACCATTTACACTGCAGGAAGTGGAAGGAAGTGTGTTCCTCCTTCAGTTCCCTTACTCCTTGTGAAATGAGGGTTACAGAAATCGGAGTAAGCAGCCCATTCTTTTGAAACAATGGGCTTGCTGTGTAGATACGCAGTCTGTTATTTTGAAATAATGTGAGATTTTGAAATAACGCTGTGGTGTAGACATCCCCCCGAGGGCAGACTGTTACTTTTCAGGCTTTAAGTGTGTCTGTGGGACTGCAGTTAAGGGGGAAACAATTTGGCTGAGTCTAGACTGACATGATTTTGTGGAAATACTTTTAATGGAAAAGCTTTTCAGTTAAAAGTATTTCCGCAAAAGAGCGTCTAGATTTTGCACAAAAGCATCTGTGCCAAAGTGCTTTTGCGCAAAAGCATCTGTGCCCAGTATAGACGCGCTGTTGTGCAAGAAAGCTCCGATGGCCATTTTAGCGATCGGGCTTTCTTGTGCAAAAAATTAAGGTGCCTGTCTACACTGGCCCTCCTGTGCAAGTATTCTTGCGCAAGAGGGCTTATCCCTGAGCACGAGCGTCAAAGTATTTGCACAAGAAGCACTGAATTCTTACATTAGAACATCAGTGCTCTTGCGCAAATTCAAGCGGCCAGTGTAGACAGCTTGACAGTGTAGACAGCATTTGCTTTTGCGCAAAATCTTGCCAGTCTAGACACACCCTTTCTGACTTGTAAAACTGAGCATATCCACTCTGAAAAGCAAGGTTTTTACAAATCCCCTTTTCGGATTATCACGAGCATGGATTTTCAGGGTGGTTATTTGAAAAGAAAACTGGATTGCAGACTGTCCAAAACCAGCATTCTCTAATTTTTCCCATCCATGTGTGGAATGAATTGTTAAGTGCACCATTATGTAGGTGCTATGTGAGACATATTGGTGCACATGACAAAATTCACATGGTGAGGTAGGGCGAAGGTTTGGAGAGTGGGAGGTGGCTCAGGGCTGGGGCAGAGGACTGCAGTGCAGTGGGGGAGGGTTTTGGCTGGGGTGCAGGCTACAGTGGGGAGAAAGGCACCTTTCCCTCTGCAGAAGTCTGAGCTAAACTGGTTTGGTGTCGGGGAAAGGCTGCCTTTTCCCCATGCCGTAGCAGGTTCAGGACTTGGCTGGGTCAGGGACGGGAGAGCGGTGCCTGTCCATCCACAGCAGCATGCAAATGAGCAGAGAAAATGTCAACACTACTTAAAAACCTACTGGGAGCTGTAGCGCCCGCTTTTCATTCTCACCGAGTCCCTTTTATCCCACTCCAGCAGTCCAAGGGGAACTTAAAGGGGACGCTACTGCCTACTCAGTGTCAAGGGATGGGATCCCGGGGGTCAATGACAATGAGCTCCCTAGAGTACCGGTGTCTGCGCACAGTGGCTAAAAGTCCATTCTCCAGGCTCTGTCATTCTGCACCTGCAGCTTAGCACGTTTTCAGGAGGGGGGAGGTAAATGCTATTACTCAGCCTGAAAATTATCCACGCAGCTCACTGTTCTTCCCATGACCAAGGTGTGCCAAGCTTTCCGACTCAGCTAGTTCTCTCAGCAGCTACCTTGTGTTCATCACAAATGTCTGAGTGCCTTTTATGAGCTAGCTCCAAGCACACAGTTTGATTAAGTGCTTACTAAAGGGCAACACAGAATTCACTGGGTGCAACAGAGCTGGCTAGGAGAGAGACGCATCTAGTTTTACACTGACATGGGACTAAGCCTCACAGACACTTGTGCAGCTGCTCAGGAGAGATTCCAATGCTGCCCGGCTGATTAGTGGAGTGCCCAGTTAGGTTTGTTTGTCTCCGGGTGGTGCACATTGACACATGCCTCAGTGCACATTACAAAATGTATTCCACACATGGCTGGAACAAATCCACACAGGGATGGAAGAGATTAGAGGGAACATTGCTCACAGGCAAAATTAGACTCTACACTCCACCAAGATGTGGATGGAGCTGGGACTTGGGTAGTTGACTAGGTAAAATAGGGCTAGGTCTACACTACAGAGTTTTTCCACAAAAACTCACGGAGCGTACATACCTCAAGCGTGTTTTTGCGCAAGTAAAACGAAAGAACAGAGAGGTTTTTCCGGTGTGAGAGCTCTTACACAAAAAGGTGTGTGTGGACGGGGAACAGGGTGTTTTTGTACAAAAAGAGGCAATCGAAAAAAATCACAGGTGCCCTAGTGGCCATTCTGTACATAGCAATTACAGTTTCCTTTTGAGGGAGCATCCATGCAGTTTTCCGATGTGCTTTTGCAGTGTGGACGCGCTCTTGTGCAAGAAGTTTGTGCGGAAGATCTCTTCCCATTAAAGCATCTTGTGCAAGAAGCCTGCAGTGTAGACATAGCATAGGTGACATCCTCATGGCTCTTCTAACTTACAGTGACTTATCTCCGGCCCCTACAGGTCACTCAGTCAGTGCAGACCAGCTCCTGCCTCCAGCCCCCAGCTCAGGGGTTGAGAGGAGAGAGCCTAGTGCAGTCAGGATGTCTTTATGCAGGGAGCATAAAGAAACCCTGGTGGGGCAGAGAATCAGGACCAAAGCTGCAGTGTTGTCAGGAGTCCTGTCCCGTATTGATTACTCCATGTGGGAATTTAAACTACATTTAATCCAGCTGGAAGCAAGAGAGCTTGGGAGAACTACAAGGTCTGTCTCTAGCCCCTTGGCCCTGTAAAGCATCCCCTTTAAATTCAGTCTTGACAGTGCAGTCTGGTTTCTCCTCTCTACCCTGAGAGACATTGCAGGGACCAGCTGCAAAGGCTGGATCCAGATCTACATTCCCTTGAATTCAGGAGTCTTTGTGATTGGTGAAGCAAAATGCAGGACAATGTAGCACTTTAAAGACTAACAAGATGGGTGATTGGTGTGGGCCCCACCCATCTCTGATTTCACTGCCGTGCTTCCCCGTAGGCCCCTGCAAAGCATTTTACAAGGCAAAGCCTTACATTCCAGCAGGGACCTCGGGGCAATAACTCTCAAAACATCACCCCCTAGGGCTCAGTACCAGCCCATGGACTACCTTGGGCATCAGCACCTGTGCAGTGGCTGACAGAGCAGCAGAGCTGTTTTCATTCGTACATCTGATAGGTGGATGCTCATTATTATTTATACTTCACTAGCACCCAGAGGCCTCAATCCACTGTGCCAGACATTGCATAGACACAGGATAGCAGGTCTGCCCTGAAGAGCTTACAAGGCAGACACCTGGAGGGAGAGGAAAAGAGGTGGAGTAGTTTGCCCAATAACAGATTGCACAACAGTGGTAGAATTAGGAGTAGAGCTTACGTCTGCTCAATTCCACTCTGATGCCCTATCCACTAGGCTACACAATCTCTGTCCAGTTTGTGTATTGTCACCTTGCATATCAATTGATGCCTAATATAATGTAGCCATGAGACGGCAAAAGAGAGCGGCTTGGTTTTGCACTGTGCTCCACCCCAGAAGTGGCCACATTTCAGCAATTCTCCTATACGGTTTACCTCGCTTCCAGCTGATTTGGGAGGCTTCATCATTTAGTGCTATCAAAGCACATTCCTGGGGCAATCTAAGATAGATGAATTCAATAAACAACAAGATCAGAAACAACAGGTCAGATCAGGATATGCAGAGATTATTAAGCAGGAGGAAAAAAGTAGGACGTGTTGGAAGAAAATGGATGTAAAGAAAAAGCAGAGGAAGCTGGCAAATCTATGTTTGTTTGCAGGTTCATTGTTATACAAGGACATTTTCAGCAGGCCTGGTTTTGTAATGATATTTCAGACCTTTGGAGCAGAAACAAATCTTTGCATTTTATTATTCTTACACTAATAAAAGGAAGTGGGGAGGTGAGACTCTGATCTGTATTACACCATCCATCCAGAGTAACTTCTTTGCATAATCTCAACATTGCCCACTGATTTTTCGTAATATAATATGCCATCAGCTGTGTGCACATGTTCGTTTGTGCCCTTCAGCAGCATGTGCACACGTGAATGAGGATATAGCCTAATAAGAAGCAGCATTTAAGGGGATTCAAAGCCAACTGTCACTGCATCTTCAAATGACTGGCAAGATCTAAAGCAGTTAGCACAGAAGGTTCCATTTATGGTTTTTCCTTGTTCTGAGCCTGTGTTTCCTTTGTAATAGGGCTTGTCATTGTTTCACCTTTTTTTGATCATGTCAGCCTCTCTGGGATCAGACTAGAAGTACTGAGCCGGTGTTGCAGCAGATTGTCCTGGGCTTGCGTTAATAGGAATCTTTTAAAAAGATATCTGTGCTATTGCTACATGGTATGTCACAGCATACATACAGATTTAGATGTACGTGCAAGTAGTGGTTGCACTTTGTGTCTGTTCTTCACCTGTACATATATTTGTGATTTTACTGTTTTTTCATCATAGAAAATCCATGATGGAGGTTGTGTGCAGGAATTGGGGAGTATCCCTTTAAATACCTTGGGAGCCCTCTACTGGGAACCAACTGCAAAAGTTAGTTAATAAGTACAGTCATTTGGAACTAGGTTTCCACCCCCCTTTTTCATGTTGTGTTGATAGTACAGACACAATAAGGGTACATCTAGCTACATCCCTTTTTGGCTGTGTGTACACTGGGCCACTTATTCCGGAAAATCAGCCGCTTTTCCGGAATAAGCTGCGAGCTGTCTACACTGGCCCTTGAATTTCCGGAAAAGCAACGATGCTCTACTGTACAAAATCAGCCGCTATTCCGGAAAAACTATTCTGCTCCTGCTTGGGCATAAGTCCTTATTCCGGAACACTGTTCCGGAAAAGGGCCAGTGTAGACAGCCCAGTAGTCTTTTCCGGAAAAAAGCCCCGATCGTGAAAATGGCGATCGGGGCTCTTTTCCGGAAAAGCGTGTCTACATTGGCCACAGACGCTTTTCCGGAAAAAGGGCTTTTCCGGAAAAGCAGCCTGCCAATGTAGATGCTCCTTTTCCGGAAAAACTGAAAACGGAATAGTATTCCGTTTTAAGCATTTCCGGAAATTCATGCCAGTGTAGACACAGCCTTTCGGAAAAGGGATATAGTCTAGACATACCCTAAAAGTGTAATATTGCCCCTTTTGAGCCAAGCAGCTAGTCCAAGTTTGAGGAGTGGGGGTCTGGAGACATACCAGGAGGAAGCATTAATTAGTCCAGTGTTTCTTTGATGCAAAGAATGTACAAAGCCCAGTGTCTCCGAATGCAGAAGGAACAGAGTAGCCAGGCAGTGGGTTTCTCTCTCTCCTCCTTTTAACAACTTTTTAGATACTTAAAAGCTGTCATGTCCCCTATCAGTCTCCTCTTTTCCAGACTAAACAAACCCAGTTCTTTCAATCTTTCCTCATAGCTCATGTTTTCTAGACCTTTAATCATTTTTGTTGCTCTTCTCTGGACCTGCTCCAATTTGTCCACTTCTTTCCTGAAATGTGTTGCCCATAACTGGACACAGTACTCCCGTTGAGGCCTACATCCCAGAATGATGTTTGCTTTTTGTAACAGTCACACTGACTCATTTTTAGTTTGTGGTCCACTATTTCTCCTAGATCCCTTTTTGTGTGTGTGAAACTAATTATTCCTTCCTAAGTGGAGTATTTTCTATTTGTCATCATTGACTTTCATCCTATTTACTTCTGACTATTTCTTCAGTTTGTCCACATATTTTCAATTGTGACCCCCATCCTCCAAAGCATGTGCAGTCCTTTCCAGCTTGGTATCGTCTGCAAACTTAATAAGTGTACTCTCTATGTCGTTATCTAAATCGTGGAAGATTTAGAACAAAACCAATCCCGGTGAACCCCCACTCATTATGCCTTTCCAGCATGACTGTGAACCATTGATAACTGCTCTGGGAACAGTTATTCAACCAGTTATGCACCTACCTTGTAGTAGCCCCATGTAGGTTGTATTTCCCTTTTTTTTTAGTCTGCACCCCTTCCCACCTGCCAACTCCCATCCCGATGGGCGAAAGGTGTTCAGTTTTTCACCATTAGAAAATTGGGAACCCGATGAAGGAACCAAGAACAAAAGGAGCTATTTCTTCTCCACCTCTGTAGCCAACACCAAACCCAAACATTCATCCTCTGTCTTCGGGTATGATACACAATGCCGTTTTTAGCAACAAGGCTGTGTCAATACAGCCCTATTGCTAAAAGTCAGCGCATGTGAACACTGTTTGTCAGCACTTTTGCTGACAAGATATTTCTATTCCCTGCCCCCCCAAAAAACGAGAGCATTCACACTTGCCAGGGCAAAACTTTTGTTCTTCAGGGGAGAGGAGATTTAATCACCCTTGAATGACAAAAGTTCTGTCAATCAATCAAAAGCGTAGACATAGCCTTACTGGCTCCTGCTTGGCTTTTCTTGTCTTATTCCGCTCAGTCTTTCTGTTCCCTGTTGTGTTCTCTCTTGCAACTGGTCACAATACCCAGTCTAACCCTCTATCCCGCAGGGCGCTGATTTCTAGGCATACTCTAGGTTTCAATTTATATGTAGGCCTCATTCAGCTTGAGTGAGGTTTTAAGGCACTTCACAAAATGACTTCTCCCAGCTTCATGGGCAGTGAGTGAGCCTAGGACTGAGGGATTCAAGTCCCCAGTCCTTTCCCCTGCAGGAACTAAGCTCACCACCACCACCACAGGGACAGACCTCCAGCCTCTCTCCTACCTCCCCAGTCCCTGTCCCCGGAGCATGGGAAGGGTAGGTGGCACATGGCCCCAGCCTGCCTAGAGCACAGACAGGGCAGGCAACACAGTGCTGAAGTAGGGGGTGTTCTTGGGGCATGGGTGGAGCAATGCCTGGCAGTTTGGGAAGGCAATGCCTTCCCTGGCCTCTTATACCCACCGCCCATGCCCAGCTCATAATAGTAGTTGTGTTCCACTGAAATGTATCTGAGGCGAGGATTGTAGAACCATAGAACTGGAAGGAACCTCAGAGGTCACCTACTCTAGTCCCCTGCCCTCATATTAAATATTATCGAGACCATCTCCAGCAGGCATTTGTCTGACCTGCTCATTGCACGAGAAGTAACAGTTAATTCGAGGGAAGGGTTTTGGATCGGACTACTGCATCTACACGGGGCAAGTTAATTTGGGATACCGGCATTTTAAAATGGCGACCAGCTGCAAATATGCTAATCAAACAGGGGATATTTAAATCCCATGCTTCATTAGCAACTTCGGTATGCTTCATTTGCCTCCCTAGTCTGAACTACGGGGCAAGTGTAGACATACCCAGGACAGGAAGTTTTCTCCGGTGCCCAATCTAAACTACCTTGAGGCAATTTAAGCCCACTGCGTCTTGTCCTATCCTCAGAGGTTAAGGAGAATAATTTCTCCCTCCTTCTTGGAGCAAGCTTTCACGCGCTATTTGCCATGAGCGTGATTCCCCCACTTGCACACCCTTACTTGCAGTAGCTCAGTGATTGAGTAGCGGCAGCATGGCTCCGTGGACCAAATATAAATGGTCCTGAAAATGGTGGATACCTCCTCAGCACAGCTCAGCTGTGCAACCAGGCCTGAGCTACCATGGCTGCCCTGCTAGTTATGCTGGTAGTAGTTCTCAACAAGTTACTGCCAGAACATGTACATGAGCAGTGAAATCATGCTCCTCACTCATAGGGTGTGTCTAGATTACAGGGTTTTTTCGAAAAAAAAAGTGGTCTTTTTTCGAAAAAACTTCCCCTGCGTCTAGACTGCTGCCGTGTTCTTTCGAAAGTAAATCGAAAGAACACGGCAGTTTTTTCGACCACGCAAAACCTCGTTTTACGAGGAAGAACGCCTTTTTTCAAAAGTTCTCTTTCAAAAAAAGGCGCTATGTAATGCAAACTGTGCTTTTTCGAAAGAGAGCATCCAGACTGCCTAGGTTCTCTCTTTTGTAAAAGTGGCTTTCTTTTTCGAAAGTACTGGTTGTAGTCTAGACGCTCTTTTTCGAAAGAGGCTTTTTCAAAAGTATCTTTCGAAAAATCCTCTTTCAAAAGAGGCTTGCAGTCTAGATGTAGCCCTAGTGTAGATGGAGCCTGAGTTAGTGATAAAGCTGCAAATGGAGAAAGCTGATATACAATTTCCATCTCCAAGAATAAAAGTTCACACGTCAGAAGAACCTCCATGCAAGTTGAAAAGAACAGCTTATACAAATCAGTCATTTAAAAAATAATGCATTTGGGATTTTTTTTTATTTGCCTTTTTTATTTTAGACTCCAGGGTTTATATTTTCGTTTTTCTTGTACAGAGCCCTAGAAACTTGCTTTTCAAAAAATAGAAAGCAGCAGTTCCCACATAATCACTTGTCTCCAGGAGCTGTGGCTTTATGGGAAAACACCAAGACATCATGAGACTCAACATTGTGAGAGTTAGCAAGATTGCTGATGTAAGTGGAAGGAGATTCAGGCTATAAAAGGCCACTGTTTAAACATCATACCCCTGATTGTTCCTGTTCTTTCCTTATACAAGTGCCACTTAAAACACCCAATATAAAAGATACATATTGGTTACAACTCCTGTGGAGTCAGCTCTGAGTATTTCAGAAACTATGAGGTCCTGGTCCATGCTCACTAAGGCTCCTAGCTTAGGTGCCATTGTAATGCAAATAACTATAAATCGATTTGCAGCATTCTTGGGGTAGCAGGGACATTCAGTCATCAAAGAAACATTTTTAATTAACCACTACATCAACAACATAACAAATACCCAGAATACAAAAGGAGGGGGAAGGGATAGTTCAGCAGTTTGACCATCAGCCTACTAAACCCAGGGTTGTGAGTTCAGTCCTTGAGAGGGCCAGTTAGGGATCTGGGGCAAATCTGTCAGGGATGGTACTTAGTCCTGCTGTGAAGACAGGGGACTGGACTCAATGACCCTTCAAAGTCCCTTCCAGCTCTATGCAATAGTCTCTGTATAAATGCAGCAAGAGAAAGGAAAAATGAAAGTCCACTACTTACTGGGGAAGCAGAACCAATAACAGAGAAGGCTGAGATGTTTTGCTTCATTCCTCACGGAAAAGGATAATTATATGTGGCACAATTAATATTAAAGAAAGGAACACGAACAAGAATAGGGAAAGAAGAAATTAGATGTTTGTATTCCAGTTGGCAGGGCCTGTCAAAATTCACCCCAGGGTTTTTAAGGAACTTATCTGAAGCAATCTTGGAATCTTACTAATTACCTTTGGAAGCTCATGGATGATGGGCGAAGTTCCAGAGCACTGGAGAAGGGGTATTGTAGTATCTGCCCTTAAAAATGAAACAGAGGTCCTGGAGAGTTACAGAGCCTGACTGCAATACTGGAAAAATTCTGAAACAAATTATTGACACAATTTATTTGTAAGCACCTAGAGGATAAGAGAGTAATAAGGAATAGCCAGCATGTCTCTATAAACAACAAATCAAGCCAGACCAGCCTAATTTCTTTCTTTGATAGGATTACTGGCCTAATGACTGGGGATGCAGTACATGTGCTTTATCTTCATTTTAGTAAGGCTTTTGACACAGTCCCACACGTCAAAGGAGCTAGGAACACTATCCCTGGCCAATAGCCGTTAATGGACCAATCCTCCATGAATTTACCTAGCTCTTTTTTGAACTCTGTTAAAGTATTGGCCTTCATAACATCCTCTGGCAAGGAGTTCCACAGGTTGACTGTGCACTGTGTGGAAAAAACCCTTCCTTTTGTTTGTTTTAAACCTGTTGCCCATTAATTTCATGTGCTAACACCTAGTTCTTGTGTTATGAGGAGTACATAGCACTTTATTTACTTTCTTACACTTGCCATGATTTTAGAGACCTCTATCACATTCCCCCCTGCAGGTCAGCTGGCAGACTCACTGGGCCCCGGAGTGTACACTCCTGGAAGGGGCATGGCCTTGGGCAAAAGGGTAGGGCAGCCAGCCCCAGCACAGCTTGGTGTGTGCCACCCCCCTCACCCCCAAACACTGTCCAGAGCAGGCCACTCAGGGCTCTGCAGCCCACAGCACAGAGCTCTGGCAGCCATTAAAGAGCCCGGGGCTCTTTTAATTGCCACGCCCCAAGGCAGTTGCCCGCTTACCCTCTCCTCCCCCATCCTCCTTTGTCATCTCTTTTCCAAGCTGAAAAGTGCCTATTGTATTACTCTTGTCTCATCTGGTGGCTGTTCCATACCCCGAATAACGTCTGTTGCCCTTTTCTGAACCTTTTCCAATTCCAATCCCTCTTTTTTTGAGATGGGGCAACCTTATTCAAGATGTGGGCGTACTATTGATTTATAGAGAGGCAATAAGATACTTCCCTCTGATTTTCTATCCCTCTCAAAGATTTCCAACATTCTGTTTGCTATTTTGATCACTGCTACACACAGAGTGGATGTTTTCAGAGAACTTTCCACAAGGACTCCAACGTCTTTCTTGAATGGTGTCTGGGCTGTTCCCCACTCTGGCACTCCAAGTGCAGAAGATAGGGGCCCACAAAGAGCTTAAAAAGGAAAAATCCCTTTGCCGCTACAGTCTCTGCTGACAAAAACTCCCCCAAGTCACAGATTCCATGGCTCTGAGAAACAAACAAGCTGCCACCATCAAGTGATTTTATCCCTAAAACCAGGGGTGAACACTTGAACTCTCCTCACCCCCAGGGGTACCCCCAAGCTCTTTTGCCCTACAAGAGCTTGAAAAAAAGAAAAGAGAAAAACAAGCTGCAGTCTCTAGTAGCTGGCCTCTCAGTATGAGGCAGACAGACAGACCTCCTGTATCTTCCAGAACACAAGAATCAAATCATCACCTTAAAAAAGTGAAAACAAAAGATAAACTTGATAAAACATTCTTGGTTGCTAGATGTTAGAGGAACTAAGGAAAACAAATTAAAACATAGTGGAAAATCTCTAGGAACAATGCTAGGTGGTAAATGGGGAGGGGAGACATAGATTCATACAGAGCAGTTCAAACCAAACCACAAAATAAAGAAAAATTACCTGAATGAGACTAGATTCACTTTTTTTCCCCTTTTACTTTCTTCTCTTTGGTCAGTCCACTTCCATGCCCCGAATTCCTTGGAAGCATGGTAGTCCTGTCTGGGTTTAAGTCATTCTGTGTGTCTCAACTCCTGATTTTTCTCTCCCACACAAGGAAAGCAAGCAAGCAATCTTACAAAATTCAACTTTCAACACTGTAAGCCCATCAGTTCTCTGGCTCCCTGCCAAGCCCTTTGCTAACTACCTGGCTACGTCTACACTGCAGGCTTTTTGAGCAAAAACTTGCAGAGCATCTACACTGCATGCGTGTTCTTGTGCAAGTAAATTTACAGTAAGGCGTTGGAACAGTTCCTTGTGCAAGAGAATAAGCCCACAAGGAATAAGCCCTCTTGCACAAGAAAGCAGTATGGACAGGCAATAGGGGTTTCTTGCGCAAGAAACCCCTAAAGCTAAAATGGCCATCAGAGCTTTCTTGTGCGCAAAAGCACATCTCTTGCGCAAAAGCAAATGCAGTGTGTACGCACTCTTGCGCAAGACCTTTTGTGCAAGAACTCTTGCACAAAACAGTTTTTGCTCAAGAAGCCTGCAGTGTAGAAATAGCCCCTTAGTCACTAGGTGCTTGTCAGCACTCCTATCTATTACAAATGGCAACAGCAAATTAACATTGAATTATTCTGTTGCCCAGTCACCCAGTTTTGTAAGATCCTTTTGACGCTCTTAGCAGTCCATATGGAACTTAACGATTTTGAGTAGTTTGTATCATCTTCAAATTTTGCCACCTCAGTTCACTTTTTTCCAGATTATTTATGAATGTTAAATAGGACTGGTCTCAGTACAAACCCTGGGCAACGCCACTATTTCTCTGTTTCCATTCTGTTTATTCCTAATGCTGTGTTTCTTCTCTTTTAGCCAGTTGCCAGTCCACGGAGGGACCTTCCCTCTTATCCCATGACAGCTTTGTGATGGGTGAGGACCTGGAGATGTCACCTGATGTGCTTAGACTCCACTGAGCCCCTTTATTCTGCCAGCGTGGGCCCCCCTATTACCTAGTCGCCAGGCCAGGCCAGGCCAGGCCAGATTCAGCTGCAGATACAGACACTGAAATCAGCTGTGAGAGGACTCAGCTGAAGGGATTTACTGTAGCAGCCAGGTAGTCACCTAAGCTACGTCTACACTGGCGTGATCTTGCGCAAAAACTCTTTGGCTACGTCTACACTGGCATGATTTTCTGGAAATGCTTTTAATGGAAAAGTTTTCCGTTAAAATCATTTTCGGAAAAGCGTGTCTAGATTGGCAGGATGCTTTTCCGCAAAAGCACTTTTTGTGGAAAAGTGTCCGTGGCCAATCTAGACGCGCTTTTCCGCAAAAAAGCCCCAATCGTCATTTTCGTGATCAGGACTTTTTTGCGGAAAACAGTACTCTGCTGTCTACACGGGCCCTTTTGAACAAAAGTTTTTCGGAAAAAGACTTATGCCCGAACAGGAGCAGCATAGTATTTCTGCAAAAACACTGACAATCTTACATGAGATCGTCAGTGCTTTTGCGGAAATTCAAGCGGCCAGTGTAGACAGCTGGCAAGTTTTTCTGGAAAAGCGGCTGCTTTTCCGGAAAAAGTGGCCAGTCTAGACACAGCCTTTTAGCGCAAGAGTTCTTGCGTTAAAGTATTTGCACAAGAGAGCGTCTACACTGGCATGTGCTTTTACGCAGGAGCATCCTTGCCAGTGTAGACGCTGTCTTGCGCAAGAAAGCTCTGATGGCCATTTTAACCATCGGGCTTTCTTGCGCAAGAAATTCATGTTGCCTGTCTACACTGGCCTCCTGCACAAGAACAGTTGCGCAAAAGGACTTATTCCTGAGCAGGTTGAGGAAAAAAAAAGGGAGGGGGCAACCAACATTGTTGAACAAAGAAAAGGTTGCTGCACCTTTCAAAATCCCCGCATCACATCTGGTACAGAAGTGGGTTTAAATTAAAGGCTAAAAACTACAGTTAGTATTTCTGCAATTTCACATTTAACTTCCTTCAGAACTGTTGAGTGAATACCATCTGATAAACTAAACAGTAATAAGTCACCAAGACCAATTTATTCCTAAATCATCTCTAATGACACCTCAATCAGAGACATTTCCCCAAGATTTGTCACCTAAAAAAAAAAATGGCTCAGGTTTGGGAATCTTCTCCACATCCTCAGCCATGAAGACAGACACAAAGAATTCATTTATTTTCTTCCTGGTGACCTTATTCTCATTTAGCATGTCGATTGTCCAGTGACCCCTCTGGTTATTTAGCAGCCTTCCTGCTTTTGGTATACTTTACAAAATTGCTATTACTTTGAGTTTTTAACTCTCTGTTCTTCATATTCCTTTTTGGCCTTCTTAATTATATTTTTATACTTCATGTAGCAAAGTTTATGCTCCTTTCTATTTTCCTCACTACAATTTAAACTTCCAATTTTCAAGGATGCCTTTTTACCTTTTACTGCTTCTTTCACTTTGTATAGCCACAGTGACACTTTTTTGGTTCTCTTACTATGTTTTTTAATTTGGGGTATACTATTTAAATTAAATCTCTCTTGTGGAATCTTTAGAAAACTTTCTAGGTAGCTTGCAGGGATTTCATTCCTGGCACTGTACCTTGTAATTTCTGGTTAACTTCCTCATTTTAGCCTAGTCCCCCTTTCTGAAATTAACTGCTACGGTGGTGGGCCCAACAGTTT
This sequence comes from Pelodiscus sinensis, assembly GCF_052426305.1. Taxonomy (NCBI): domain Eukaryota; kingdom Metazoa; phylum Chordata; order Testudines; family Trionychidae; genus Pelodiscus; species Pelodiscus sinensis. Next base: position 119,513,461 of record NC_143057.1, read on the forward strand.
TTTCTCCTTCTCCTGTTAGCTTGCTTCCTCCCAGCCTTTTATATAGCCCCAAGCTAATTGGGCAGGCAGCTGTTTCCCATCCACCAATTAGACACAGGTTTTCAAGCCAGCTCCAATTTACTTCCCTTCATGGAAGCTAGTGTGACAGAAAGCTGAGTCAGCAGTTCTTGCCCAGCACCCTGTGACAGGGCATAAAGCCAATCTGGCAAAGGCAGCATGTTCATGTCAGGTATGGGTACGGTATTTTTTTCCCCTCCCTGTAGCTCAGATTCTCTCTCTCTGCTGGGGTGCAGACCACTGTCTGCTGTTGCAAGGAGTTTGAGATATAGCTCTATCTATATTGAACAGAGATATCACTGATGGACGGAGAGTTTCCTATTCTCAAGAGGAAAACATTTACATCTTGATCTCTGGCAGTGTTTCTTAAACTTTTTAACATCGAGGAACACCAAACAATTTTTTTTAATGAGGAACACCAAGGATTTTTTGTTGAGCAAAAAAAAAAAAAGGGTTGGGGAGAAGAGGGAACGAGTCAGGGAGGAAATTATTGAGAAGAAAAAGGGTCGGGGGAAAGTTTAAGAAACACTGATCTGGGGGAATACACAACATTTTACTTATAAGCCAGTAGCAAGTATCAGTATTGTCAATAACAATGCTGCAAGATGCTTTCCAGGGTCCCCCTTCCCAAGTTTTAGTGCTTACTGTCACAAGTTCCAATGCAACCTATGATTCGGTTTGTATCTATGTACACTCCCTTAGAACTCTTCTCTGGAAGGAGTCACCCTGCTCAGGCTGAGGAATGATGTCCCTTGGTAGGGCACATCAGCTCTTTACAAGGTGGGAAATAAGCGATACCCTAGTCTGAGATTTTGCAATATTGGTCTATAGTTTGCACAGCCTTCAATCCATGCTAGTCCTCTTCTTCTCCGGGGTAGCGAAGGCATCTGCTGTCTAACGTGAACCCAACCAGAGGAGTTACTGCAACACAATCCTTACCAATGGACTCTTCTGGGCTTTACACTGTTTTACCACAGAGGTCTTCCGTTGGACTTCCACTTCTGTTTATAGGTGCCTGCCCCTCCCCTTGAGTCTCCATTGGTCCCGTCTCAGAGAAGGACTTTGGGCCTGCCCAGCCCAGGTGCTTGCCCACAGTGAAAGTCACCCAAGTAACTTCAAACAGCCAATAAAAAAAGCCTGGGGTAATACACACACACACGAAGCTGTACCAGTTTAACTTAACCAGTGCAGTTTCTTCATCTCTGTAGGCCCTATCGCCAGGGAGCAACTGCATGGAAGTGTTCATTCCACACTGCCCAGTAACAGCTCCAAGCTAAACAGCCTCCCTTCCCCCCCATTGCTTGGTCTCCCGCTGTGACCCTGTGGGACTTTAGTTAGCATGACAGGGTGGGGTACCCCATCCCGTGCAGAGTGAGCACAACCGGTGAATACGTCCACTGAAATGCCCTTGCTCTCAAGGCTATAAGGCCTGGTAGCCAGAATCAGTGTGGCCACCCCCTCTCTCAATACGGAGTAGCCCAGCAGCCAGCAGGGGAAGTGGACACCACCTCAGGGTGGGTGACAGCTAGGACAGGGGGATCTGGGCCCTACCTGCTCCACCAGGTCCTAGCCCACGGCCCTGTCAGTGGCAAAAGACACTGCCAAGGAATCAGCAGGGATCCAGACCCAAAATGCACAGACTGTTCCCACACATGCAGCTTCCTCCTGCCCCAAGGCCACTTCTTACCTCGTCCCCTGTAGCTGTAGCACCAGGTCTCCTCAGAGTTTCCAGGATATCTGGTGTGGATGATTCCTGGGTTATTACAGACCTCTCCTGCTTTCTGGGTCTCTGCCAGGGCTTCAGTGTCCCTAGCTCCAACTATCAGCACCTCTGGTCCCTCCCAGCCAACATCCTTCTTCTCGGCCGCCAGCCAAAACTGAGTTGGTCTGCTCCTTTTTATACTACCGCTACACTAGAAGCATGTCCAGTAGGGTTGAGGAGATGCATCTTCCTCAGCCCAAAACGCAGAGTTAACTCTTCCCCATTCATTGCGGGAGGGTGGGGGAAGGGGGGAAGAATGCAACCTGTGAAAGATTTAACTGTAAGCATATGAATAGTCCGTTGAAGGAGACCCAGTTGTATTCACATCAAACACAAAGAGCTACTCTGTAATTAGACAAGATACATTGAAAACAGACTCAGAGGGGTTGCTGTGTTAAGCCTGTAACTTTAAAAACAATGGCACCTTAGGCACAGAGAGTTAAGGGACTTGCCCATGGCCATAAAACAGCTCAGTGGCAGAGCCAACCACAGATTCCCAGCTTTCCAGGCCCTCACATCAGAGTACTGGACACTCTTTTTCAAATAGCTCTCCTTTTGTACTGCAGCGTGCGCACTAAGTGCAAAAAGTCCTTGATGGGGTAACATCTCTGCAACAGGGTGAGGCAAACAGCTGCATTAAATTGGCCAGTGTTTCTCTATAAACTTGTTGCCATTGTGCAGGCCATAAATATGGCTCTTTTGCTCTCCTCCATGTTTTTAACAGTGGCTTATGAAAATGATCACTACCAGGGCTGGAAACATTTGTTCATTTCTTTTGATAGAAACAAAAAGATAGCCCCCTACTGGAAACACCTGTTACTGCACCAGGATTTAAACAGCTTCAAGAACTGAAGTCTCCGTTCCACTTGCTAATTACAGCCATGGGTTTGTCTACACAGTAAAGCTATTTCGGGCTACCAGACGTATCCCAAAATTGCTATTCTACCTCTATTGAAGCAGCCCGTTATTTCAAAATAGTTTTCAAAATAACAGACGGCTTATTCTGACATCCCTGTAACCCTTCTTTCACGAGGGTTAAAGGAAATTTCGGAATAGCAAATTATTTCTAAGTTTGGCACTGTGTCGACAGCTACATAATTTGAATTTTGAAAATTGCATAGCTTATTTTGAGCTAAGGGTGCTGTGTAGATGCACCCGTCAGTGGTTAGTTTCAAGATGCATAAATTTAAGGTGCTTTGGGTTTTGCAAGGCCAATAGGGGCTGTTTGGATTTTGGAAAACCAGAGTGTCTTGTACAAATTCATCTCAACTGCAAAAGTCCAGGGCTACTAGACCTGAGTAAATGATCCTCATTTTGCCACAATTGTAGTTACTTCAGGATTGCAGAAGAATCACATCATGCCCCTGTCAGAGTTAGCTGTGTACGTTTTTTTTCCTCCTTTTCTAGTTATTTCACATCTCATATACTCTCCTACTCCAAATGTGTATAAAAACATCTGGGGCGAGGTTTCACTATCTGAGAAAGGGGTATTAGTTGATCAGAATGTGCCGAGTTTTCTTTTTAAGTGTGCTTTTTTTGGTTTGGTTTGCAGTTAGACAGAGACAAGCCTATGCTGTAACACCTGGGTATAGGACCAGATTCCAACACCAGCAACTGCAGCCATTTTGATACTTTGACACAGCTGTTCAGGGTAGCTCCTCAGGTGACCTTATGGAGCTGTGAAAAGAAGAATTTTTGACCCCCTGTCTTCCAGTAAGGCACTGTTGACACTTCTATCCCAAACTGCCTGCATGACCTTGGGCAAGTCACTTAGCCGCTCTGAGTCTCAGGCAAGTAACACAACCCTTCCTTACCTCACAGGCAACATGCCTTCTAATTTTTTCCATCTTCATGCAGAATAAATTTTGTTACGTGCACCAAATCAGGTGCAGATGTGCACCATCAATAGAATCCCATGCTTCCAGTCATGGGCACTGTGAGTGCCCTGCTAATCAGATGGCGGCATCTGAATCTCTCCTGAGTGGCTGCTCAAGTGCTCTGCTTACAGGGAACACTGCTCACCGGGGTGAGGTGGAGATAAATACATTAAAAATTGTGAAGCACTTTGAGATGTATGGATGAGAAGCACTATGTAAAAGCCAGGTGTGAGACAGAGCTGGATTGTTAGTCCTGTGTCGCCAATGGGGAAACTGAGGCACGGGGCAGTGACATGCCTTTCCCCAGGTCACTCAGTGAGTCAGTAGTAATGCCAGGTTTGGGAGCCAGGCCTGACCCTGGTGTACCCTCCCCAGGAGTTTGGTGTACCCTCCCCATCTTTGTCCATGCTGCTGTGTTCCCTTTCCTCTCCTCACCCTCAATCTCCCTCTGCTCCTGCTTGGGTCTTTCTCGCTCCTTTTCTGTTTGGCTCCTCTTCTCTCAGTTGTGCAGTCTCAGGTGAGCTGCTCTCTCCCTGAAGCACCATCGCTCCCCACCCCCCACCCCTTACAACCTGGCTGGCGAGTGCGGGAGGATGCTGCTCAGGGCCTGGGGGAAGCAGGGCTGGCAGCCGGCTAGGGAGCCTCGGGACAAGCGTCTCGTAGTAGCCAGGAGGAGGAGCTGCTGGCGAAGTCTAGCTCCCGGCCTGCGTTTAGACTGGCATGAGAGTGACAGCAGAGGCCCTGGTGGGACTAGGAGGGAGACAGGCATGGCTTTGGGTTGGCCCATCACAAAGACACGGGAAAAACACAGGTTTGCTTTCAAAGAAACTGATGTCCGTGACAGAAACAGCGTGTGAGAAAGCAAGACCGCGAGCTCCTACATTGCTGGAGACGCGGTGTCGTGAACCCACAGGGCTAACACTACTCCCCAGCTTTGCCACTAGCTCTCAGCAGAACCTGTTTGATGTGCCATTCCACGGAGGGTTCTCAGCCTTCCTTCGGGGCAGGCCTCATGACTCCCTGCGTGCCAGGATGGAGCCTTTAGGTCTCAGCTCTCCCACCAGGAGCTCTGTTCAGCAAGTCCAATGGAGACCAGCTTCTGACAGAGACTTGGGCCTGGGACTTTAGGTTGAATTTAGCCACTTCAGGTCGATTTTCCAAACAACGTACGTGCCTCACGAATGAATGCAGGTCACCCCAGATTTGCAGGGACACTCCAACAACGCCGTCAAAACAGTCAGGTTTGTTCATACGCTGGAACGCAGCACGGCAAGTCCTTGGGTGAGCAGAGAGAACTGAAGGTTAAAGACTAGCCCCAGGGAGCCCAGTGCCCCAGCCAAACGGCAGAGCGCACCATGCTCAGGTTCTGTCTCTCCGTCCGACCTCCTTTGGTGAGAGAGCTCCCGGCTTCCCCCACTTCGCATCTTTCAGACCTTTGAGCTCAAGCTGAACAAGTCTTTGTTCAGCTTCCCTTCCATGAGGCAGGAAAATCCATCTCCCACTAGGTGTCAATGTCCCGGAGACTGAGTTTTCCCATTTTCTTCTCTGATTTTCCACTGCCACGGAGTCAGCCTAGGCACATTCTTTTTAATGACATGTTCAGGCTCAGACAGCTAGGCAGTCCCCTTTCTCCCATGTCTCTTAGGCTATCTTCAGAGCAAACTCAGTCCTTTTCCACCCTGAGTAGCCATGCAAAATATCAGGGAAACTGAGGCATGCATATGCGTCGTAAAAATCTTACAGGAAATCCCCACTTGATTACACCTGGGCAGAAGGACAGAGGCCATGTGCTTAGAGTTGGAGGCGGGGATGTACAGGGACTGTGATGGGCTGGGGGCTCACACAGCTGAAGGACAGGGGGAGGGAGACCTGGGAGGGCATCAGGCAAGAAAGAGACCCAGAAAGGAGCAGAGCACAGCTGGATGGGCAGAGTCCCCAGCGTGGGCTGTGGAATCTGGCATTTGTTACGCTTACTACCATGCCACACAGCAGAGCAGATGATGGGCAGGGGTGTAGCCAGCAAAGCGCTAGGAAAAAAGTCCCGCACTAACAAATCACTGTCGGTTGCATGCTATAAGGTCAGTGCCGTATACGCCATTTGCTTTAAGAGCTGCGGACAGGACTGGCCAAGATTGCATCTTATTTTGTAAATTGCACAAAGTAAGATGCAATTTCCACCTACACCTTCTTATTGAGCCAGCAGGGTTCAGGTTATGACAGCATTTCTGCAGGGGCAATGTTTTCATGGTGCAGCAGCTCAGACCCCATTGCACCTCCTAGCGCTAGGACACTCCCAACCCCTGTCATTCAATCAGCAGCTTATCCTGTTTCTCTCTCCACAGACAAGCGGCACAACCACAGAACACACATGGAAATCTCCGCAATGCACAGTTTATGGACTGTGTTTTTGAACTGGGTCCAAAAAAATGTCTCTAACTTTGGCGCCATCTAGTGACTTTCCAAGGTCTCTTTCTGGTTGGAGAGTTTTTTAGCAGAAATATCAGGAACACAAAGTTGCTGGGAGCTGTGTCAATTTGTTAAGGATGATTTCGAGAAGTCCTAGTATCTCTCATGTTGGCAGCTTAAACTATATGAGAGGTGGAAGCCTGATCTTGGACTGTTCCCAGCCTCCTAGGCTACATAGCCAGAGCCTGCTATCTGTCTTGTCATCGGACAGATGACACGAATGAACTCAGAGCGCGCTCGACGACAGACAAGTCTCTCTCATGTACAGATGACCGCACGGGATCTACTCCAATGACTTGTAAGGATGAAGGAAGTTGCACCAAACATATATTACTTTGAGGAAAGCTGTTTGCACAAAGGTTTCTTATCCAATTGCAAAGGATTATGTAACAATTCTGTTGCACCAAAGGATTTCCCGTTCACCAGCAAGCCTGTATGTAAGACTGTAAGACTGCCAGCTCCAAAGGTCAGGCTTCTCCGCTCTGCCCCTTAGAATCATAGAATAATAGGACTGGAAGGGACCTCAAGAGGTCATCGAGTCCAGCCCCCCGCCCTCAAGGCAGGACCCTTGATGTAAAACAGAATCCCTGTGAGGTAGGGAGTGCCAGCCTGAAGGCTGTGATGTGACCACTAGGAAACATGCTTGTACACACTGTTGGACAATGCTAGCCAACAGAGGACATTGCTATATAGATACACTGTATAGAGGTATGGATAATACAGATAGTATACTACAGCCCTGGCCTTCTTCTCCTAGTGCCCCCTGGAGTGTGGACGAGAACTGATTCTCTTCCTTCAAAAGCAAGGAATGCTCACATGAAATCACTGCTTTATGTTTTTAATGACAAGGCTCACGTTCTGTTTTGTTAAATTAAAGATGCAGTGACACATTGAATTGATGAGGAGAGAGAGAGCAAGAGCAAGAGAGAGAGAACCTCCACTTGACTGGCATCCAAACTCCAGTACATATGAGGATTTTATATTTCTTGGGTTAAAATGTGGCCCACAAACCCATACTCCATTCAGAGCCTCTCCGTTCCCGCCCAAATCAGAAGAAAAGAGAAATGCGAGAGCAAAACTGGGAGGGAAGCTAGTCTGAAGGTCTCCTTGTCCTTGGGGTTTTTTAACTCTTCAAAAAAGCCGAGAGGTCAAAGGTTTCAGTGAAATGTTTTTAGATAACACTTATGTCAGCAATGCAGAGGTTAAGTCCAGAGTCAGTGGTACTCCGAGAGCCCCTCAGCTTTGTATGTCCTCACATCTTTCTAATAAATCTGGTTCCAATGACAAGTTTTGATGAAAGCAAAATAGTTTTCATGTCTGTCTTTTCTTTACAAATTTTCAAGTTTTCATGTAAAAGAAATAAAGTAAATCCCAGCAAGCAAAACTGATTTTTTTTCAGATTTTGGGAAAATATGTTGTCCTTTTCAATGGAAACCTAAAGAATCTCATTAAAAATATTCATTTCCTGCTTAAATTTCTATTTTGACAAATAAAAGCTGGTTTCATTCTAAAAAGCTTTAAATGAAAGTTTCAGACAGCTGTGCTTTTTAGCATGTTTCCGCTTCCCTCAGTGAAAAACCTAACAACAAATCTCCAAGAACCAGATCTTGCGAGGCCAGCTGGTACGGAGAGAATGCAATTGGCCGGTATAGCAGAACATACTGACAATTACTTTTGTAAAGGAAATTGTGCCTCACCAATCTACTAGAATTCTTTGAGTTGATCAATAAACATGTGGGCAAGGGTGATCCAGTGGATATAATATACGGATTGGACCTCCCTGGTCTGGCACACTCAGGACCTGACCAGTCCTGAACGAGGGAATGTGCCAGACTAGGGAAGGTCAATTCGTCCCCTTCTGCTGCCAGCCTCCCAGGCTCTCCTGGGGAGTTGCAAGCTTCCAGCTGGGCTCCCCTCCTGGCTGTCAACTCCACTGCCTGGCTCAGTCACTGGGCTGCACTTCTGGACCTGGTCAGGCTCCCTGCCCCCGGGCTGCCAGCCCGGCTCTGCTCCTGACCCCAGACAGGCCTTAGATGGGCTCCTGCCACTGGCCCCCCCAGATGGGCTCCCAGATGTTGGCCCTTCTGCTGTCAAATTTCCATCTAATCCCTGCTCCCAGCCGCCGGGGCTCTCTGGTCCAGCAACATTCATGGTCCTGCTGGATCACAGATGTTGCCAGACCACAGAGGTTCTTCCTGTATTGGATTTTCAGAAAGCCTTTGACAAGATCCCTTACCTGGTACTGATGCTAGGTTTATAAGTCTGCAATTGCCAGGATCGCCACCTCAGGAGCCTATTTAAAAACAATCAGCATTACTTTAGCTATCTCCCAGTCCTCTGGCAGACAGGCTAATTTAAACAATAAGTTACTCCCTGCACTCAGTCATTCTGCAGTTTCATATCTGAGTTCCTTCAAAACTCTTGGGCGAATACCATCTGGTCCTGGTGACCCACTACTGTTTATCAATTTGTTCCAAAATCTCCTTAACTGACACCTCAAGCTGGGACAGTTCCTCAGATTTCTCTCTGAAAAAGAGTGGCTCACATGTGGGAAGTACCCGCACACCACTGCGGTGAAGACCAATGCAAAGAATCCACTTAACTTCTCCGCAACAGACTCATCTTCCTTGAATGCTCCTCTACCACCTCAGTTAGCCAGTGGCCCTCACTGACACTACATCTACACTACCAGTTTTGCTGCAAGAGCCTATGCAAATGAAGCGCAGATTAGCATTGACTCGCGCTTCATTTGCATACTGTCTTCCGATCCATTTTTGCGCTAGGGGGTTTTTTGCGCAAAAACAAACAGTGTGGACGTTTCCTTTTTGCACAACCCCCCCTTTTTGCGCAAGATCGGTCTACCTCCTTTTTTGAGGCATGAGGGGTTTGCACAAAAAGGGGGGTTTGCGCGAAAAGGAAACGTCCACACTGCTTGTTTTTGCACAAAAACCCCTATCGCAAAAACGGATCGGAAGAAAGTATGCAAATGAAGCACGAGAAAATGCTAATCTGTGCTTTATTTGCATAGGCTCTTGCGGCAACACTCATAGTGAAGACATACCCTGACTGTTTGTCAGGTTTCTTGCTTCTGATATACTTCAAAAACATGCTGTTGGTTGTATCTTTTGCTAGTTGCTCTTTGAATTCTTTTTTGGTCTCCCTAAAGATACTTTTACACTTGACTTGTCATGGTGGCATTTTTGGGGGGGGTCCTCTCATTGTTTGGTTTATTTGGGGGCACACATTTAATCTGAGCCCTTATTATGGTGCTTTGAAGCTTCCGGGGACTTTTGTGACATTTCCATTTAACCAGCCTTCTCATTTTTGTGTAGTTCCCCCTTTCGGAGTTAAACGAAGCTTCCAATTTCAAATCATTCCTTGTGTAGTCCTTGGAGATTATTGGGTTTGAACACTTAAAAAAATAGCCTAATTAGTCTTATTAATTCATGTGCAGTCATAGAAATGAGAAATGGGAAAAGAAGATCAACTAATCCTGCAGATCCCTAATGTACAAAAGGATCTCACAAATCTGGGTGACTGGGCAACAAAATAAAAGATAAAATTCCGTGCAGATATATGCAAAATAATATATATGGCAAAATATAATTGTTACCCACACAAAATTCTCACACACTCCAGGGACGCCCACTCCTAAGCTCAGGCATAAACTTACATTCTGCAGGTTTGTGGGGTCTTTTACCCATGAAAGAGCTTTACACAGTAATATCCTACTTAATTTCTATTTATTCATTATCAAAACCAGAATGCACACACCAGGCACACAGTACTCGCCACTCCCAATGAGAGAGATGAACTTGTCTTGATGGCCAGTCAGGATCAGGTCTATCTGGGGGACCCCGGTTTCAGCACTGTGCCACTGGCACAGGGTTGAGATCTGGCAGCTCTGATCTTGGTGCTGTCCCCTAGAGTTGGTTCACAAAGAACTTCCTTTTGGGTGCCATTTTGTATGGTGAAACCTAAGTCCTGCTTAGCTATCCTGTAACCAATTATTTTACTAAAATTATACTAACCAACTGTAACATACTGCAACAGAATCACCTAACCCCACCACCTAAATTGAGTGACACCTAGCAAAAATAATTATTCGGCTGGCAGAAACAATTAAAACCCAGACAGAGATCATACAGCCAAACAATAGGAAAGAGAGGAACATAATCATAGAATGAGGATTCCACAACTTCAACTATTGATAAAGTTTCTTGCCAGACAAAACGGCATCAAACTAAGTCGTCTTTACCCATCTTAAGATCTGTTTTTTTACCTGTTGATATTAGTAGCAATTAGAATGGAATCCCCTTCTTAACAGCCTGGTATGATGCTATTTAATACACTTTAGAAGGAATGTGTATGTGACTCCAAGCTTTACAGCTAATGGCTGATGCTCTTCAATCTGGCTTCAGAGGAAGGCTTTAGGCTTTCTAATATGGCTAGAGACTGTCCAATATGGCTACAGAAAAAACATATTGTTACATAATCCCAACTATACATACAAAAGGATGGGGTCTACATTAGCTGTTACCTGTTAAGAAAGAGATCTTGGGAATAATTGTAGATAGTTTTCTGAATACAGCTATATAATACAAATATATCTATCTCATAGAACTGGAAGGGACCTTGAAGGGTCACTGAGTCAAGTCCCCTGCCTTCACAGCAGGACCAAGTACCATCCCTGACAGATTTTTTTGCCCCAAATTGTCCCCTCAAGGATTGAGCTCATAATTTGGCGTTTAGCAGGCCAATGTTCAAACCACTGAACTATCCCCGCCCCACAATGTGTGCTAGCAGTCAAAAAAGCTAATAGAATATTGGGAATCATTAGGGAAGTGATATATAATAAGACAGAAAATATCATACTGCCTCTATGTAAATCCATGGTATGCCCACATCTTGAATACTACATGCAAATGTGGTTGCACCATCTCAAAAAGATATATCGGTATTGGAAAAGGTTCAGAAAAGGGCAACAAAATAATGTTCGGGCTTCTGGATGAGGAGAGATGAATAAAACAGATTTTTTTCAGCTTGGAAAAGAGATGACTAAGGAATGATAGGTTAGAGATTTATAAAATCATGAATGGTGGGGAAAAATTAAATAAAAATGTGTTATTTACTACTTCACATCACACAAAAACAAGGGGTCGCTCAACGAAATTAATAGGCAGCAGGTTTAAAACAAACCAAAGGAGGTGTTTCTTCATAGTCAGCCTGTGGAACTCTCTGCCAGAGGACGTTGTGAAGGCCAAGACTGTAACAGGGTTCAAAAAAAGAACTAGGTAAATTCATAGAGACTAGGTTCATAGCCAGGGTAGGAAGGGATGCAACACCATATTCTTAATACATATTCTTAGCCTCTGTTCATCAAAAGCTGGGAATGGCCAACATAACTTGATGTTTACCTGTTCTATTCATACCCTCTGGGGCACCTGGCATTGGCCACTTTTGGAAGACAGGCAGGGCCAGCTTTAGGCCGATTCGCCCTATTCCCCCGAATCAGGCCCCGTGCCTAAAAGGGCCCTGTGCCCTAAATCCGGAAGTGTGTTGGTGTGCCGGGCGTGCTGCGGGAGTAGGCGTCGGTCCTGGAGGAGCGTGGCGGCTTCTGTGCGCTGCAGGAGGGGTGAATCGAGCGCAGGGATTTCCCTGCGCCGCGGGAGGGGGAACCAGCTCCTGGGTTTGGTCAGAAGGTGGGACTTTGCCCTGTAGCTGGGGATTTAAAGGGGCTGTGACTTTTTTGTGTGTGTGTGTGTGTGTGCTGTTTTTTTTGTTGTGGGTTTTTTTTTTTTTTTTTGCTGTTCCAAAATTTGTGTGTGGGTTTTTTGGGGTTTTTTTTGGTCAACAAAAAATCCTGGCTGCTGGGGTCCCGTCGAAATAGTTCGAATTGGGCCCCACACTTCTAAAGCTGGCACTAAAGACAGGATACTGGACTAAAGGGACCTTTGGTCTGACCCAGTCTGGCCATTCTTATGTTCTTACCTAGAACCCAGAGGTACCTGCCTCCTACTATAAACTACTAGATACCTCTCCTAGAGCTGAGGTAGAGCCCAGGAGTCTTGACGGGGTCTCTCTCTGTAGAGTGGGTAACAAAGGAAGGATATACATTAAAATGTTAAACCAAACCAGTGTCCCATAAATGACTTGGAACAAGATGTTAGAACATGTTAGTAGTAGAGCTGACGGGGTCGAATAAACATTTAATTTTCTTTCTTTTATATAAGAACTAGAAGATTTATTTAGCATTGGTTGGGTCCTTCAGGGCAGGGGGCTGGAGGTGTGGTGGGTGCAATAGTCAGGACAGGGACTTGGGGACATGGGGAGCTGAGGGCAGGGGGCATGGAGGGGTATAGATGTCAGGGTGGGGGTGAGGCGGGGCTCAGGGAACGGGGCTGGGGATGTAGGGATGCAGGACTCGGGGTTGGGGGTGGGGTGCAGGATTCAATCAGAGCAGGGGGCTGAAAAAGGGGGGGATTCAGGGGACGGGGTGGAAGTTCTTCTGAAACTACAGGTGCCTTGGTAAAGTTTACTGTACATTTCTCTGTGCTGCAGCTAGGCTTTCTTTTTATATAAATAACTTTGAAAGATAATATATTATTTATATTTATATGTATACGTATATATTATGCATTATATATTATATATAAATGTTATATAGTATAAATGTATTTACATTAATATTGCACATATAAATATTATAATATATTTGAATGATAATATCATTATTTTAAGTATTTTTTCTATTTGTATCCCTTTAAGTTTTCACAGTTTAAGTTTCACATAATTTTTATGAGGTCTAAGCATTCTTTTTATTCACTTAAATTTTGGCACAGACAACGGAGAGGTCAGACTATAATTATTTAATAACAGACGCTGAATTGTTAAAAGTTAAAGCTTGGTAATGGCTAAAACACAAACTGTCAACCTCAAATGTTCAAATAAACAAAGTAAATCTCCTGAAATCAAACTCAGCTGAGTTCCCAAACAGTATTCTTCTTACTTTGCTGTAGATTTCAGTTATCAATGGACATATTTTTCCTTTGATTTTGTGTGTTCAGTGCAATCAACAGCTACTAGGGGGCTGGAGTGCATTACCTATGAGGAGAGACTGAGGGATTTGGGTTTGTTTAGTTTGCAGAAAAGAAGAGTGAGGGGGGATTTGATAGCAGCCTTCAACTTCCTGAAGGGAGGTTCCAAAGAGGATGGAGAAAGGCTGTTCTCAGTAATGACAGATGGCAGAACGAGGAGCAATGGTCTCAAGTTACAGAGGGAGAGATCTAGGTTAGACATTAGGAAAAACTATTTCACTGGGAGGCTGGTGAAGTACTGGAATCGGTTACCTAGGGAAATTATGGAATCTCCATCCCTGGAGGTTTTTAAGTCTCGGCTTGACAGGGCCCAGGCTCGGTTGATTTGGTTGGGATTCGTCCTGCTTTGGGCAGGGGGCTGGACTTGATGACCTCCTGAGATCTCTTCCAGCTCTATGATTCTACAAACAAAAGGCTCTAACCCTTCCAAGTCTCTCTGTAGCCCATTTATTGTTGGTGCTACCCTTAGGGGCATAAGCAGTGTTGTTGTAGCCCAGGGTATTAAAGACAAAAGTGGGTAAGGAAATATCTTCTATTGGACTATTAGAGAAAGTTTCGAGCTACACAGAACTCATCTTCAGATGAAGTAAAGCCACATCTTCCCCTGCATCGTCTGCACAGTTTGCCACTAGGGATGTTAAAAATCGTGTAATGGGGTAACTGTGTAACCGCTGAAAATCTCAGTTACACAGCTACCTGTGCTGTGGGCTCTGCAGTGTAAAGTGAACCCTCCTCCCCGGCAGTGAAGTGGACAGCCCTTACCCACCCAGCTCCCAAGGAGGAGGTACAGCTGAGTGTAACCAACACCGTTAACCACGAAGCATCCGTTTCTTGGTTAAATGGTTAGTCAGTTACACTCTTAACATCCCGCTCTACACGAGGGAGTTATTTCGAAATAACCAGCGGAGCATCCACACTGCCGAACCTCTTATTTTGAAAATGGGGCTGATTATTTCGAAATAACTCCTGCTTTCCACGAGGAATAACGCTTCTTTCAAAATAGTTATTTTGAACTGCTGCTATTTTGAAATAACTACTCCCCAGAGTCATTCAAAGTACTTACTCCTCAGGGCTCTAAGTGGAGGTAGCTCATCCACAGTAAGGGAACCTGCTTCGGACTAATTTTGTGGCTTTCCTGTAGTGTGGACAAGCTATTTCAAAATAGTTATTTCCGGAGTTATTTCAAAATAATTTCCTAGTGTCGACATGCCCTTCATTAGTTGTCTCTACCTGCACTTTGCTGGTCACTGTTCTACATACAAAGCTTATTTTTACTGCCAGCTGCCACCAGATGCAGAGAAGGCCAAGGCACAATCCTCCCTAATAAGCAAGCACACAAAGAACTGAGTGGGGGAGGAGAGGAGGGAGCAGGCTCAGAAAACAAGCAGGAAATGTGGGAAGGCACAAGGGAGAAGATTTTTAAAAGGAGGGGGAGACAGAGAGCAGAGGGAGAATTTTAGATCACTGGTCCCAGCAATAGCACACAGCGCTCTACAAACCGACACATCCTGGGAGTAGTATCCCCATTTTAGGGAACCTATTGATTAGCAAAATCAGTCCCTGAAGTTTAGCAGCTATCAACGGTGGGACAGACACTTGTGATGACACAGTGGTGTGCTTATACTGCAGTTGGGTGTGTTGTCTCTTGCTGATTGAGCAAGCATGAAAAAAATAGCAGCAGACTTGCGGTCGCACGGCAATGCAATGGGCTTGTCCAATATCCCCTGTAGGCTAAGCACTTGGGTGGCCACCCAGAAGTGATTCAGACAATGCCCAGCTGATTAGCAGAGCGCCCACAACTGGCAGCGTGTGTTTCTCCTGGTGGTGCACATCTTGCACATGCCTTGGTGCACACCATAAAATTTATTCCACACAGGAATAGAAAAGAAATTAGGTGAATATTACCTGAGTCTCTTTGTTAGGGTGACCATCTGTCCCAATCATGAGATCCTCACAAGTTCATGAGTTGGGTGGGAGTTGGAAGTGGTTTGTGGGTCCTTAATATGCAGGTGGGTTCAAAGAGAGGGAGGACTCCCAGAGAACTTAGTGGCTAGACTGTGGACATCCCTAGTTTAAAGGAATATACGCAGTGGCATAGAGCCATAAAAAGAGACTAGTAGGATGTGAGTTACGTCCTCTGGTCACCTTTCTGTACTGCTCTGCCCTTTGTCAGCTAGATGGGGATAGCTGATTACAGCCCCCTCGCTCTATATAAACCTATTCCCATTCATCCCATGCACTGCACCATGTGACAGCTGCTGCTGTTTAATGCACACAAGCTTTCTCTGAGCAGAAGGGCTCAGTGAGCTCCAAGCCATGAATCGTGCTGAGTTATTCCAAATAACAAACTTGAACACCCACCACTGAGGCTGCTGTAGTTGCTCTTAAAGTTAATCCCGGATGAGGTGAGAGGTTCTTTAAAATACAATCTGGCAGTGTAACCTGGAACTCAATCAGCTGGGAGGCGCTTACCACAGGTGGCTCTTGGCTGGTGGTCCATGCCATGGCCCTAGGACACGCTGCTAGCATGTCTCTGCATGCCCCTTGGAGGAAGCAGAACAGTGTGTCTCCGGGACAGCCTGGGCCTGCAAGCGCCGCCCCTGCAGTCCCCGTTGGCAGGTTCCCAGCTAATGGGAGCTATGGGAAGGGTGTTGAGGGTGGGGACAGCACACAGAGCCACCTCTCCCCCCCCCCTCCCCCCCCCGCCTCCCAGGAACACAGAGACTTCCAGCAGCATGGGTTGGGCCACAGCATGCAGGCAGCCTGCCTGAGCCCTGCTGCATTCAGAGTGACTCAGAAATTGATTTTTGTGCCCCTTCCCCCACCCCCAAGCTGCTGCCCCTAAAGCTCCTGTATCAGTCTGCTCCTCCTCCCCCCCCCCCCCCTTGCTCTGTCATCCCAGCACAACTTGTTTCTGTCCCACTTCCCAAAAGACATTGGACAGCGGTGGGGTTTCACACTGGGGTATCTGGCCAACTGTGCATCAGCCCAAGCCTTCTGGGTGTGTATCAACACCAAATATATACACCAAATATGCCCATGCACACGGGCCATACTAACTGTGACAGCTTTAGGTCATGGTAACTTGCTTCAGCAGGGAAGTCTGTAGCACAGACACGTGCTCCGTGCATGAACTGCAGAGATATTGTACGGGTATCAATCCCAGGCAAATATTGACTACCTTATACTCAGCAGAATGAAGGCAGGAGTGGATGAAATGTTACAAGAACAGGCTGCGTTCAGCCCCAGTACATCATATTGCAAACAGAAATGCAGTTTGACAGAACATCGGACAAGCATTCGATACGTCCCCAGAGAGGTCTGAGGAACACTTTTATCAAGCTATGGGATACCAGATAAGATGATCAACACAAGAAAGGGCTGATACCATGGAAGTAGATGTACAGTGAAATTAGATGCAGGCCTGGATGCGTGGTTTGTTATTGTGATTGGAGTTAGAAAGAAGCTTGTTATAATGGTAGCAATAGCTGGAGCCTGTGGCATGAGTCCTTCCTCTCCGGTGGCCAGCCCAGACTAAGCAGGGGTGCTCCCTTTTATAGTAGCATTACGCTTGTTGCATGCCTGGTAGGGCCATGTGGGTGTGGCCTCTTCAGCCTGCAATGTGGAATTAACCCTTCCCCGTCCAGTGCAGAGTGAATGCACCTCACCCCACTATCACAGAGCAGGCTAAAGAATACACAACACGTTTCGTGGAAAGAAAATCAGAGATGTGAGAGCAAGGAGCTGACAAAGTGGGACATGTTAGAAAATATCACAGAAAGAGGGCTCAGGCATTTGGGCATCCAGGCACGCCATATGGAGGATGGGAGATGTGCAGATTTATTTGAGTATACGCTTCCGTGGGTAAAACTCACTTTGTCAGCTGCATCTGACGAAGTGATTTTTGCCCACAAAAGCTCATGCCCAAATAAATCTGTTAGGGTATGTCTATACTACAGCACTAATTCGAACTAACTTAATTCAAATTAGTTAATTCAAACTAAGCTAATTCGAACTAGCGCATCTAGACCTAAAAACTAGTTTGAACTAGCATTTTGCTAATTTGAACTAGCATGTCCACACTGAGTGGACCCTGAACCGAGGTTAAGGATGGCCGGAAGCAGTGCCGGCAGGGCATCAGATTAGGACTTAGAGCGTGGAGCTGCTGTCTCAGGCTAGCCGAGGGCTGTGCTTAAAGGGACACAACCCCCACCCTGGACAGACAGTTCTCAGGGTTCCCCGCTTGCAAAGCAGTCCTGGCTTGGATTGCCCTGAGTGCCCACACTCGGCTATCAGCCCGGCTGCACTTGCCGCAGGCTGCCATCCGGAGGGGGGGGGTCAATCAAGGGGCTTCTGGAGAGCTTCCACCTCGAGGAGCCCGCAGAGCCAGCCCAGTCCTCCCCATCGGGGGCTCGTACCCCATTCCTCCCTCACCTCCTTCCACTTACCCCTCCCTAGCCCCCCTTCCTGATGTACAAAATAAAGGACAATTGTGTTCAAAAATAGAATCTCTCTTTATTGAACAAAACTCGGGGAGACTGGGAAAAGGAGGTGGGAGAGGGAAAGAGAGAGAGTGGGAGTGGGGAGGGCAACTAAAATGATCAGGGGTTTGGAACAGGTCCCATATGCAGAGAGGCTGAAGAGACTGGGACTTTTCAGCTTAGAAAAGAGGAGACTGAGGGGGGATAAAATAGAGGTCTATAAAAGCATGAGTGGGGTGGAGAGGGTTCATACAGAAACGTTCTTCATTAGTTCCCATAAAGAAGGACTAGAGGACACCAAAGGAAAGGAATGGGTAGCAGGCTTCAAACTAGTAACAGAAAGTTGTTCTTCACAAAGCAAAGAGTCAACCTGTGGAACTCCTTGCTGCAGGAGGCTGTGAAGGCTACAACTAGAACAGAGTTTAAAGGGAAGTGAGATCAAGTCATGGAGGCAGGGTCCATGGAGTGGTATTAGCCAGGGGGTAGGAGTGGTGTCCCTGCCCAAGGTTTGTGGAAGGCTGGAGAGGGATGGCACGAGACAAATGGCTTGGTCACTGTCTCCGGTCCATCCCCTCCAGGGTCCCTAGGGCTGGCTGCTGTCGGCAGACATGCTACTGGGCTAGATGGACCTTTGGTCTGACCCAGGACGACCATTGTAAGCTCACTGGACCCCCTTGATTCTCTTGCACACCTGCTCCTGGGTGGCCAGGCTGGCAGCTCTCCTGCCCTAGACGGCCACTTTCCTGTGCCTAGTGCGGAGATTGTGGACGAGAGCCATGATGTCTGCACTAGCCCAGGCAGGTGCCCACCGCTTGCGGTCCCGGGCAAGCTCCCGGGAGCCGCCAGTCTGGTCCCGGGAAGAGGGGGAGGGCTGGGGGGCATCGGGTGGGTGGCTCGATCCGTGCCAGGTGCAGGGTCTGCTGGCTGGGTGCTGACAGGCTTGCACCTGGCACGGGCACCGTAGCCAGCCCGTGCCCCTTTAAGGGCTCCGGGGCCGGGAAGGGGACAGAAGAGTTTCCCTGGTGTTGGCCAGAGTGGCCACCAGGGAAACCTGGGGAGGGCTAGCCTCCCACTAGTTCGAATTAAGGGGCTACACACCCCTTAATTCGAACTAGCTAGTTCGAACTAGGCTTAATCCTCGTAAAATGAGGTTTTCCTAGTTCGAACTAAGCGCTCCGTTAGTTCGAATTAAATTCGAACTAACGGAGCGCTAGTGTAGCGCCTATGAAAGTTAATTCGAACTAACGTCCGTTAGTTCGAACTAACTTTGTAGTGTAGACATACCCTAACAGCTTAATCTTTAAAGAGCTCTAAGTCTGTGTACACATAAGACAGAGGGCCACATCCAGGTACAATTTTTACCCCCTTCTGTGCCTCTCGACTCCAGCGTGTCAGGCCAGGGCCAGTCCCTCAATTCCTAGGAAAGACAAAAATACGAGGTGGGCGTCCCCATAGAACCTCGGGAGGTCAAACACCTAACCCGACCAGCAGGTAGAGGGTAGAATGACACTCAAAAGTGAGTGTGCTGCTGGACCTATCTTTATACCCATGAGGTCACGTATTTCTCTTTCTTATCTGTGATGCCAAATAGTGCTGGTCTGCCTTTTGTGAGACCAGTTCTTACAAGGGAGTTGTGAACTTAATTTATACTTGTAAGAGAGAGTTAAGAGGATTAAATTGGAAGTACTAGAGATTCTTTTCTCAGTGGGGGATTCCTCTCCCAGGGACGGCTGTGTGTTCGTATCAATATGGGTGCCAGCCGGGCACTTCGCGCAGCCTCGAGCTCAGCTTATTGCCTTAATCGCTCTCTCCTCATATCTATGTTTTCAGCTTCTCAGGATCAGATGAGCCAGCATAGACTATGCTGATTTTATTGCTCCTTCTCTGCCCTGTATGCTTCGGGAACCTCAAAGAGGCAAATAAGATGGATGAGATGGGGGGGGGCTGACTGGCTACACAGGGACGCTAAGTGGACCCTGATAGACGAGGTGGACAGGCCTGCCTGACGCAGCTCAAAAACATCATCAAGGACCACTGGGACAGGAGCCGAGGATGGGTCTATGCCCCACCTGGACACCCACGGGGAGAAGCTCTTCCACATAGCGGCATAGGACAACCTGGTAGCCGGCTTTCTGCTCCCTAGCAGAACTGCCTGCACACCCTCAGAGTAGGCAAGCTTGGGTTGTGTTAGCCATGGATAAGCCACACTGTCAGGTGGAGGGACTTGATGTTCGGGTGGTAGAGGAGACCCCTCTCCCAGGCTTGCATGATCAAGTCCAGAACTAGCGGGAGGAGTTGCAGCTCGTCCTGCACCAGTTCCAATAGCATGGGGTACCAAAACTGTCTGGGCCCGTCCGGGGCTATCAGGATGACCCGAGAATTGGACTGCCTGATCTTGGCTAGAACCCTGGGAACAACGGGAAATGGGGTTGGCCCCGCGAAGCAACCAAGGCATCCCCTGTAGACTCCGCCCCTAGGCCCAGGAACGAGAAGTATTGGGGACACTTCCTGTTCGCCTCTGTGGCAAACAGGTCCACCGGGGGAAGACCCCACTTCTGGAAGAGAGGTAGAAGGGCGGCATCCTTCAAGCACCACTCGTGGACCCTGAAGAACCTGCTCAGTGAGTCTGTCAGCATGTTCTTGAAACCTGGCAAGTACACCGCCTGGAGCTGAATATCGTGGGATATGCAAAACTCCCACAGGAGAACCGCTTCGCAGCACAGGAGAAGACCGAGCTCCCCCTGTCCGCCCGCTTGTTTATATAAAACGCTGCTGCCGTGTTGTCTAGCAGCACCAATATAGATTTCCCTGAGAGAGTGGTCAGGAAGACCTTGCACGCCCTCCTGACAGCCCTCAACTCCCTGATGTTTGTATGCAGGCCCTTTTCGGGGGGAGCCCATAACCCCTGTGTCCTGTGGCGCTCCAAATGTGAACCCCAACTCTCATCAGAGGCATCGGTTATTAGTGTGACCAAGGGAACCTCCGCCCGGAAAGGCACCCCTTTGCACACCTCCCGAGCCCACCATTGCAGGGAGGCAGTCACCTCTGGAGGCACCATCAGGATGGTATCCCAATGTGCTCTGGCTGGGCTGAAAGACCTTGCCAGCCAAGCCTGCAGGTCTGAGTCTCAGCTGGCGTGACGGACCACATACGTGCAGGCCGCCATATGTCTGAGCAGTTTCATGCAATTCCGAGCCGTGGTGAGTGGGGACAGAGTTAGGCCACGCACCATGGCAGCCATAGTTCGGAATCTGGCCCTAGGGAGATACACCCACCCCTTTCTGGCATCTATATAGGCCCTCACAAACTCTATGTCCTGGGAGGGGGTTAGCAGCGACTTCTCGTTTAACATGAGCCCGAGCTTTCTGAAGACGGCCCTTGTAAAGTCTATATGCGCCACAACTTGTTCCCTGGACTGCCTATGAATGAGCCAGTCGTCTAGGTATGGAAACACTTGGACCCCATGCCTCCTGAGAAAGGCTGCCACCACCACCATACATTTTGTAAAGACCCTAGGGGCTGTGGAGAGCCCAAGGGGGAGCACAGAGAATTGATAGTGGGTGTGGGCCACCACAAAATGGAGAAATCTCTTGTGACTTGGCCGTATGGCCACTGGCGGGGGCGTCCGCAGTGAGGATGTCCACTATGAGATCAGAGACCTCGGCCACTGGCTCCACTGGTACCCCCAGATTAGCTGCCAGCCTACGGAGCAACTGTTGATGAGCACTAGTGTCCATTGCCGGCATGGACGGGGCTGGGTCCACCAGGGCCTCATCGAGGGATGACGATGAGGACTCCCTAATGGGCCCAGGGTCTTCCATGACTTATGGAGAGCGGGTCGCCTGTGGGGGTTCCGCACAAGCGGGTTGCGGGGTAGCCACTGGGAGCACTTCCCCTAAAGCCTCCTGCCTCTGTGGACTGTCTACCCTAGAAGACGGAGGAGGTCTCGACATCAAGGCAGACGGGCTGTTCCTCCGATGGGAGACACTGATGCTTGAGAGGGTGGCATTGGGCCCTGCCACTGATGATATGCCCAGGGTGTCCAAAAAGGCCAGGGCCGTTGAGCCTGTTGGGGCCACGTCTGCTGAAACGCTTTCAGCAGCAGCTGGTGCTGAGAACGTGAGCGGTACTAGGACAAAACCCTAGACGAGCGCAACAACTCTGCCTCCGACTCAGAGGAGTAGTCCAAAGCGGACCAGGGCGGTGCCGTGGAGGACTGTCTGGAAGGGAGACAAGGCCTATACCTAGACAAGGACCCCGGCTTCCCTGCTTGGGCCTGTCTGGGTGGAGGCATTAACTGTGGTACTGGAACTCCGGTGCCAGGCAGCTGTTGCACCGAACCGGGAGTAGGGGCTGCAAAAGGCGCCAGTGCCAGTGCTGGCGGCAGTGCCGAGGCCTACGGTGCCATCAAGGCACACGATGCTGGTGCCAGACGCGAGCCCTGAGAACAGGCAGCAATGTGCCGTGTGGTTCCCCCACACTTGCTGGGGATCCGCCGGTGCCTCTGCCACCGGTGCAGGTGTCAACACCATCACCAACGTTGGCATTGGCATCGATGCGGGTGCCATCGAAGTTGCTGGTGCTGACCAGGCTACTGGCTTAGGCGCCGCAACCAGTGACGCCATGGGCCCCCGGTGCCGAAGGCAGAGACCCCTGCTAGTTCAGGGGCGATAGAGTCGAGGCCATCACCTCAACGAGCTCGTGGGCTGCCTCTAATGTCTCCAGAGAGGATGGCTGGTGTGTGGGGATCGAACCTGGGCTCTGAGCACAATGCAGGTCATCACTGCTCCTCTGCACACTGCAGAACTTGCTCTAGGCGAGTCTGGGTGTGGGGCACGTGGCCTGGTAACCTTCCCCTAGAGTCCTTCTTCCTCTTCGGAGCTGGGGACTGTGACCAGTGCTTTGGTGCCGCCATCTTTGGTGCCTCAGTACGGTGTTATACTTAAACGAAGCACACGAGATCTTTTTTAGGGGAAAAGGTAGTACGCCACATTTATTGAGAATACAACAGTTGCATATGCTTTTCAATCACTCACACACACACAAACACCATGCATACACAGTCCCGCCAGACGATGTCATAGTTACCAGTCCAGAGTCTGTATCAATCTAGTGGCCAGCTAGATTGAACACAGAGGGGGAGCAGGGCTTTTGTTGGTCTATCGATCCGATGCTCCTCTGGCGTTGGTGGCAAGACGAACCCAAAGTTCCATAGCAAGGCACCCTGCTTTTATAACCCTTTTCTCTGTTGAAGTCTATGGATTTTGCTATGTCAGTCTGTGACCAGTTACTGTTATCTTGTTGATGTTAATCATTCCCAAAACATCTCCAAGAGGCTCATCCTATCCTGGATTGCTAATCAATTGTTTTTAGGGATGCCTTCACCTTTAGAGCCGTCAATCTGCCAATCTGATCAATTCTTGACCATGGGTGTACACTGATGGTTTCTCTGACGCCGATAGGTCTCTTTGCAGTCTGTCTTTTACAGTTTGGGGCAAAGGGAGTAGCACGTAGGCCAGGAATGGGCAAAATAAGGCCTAGGGGCCGGATCTGACCTGCTAAGCCACTGGATCAGGCCTGTAGACCACTCTGCCAGGGACCCCCAGGCACATAGCTGCTGCAGTTTAAAGCGCAGTCCATGGGCTCTCTACTCTTCAGGGATGGGAAGGTTTCGTGTGATCTCCCTGCCCCCAGCCCAACCTCAACTACATTTGGCTGGAAACACCCAGCCAATCTCCCTGCTCCTATTGGCTGGAAACAACCAGCCAATAGGAGCTGAGAGATTGGCCTGGGGGATAGGGGCGGCACAAGCCTCATGCCCCTCCCGGAGCGGAGAGCCACATGGAGGGAACAGCCTGTAGTTTAAAGTGATCTGGGGCTGCATCAGGCAGGGTACCCAGCCAGCCTAAGCATCCCTCAGCCAGAGCCTACCTCTGGCACCCCTGCCCCTTGCGCACCCTAACTCCTTCCCCCAGGTCACCATCCAAACCTTCTGCATCCCCCTACACCAGGTCACAACTCCTTCCTGGACCCTGTACTCCCTCCTACACCTCTCCCCCAGGCCAGAATCCTCGCCTGCACCCATACCCCCTCCCTGATCCTTCACCCCAATCCCCTGCCCCAGGTCACCACCCAAACCCACTGCAGTCCTCACCCACTTTTCCCCTTCAGAATTCCCTCCCAGACTTTGCAATTCCTCCTAGAGCCCTTCCCCCAGGCCAGAATCCTCTCCTGCACCCATACTCCCTCCCTGACCCTACACTCCAATCCCCTTTCCCAGGTCACAACACCCTCCTTCACCCAAACTCCCTCTCGGACCTCACACCTTCTCCTACACCCTGGTCCCTTACCCCATGTGCCCTTCTGCATCCAGCCTCCATCCTAGATCCCGCATCTCCTCCACAGAAAAGTGCGTCCCTTGACCACTTCCCAAAATTTTGGAGTGGCCCCCCACCAAAAAATATTGCCCACCCCTGCACTAAATGAGTTTCTTTGGCTTGTGTTATGCAGGAGGTCAGATTAGAGGAGCATAATGTTCCCTTCCAGCCATAATGTCTATGAGTTATGTGATTTAAAGTAATCACACCCTTCAATAACTAATCCCAAATACTCAGAAGAGTCTCTCCTATGCATTGTTTTCCCAAATATGGTCAACTGTTCTAAATAATGAAGAAGGCACAATCTGTTCAGGGGCAATGCACATCCAGAAAACAACCCCACCAAGAAAACAGCTTGTACTGAGTAGCCCGTCAGCTCTGTGCACGGTTACGCAGAACTCCTTTTTGCCTATTTGTGCAGGTGACAAAACCCATTAAAGTGGTAAAATGTTGGCAGGACCAAGGTGCAACTAAGATGTCAGAAAAATAGATCGCCAGTGTTGAGCTTGTTATTTGTAGCCTGTTTGTATCCTGTCAAGGGGTATTTTTATTAGGTATTTTTGTGTGTCAGCCCCCAGGGAGAGGGTTAACAAATGGCCCCAAATGGGAAATGTAATCATGTGGAAAAGCAATACAATTATGCTTTCACGAATCCCTGTCATAGCCTGCACATCCATTCCAGCAGGTGAGATGATCTTAGAGTAAGAACACATCCCAAAGCTGTATAATAGCAAGCCATTTCCCAACAGGATCTTAAATGTATAACTCCAAGACAAATATCTCTGACTCCAACGCTCCCGTTTGGATTCATATAATAATGAGCCCATCGTCAGAGCATAATACAAAGGATCACAGAAACACATCTGTATATAATCCCAATGGAGAATTTGACATTGTAACAGTAGATATACACTATGGAATGACCATCGTATTGAACTCCATACCAAGATAGTGGTTTATCAGGCAGTTGTCCTGAATGTCCTGTTGTATGGCTCGGAGTCATGGACAATATATTGTTGCCATGTTTTGAACTCGATCAGTTCTATATGCATTGTCTGAGGAAGTTTGCCCATGTGAACTGGTGGGATAAAAATTCCTAATACGGAGGTTTTAAGCTGTGTGGTGTCATGGGCATGGAAGCAATACTTATGAACAAACAGTTTCGCTGGATTGGTCATGTTATGAGAATGGATGATACACGGATACCAAAAATGGTCTTTTGTGGCCAGCTTGCTCATGGAAAGCTCTCTATCAGTGGTCAATATAAGCACTATAAAGACATCTTAAAGGCCAATATGAAGTCATGCAGCATATCTCCCAATGACCTGGAAACTTTAGTTCAGGACAGATTGTCCTGGCAACAAACCATTGTACAGGCTCTTAATTGCTTTGAGAATCAGCATATCCAGGCTTTGCAGGAAAAGGAAAGGATCCGAAAAGAACATACAGCACCTGCAGTTGGCGGCTTTTTACGTAACATCGGTAATCGGCTCTGCCAATCGAGGATTGGTTTAGTTGCTCATCAAAGGCATCATAGAAGATGAGATCCGTCAGTCAACGGCTCAGTCCAACAAGAAAGTGATACACTTTAATTAGTTCTCAGCTGCAGCCTAGGGGTTAAATTTTCCAGAGCTTTAGGGCATTCCAAAGAGTCATCAATAGGAGCAATGCCGTGAACTTGGGCTATTTTGGGCTACTATTAAACTCTGCCACTGGTGAGATCTGGAGCTTATCATTTATAAACTAAACCCCAGATCTCATGAATGGCAGATTTTAACAACAAACTATTGCTGAACCCAAGGGTGGAGGCTCAACCTGTAGTCTATTTCTCCAAACAGCACCCAGAGTAAACTCAAGATTATTTTAGTATTTAAATCAGAGAGAGTCCACTCGCAGTGAGCCAAGGACATACCAGATGGCATGTTAAGCCTTTTCCATCTCTTCCGACTATCGGTAACTAATGAAGTCAGAGGCTTGTGGTATTTGTTTTAATAAGGTGATGGCCAAATAAGTAAAAAGCTTCATCTGTTGAACAGGAAGCTATCTATCTAGGCTTCTACATTGCATTCATGCCCATTGTACTTGAATGCTTACCGAGCACCTACACACAACTATAAGCCAAGAGTGGAAACAGATGTAGTTTTCCACATCTTCACTTGAACGTTATGGCCTTAAAAAAAAAAAAAAGAAAGTGAGACTTGAGCAGGTCTTTGTGAGATAAGTATCTGGTGGGACGAGTGAGTCTAGGGAAGAAGGCAGCGGGTTTGAATAGCCATGTATAAGCAGCACCTGCTTCCGACTGGCACCCTGTTTATGTATTAACACATGCCTCAGTTACAGGCCTGCTGCTTTTTTTCATCCTGGCCTTCAGAAGCTATGTTAGCTGTTGAATGTGTGTTTAATTTATTGTCTCAGACATATAGTGCTCACAAGAGGCATCATTCTGACATCCTTGCAAGATGGAATTCCATTATTTAGCTACAGGAGTGATACTGACAGCTTCCTTACATTGTCCTTCCTCTTCAAAACATGGCTCAGCCCTGAACTGGAGGGACCCATCACAAAGAAGATTAATTTCATGCCAAGCAAGATACTTGTTGTGCTGCAGACACTTATCAGCTAGGAATTAGACAGAGACCATAACTCCCTTCATCTAACAAGCTGCAAAATCACTTTCAGTTACTCCCACCTTAATAGAATTCAAACCAGGACCCTAGGTAACAGGCTCTGTATCCAGCCATCGAATACACAAGAAACATAAAATTTTCCAGAATTATGATAAAACAAAGGCGTTGGGAAGGCAACCGTTTTGAAATGAGGGAAAGAACAGGACCGGCAGTAGGTAAGAATGTACGGTTCGCTGTCATTCTCCCTTTCTTAGTGTTCTGCAGAACTTTGCTTTCTAAATATTCAAACTAATCAAGGCTTCTCACTGGAAACAATAGCATGTCACACAAATTTAAGATTTTTCATCAGCAATGTGGAAAAAAACATTTGTTCTAGTTTTTTTGCTCTTTCTTCTCTGGCATGGTTTCTCACTTGCTTCTTGCCAATTTCTCACATGCTATCCCTAAATTGGGGGTAACAAAGGAGATTTATTTGGGGTAAGATGATTTCTTCAAGGTTTTCCCTTATCCATGTCATCCCTTTCCCCCTTTAGATTTACCCTTTAAAAATGCCATTGCCCCTATCAGCAGCTGGCAGTGAATTTTAATTTTAAGCTGAATTATAGCTACAGTTAAATAACCATCTCCAAGAGGGTGTGCGGGGGTGTTCACTACAAATTGGTGTCCTCATCCAGCTGGTAGAGAACACACCCATCTGCTCAGAAAACACACAAGAGCTTTGCTCAGCCCTAGTATCAAAACTCAGGGCTCTGAACTCCTGGATTTTGCTGTCTGATTTCAGAATTAGGTGGAGACTATTCTTATTTTTACCTGTTTCAGACCACTTTAAATTCAGGACCTGTTGATGGTAACCCAGCCTTTGGTGGAGTGTTGCTCTTTTCCCCACTGTAGTCATCATTCACTGATGCTCTGGGAAACAAATTGATAGGACCATAGTCAGTGAATGACCATTACTAAGAAGGAGGCTGGGATGGATGGGTGGCAGCAGGGTAAAGTATTTCACCAAAAGATAAAGTGGTATTTATGTATGCTATGGTTCATTTTTCAATTCCCATTTCAAAACAGATGGAATAGCTTTTTAGCCAATACATTTGCATCCAGAAGATCTTATGGGGGAAGGGAGAGACAGGAAAACCAGGGCTGATTCATTAGCTCTTGCCAACTCTTGTGCTGCCTCCGAAATCATGGTTTTTATCAAGCTAAGTGGCAATATGAAGTGAATCAGCCTGAGCCATAAAAGAGGTAGGTAAATGGAGGGGAATTTCAGATGCTATATATTTCACTTTGTGAAGGCTTAGTTTATGGGGCCTTCTGGGTATGAAGAAAGCAGATTTTAAAAATATAAATGATAGAAAACTGGTTAGAAACATATCTAGGCTGTTACTGAAATCTTTCAAAATAAGCGTCAATATCAAATCAGGACCTGAATGATGCATGAGCAGACTGAACCATAATGGGAAAGCTAAGTCAAAGTAAGGAACTTGGCATTTAATTCAGAGTGTGGAGAGGCCCATGTCATTCTATCCTCCTGCAGGAGTGAGTTCCATAGTCTAGAACAGTGGTTCCCAAACTTTTCGGCATCACGCCACCTTTTTGATTTTTGAGAAGCCTTCCCCCCTCCCTCCCAATAGCTGCAAAACTTGAGGGAAAAAAAAAGAAAAGGAACTGACGGGGGCCGAAAAACAAAAATAGCAGCAAAATTTTGGAGGAGGGGGGGCTGGGTCGCCTCGTGCCCCTCCCCTGAATTTCTTCTCACACACACACACACACACACACACACACACACACACACACACACACACACACACACACAGAGCCACCCCCCACTGGGGACACTCCCTCCAGTTTGGGAACCCATGGTCTAGAAGATCCAACTCCAGGGGAAGTTCTGTCACCCACATTCAGAAGTCTCTCTCGTTTGTCAGTTTCCAACAGAACTTGGCTGACACTGAAGGTCACATTCACAAAGGAAAAAGGGTGATCTCAGGGAGGTAGGGCCAAGACTAGGAAGAGCTTTGAATATCTGGACAGACACTGAATTGGACTTGGTATTCTCTCCCCACAGTAGTCCCTGGCCGGTAAAGTTTAAGGCACATGGTGGGAATGGTTTGTAGAATCTCATCTTGCTGGCACCTGTGTTGTACTTATGTCCTATAAGTAAATACAGGAATCCCCTATCCAGGGGTCACTTCCCATCTGTACTACAAACTAAAATTATTGTGCTGGACCAAGTCTTTGAAATGATGGACGAAGGAAATAAAATATGTAACATTGTAGATATCAAACAATGTCAAAGGATGGTCTAGTGATGCATGCCAAAGGTATATAACCTACTCTCAGGGCTCAAAGGCTTTATTTTGGAGGCATTCCAAATATCACCATATTAAATGAAAGTGGAAAAAAACTCCCACACAAGATAATATTGTTTAAATAATACACTCTATTTTATTTTTGTCTTAAAATAGTTTAACCTTTATGCTACAGACTTGTTTCAAAAAACAGAAGGTCTCATCTTGCACCAAAAAATATATATATATTTATATATATATATAACACTCTGTTTTATTATTAATTTTTTCCTCCAAAGACCATTAAATACTAGATGGAAAAATGAAAACTGAATAATGAGTGTCTAGAAGAACCAAATTTTTTAACAAGAGTTCCACATTTTAAATATTAAATTCTAAGCAATGATTTGTCTCCACTGCAGAAGATTCCAAGTTTGAACACTAGCAATAGAGGAACTGCTGAACCATAAAGGGCTTAAGACAGTGCTCACTGAAGTCAATGGGAAGCCTCCAATTGCCTTCAGTGGGCTTTGGGATCAGGCCCCAAGTGCATTGGTTCTTAGCCATACAATGGCTAACATTTCACTTTCCTGTTGAGAAGAGCAAAATTGTCCAGGCACCTTTTGCTCTGTTAAAAAATATCCCCCAAAACAAAAACAAAAAGGAAAAAGAAAATACTCCCTAGCTATCCAGTGATTGTGGTTTTAGATCATGAACCTTTAACATTTCTTAAAAGAATAAAAGAAATATGTAGTGTTTTAAATAAAAGAAAACCAGCATCAGACTAAAATACATGATTTGTTTAAAACAAACACAGTGCACAATTGAAGGAAGTTTGGTTAGGATGCAGTCATTTTTATATATACATGGAAGTCACATCATATACAAACTGAGAAACAGAAAGTCTGTTTTCAATTTTTTCAATGGAAGGACTACAAATGGGTCCCTGCAGCTTTCTTAGAAACCGATCTTTTAAAGACAACTTCATGAAACAGTAAAAAGCAGTCACTCTAAATCAGCTTTCCCAGTTAACCTACAGCATGGTGCTAATCTGCTAAAGTGATGGATAAGTTATGTAATTAACTAATTATGAAAAAGATCAATAGCCACTATTAATATAGTGTATCAATATTACAGGACACTTCTCTATTGCAATGAGTATGGATTCCACTCTCTACACTCCCTCCCACCCCTAAACAAAGAGACCAGTTACAAGAAGCACCAAATACATTTTACAGGTTATGGTCATGCAACACGCTGATCGCCGTTTAATGTTTTAAAAACAGAACATAAATCCTTTACCTAGTTGCTGTTTAAAGTGCAGTCACAACCTTTCCACTTTTTGAAGCAAAGCAAACCACTTATTAACAATACTAGAATTTTTTTTTAACAAATCTGTGCTAAAAAGGCAAAAAATCTGTCCATACAGCAAGTTTTTGGAAGCCAAACAAACTTTGTGAGCCACTCTCTACTTATGCAAACTGACACCAAATCAACCAGACCAGGACTTGTGATATCCTGTCTACTTGCTGTTTAACCCTAGCTAGTAAAAATTCTGTGTTGGAATTACAGAAAAATTCCATTGAAAGCATTCTGAATACAAAACGACATATTTCGATTGCACAATAGATATTTAAAGTGAACATCCTCTTGTTTTGAAGTTTATCTTTGGTTTTTGCTTTGAACAAAAGCCAGTGAGAGTGATTAAGGGCTACTTCAGTACTTACTACATGGACTAATACTTACTCAGATGTCTAGTCCAATTGATTTCACTGTAGTAAGCACCAGGCTTTGTTTGAAGGATCAGACCCTAAGAGGTACAAACACTAAGATAGAAACCATGACCTAAGACTGGGAAAATGGGAAAGAATTACTTAAAACCAAAGGATAAGTTTATGTCCTGATCCTGCAAAGAATTTAAGTATTTGAGCAGATGCATTGATTTCCATGGGGCTACTCTGGTGCTTGAAGTTACACATCTGCTTATATACTGTGCTGGAATGGGGTCTGAGAGCATACATTTTTGGAGAAGATAATTGAAGGAAAGAGGTGAAGTATAAAAGGAACCTTTCCAAAGGTGGAAGATTGAGAGGCATGGTTTAAAAAAAGCAGCATCCTAACATTCAGATCCTTTTAAAATGGGCATGGGTGCTGGGTCTTTTCATGACTATATTCTTATACTTTTGTGCTGATCAGCTGTTATTAAGTCATTGCAATTTAAAAAAAGTAACATGCTGTGGCAAATGACCAGTCAAACGTCATAGGCCAAGACGACAGAAGACACAGAACTGAATAGAATGTAAACTATAAATTACATAGAAAATGGCAATGCTTTAATTAAAAAGCTGTCCAGTGCACATGCTATGGGACTTTCTATTAAATGACAGTCCTGATAGTAAAGAAACCAAATCACATTGGCTACGTCTACACTGGCCCCTTTTCCGGAAGGGGCATGTAAATTTCAGCAGTCGTCGTAGGGAAATCCGCAGGGGATTTAAATATCCCCCGCGGCATTTAAATAAAAATGTCCGCCGCTTTTTT
This sequence comes from Pelodiscus sinensis, assembly GCF_052426305.1. Taxonomy (NCBI): domain Eukaryota; kingdom Metazoa; phylum Chordata; order Testudines; family Trionychidae; genus Pelodiscus; species Pelodiscus sinensis. Next base: position 119,545,034 of record NC_143057.1, read on the forward strand.
CCGGCTTTTAAAAAAGCTGGAAGAGAGTGTCTAGACTGGCCCCGATCCTCCGGAAAAAGCGCCCTTTTCCGGAGGCTCTTATTCCTACTTTGAAGTAGGAATAAGACCCTCCGGAAAAGGGCGCTTTTTCCGGAGGATCGGGGCCAGTCTAGACGCTCTTTCCCGGCTTTTTTAAAAGCCGGAAAAAAGCGGCGGACATTTTTATTTAAATGCCGCGGGGGATATTTAAATCCCCCGCGGATTTCCCTACGACGACTGCTGAAATTTACATGCCCCTTCCGGAAAAGGGGCCAGTGTAGACGTAGCCATTGGGTATAAATATTGGTGGTCCAATTTTCAGAAGGCCTGAGCTCCTGCAGGTCCACTGAAATCAACGAAGTAGGACTCAGAACCTCTCAACATCAGACCACCACTAACTCTGATGTTCACACAGCAAAAACACTAGGTTCTACAAACAAAATAAATTTACTGGTAAATAAAAATAATTTTGATATCACTTCAGAGATGGGAGAGGATGGGAGCGTGTATCTGTCTGCACAAATTATTTCTTTAGATTAACACACAATGCATAACTGTAGGTGTCAAATTCAGTGCTATCAAGTTTTCATACTAGGAAAAAATCCTCCTTTGAGAAGGTAAAATATTTTAAGCGATATTAAAATGACACTGCATTCTGATGGAAAAGGAAATTCTCCAGGAGCTTGAAGTCCATAAAGCTAAGAACTGGGCTTCTGAAGCTGAAGCTACAACAATGAACTTCGGTGCCATAAACAGGGGAAAGGATTGGAGGCCAAAAACACAGTGACATTGCATTACAGTAGATATTTGCGTCTGGTATCCTCGTCCAAAGTGAGATCGACTACTTCCGGGGGTGAAGACCAATTCTGCTGGGGGGTCACAGCTGTCCATGACTGTGTTTGTCGAGTGCTAATGTACTGCGAGCCTGAGCCATGCTTCCAGGAAGACACACTCTGAATCACACCTCCCCTAGGATGGGCACACCTGCAGCAAAGCAAAGAGCAAAAACATTAGCACTACTGGCAACTCTCCACGTAAGATCCTTAGTTGCAATATTTCAAGGTGTTAATTAATAGGTCTCTTCAAACTTTCATCATGCTTTTTCCATTTGTGGAGTCCAGGAGGTTTGTGCCAACATTACTTATGACAGCTTTTATACACACATTGACAGTAAGCCCTGGAACTCAAGCCCACAAAACTGAAAACAGCAAAGCTCTTAGAATGAAATTTCCTTGCACTCAGACATTGAATTCACAAAGGATCAAACACTACCAACAGAAAAGAATGATGCTCCAATGAAGTTGTGCATGTGTAACTCCTAACACCACACATAGGAGACTATGTTCCACAACATGTAGCATCATGTACTGTTCAAATATGTGCACTGTACTGGGAGGAAAAAAGGTGTTTTTTTCTGCTGGGAATTACAGCCATTAGTCTTTTTAAATAAGCGTTTCAATAGGAAAACCTTTCACGAAGGAAAAAAACCTATATATGAGACCAGATTCCCATTAATAGAAGAGATACTTGCCTTGCAGCAATTATAGTAGACATATATCTATGTTTTGTACATTATTTTAAATTTAACTCACTTTGTTTCCTTTGTACCCAGTGGGTAAGCATACCTGTATTATGCTCACTATGTATTATATTCTGCTTTATTTTATTCAGCAGTAATAGAAGAAACCTACATGCTTTAACTCTGTAAGACATTGTGTTTAGCAGTTAGCATGAGGCTAACTTTAGCACATATAGTAAACCTAAGTAATCCATAAGTTATGGGGAGCTGGAGACAGTAGAGTGTAGGGAGAGAATTTTGTCCATAAGGACATCAGCCAACCACAGAAACATGAACACACAACAGCTTCTGGAAGGTTTTGCACAAGACATCCAACTGTAAGAGTGTCATGGCAACCAATTGACATATATGATAATCAGTTAAAATTATGAATGAAGGAGGACACCCTCACATTGCTATGGGGAGGAAATACAAATAAGGAAGAAGGGAGAAACGCATACGGACTATGCATTAGACATGATAACGCCAGCATAACACATAAAAGTGGTATCCCAGCATAGGGTCAGTTGGAAAGAAAGATGTAGCTCTTGGGAGGGGCCAGAATAAGGGCCCCAGGTGAAGATGAGGAAGGTGATGGTGATGAGGAAGATAACGGCTAACATTTCAGGCTGTTCTGCAAGGGATGGTGTGCATATAAATGTTCAGACGTACTTGCTATGTTCTCTTTCTGCCTGGCTGAGTTGGAGAGCGTGTGTGACTGCAAAAATATATTCATAAATTACTAGGGGATGGTGCCCCCTGCTTGCTAGCTCGCCACCCCCACCCCTCCAGGGGTAGGCAGCCCCCACTCTCCCCCTGGCCATCGGGAGGGCAGGGAGAGGGGTTGGGCGGGACCAAGGCTGGCCCGGCTCTCCCCCTCTGGTGGTGGCGGGGGCGTGGCTTACAGTCCTCTCCTTCCATCAGGGAGGGGGAGGGGCAAGGCCACATGGTTCCCATGCGCTCCCCAGGGATGCCGCACATGTCCTGCATGCCCCCTCCCTTCACCCAACCCCTCGCGAGGCTCTGTGGCTCCCAAATGCCCATTACCCAAGCCTCCAAGAGGCTCCCACATGCCCCCCCACCCAAACCCCCGCAAAGCCAATCCTGGCTCCCCTCCCCAGCCACCGGGAAGAGTTGGGCTGTGGCCGTGCCAGCCTAGGCCCCTTCTCCCTCCCCTTCTCCACCTGCCAGGGCCCCTCTTCTTTCTCCCCATTGGGTCCATTTCTCCCCTCCCTTACAAGCCAGGGCTCTCGTGTCCCTCTGCCCCCCACCAGCCACATCCCCCTTTTCCCTCTCCTCCCCGCCAACGCCCCCTGTCCCTCCGCACCACGGCCTAACTTACTCCAGTGGCCGGGTGGCATTGCATGCCAGGCCAGCTCCCGGGCTCAGCTCTCCCCACCACGCACTGGGAGGGCCCAAGCCACGCCACACCAAGCCTGGCTTTCCCTCTGCTGCTGGGAAGGGAAGGGGAGGGCTCGGGCTGTGGGCCCAGGGGATGGGCGGGGCATGTCCCTGTGGGATGCAGAGTGACATGACGATGTCACTCTGTCATCCCACAGGAAAAACTATTTAAAAGTATATAAGGATTTACATGTCAATACAAAAGTTCCAATGGGGAGTGTTGCACCTCTACAAATCAGGGTTCGCAACCATTGAATAATTTCAACAATATTGAGCCTGATTTTGGAGAAATCAACACTCAAGGTAGTAACTAGGAGTTCTCATTCATCATTTATAGATCAGGCTAAGACTGGTGCCCAAAAAGGGACCATGTCAGTAATCTCCCTACCTGGAACAGGTAAACACAGGATTTTTTTAAAAATCTAAATTAAAAACCAGGTAACCTCTTAGTCAGAATTTGGAAGAGCCCAGCAAGAAGTGAGTGTTGGTGATGCTGCTAAGTGTAAGCATGATTTTTATGCTTTATCTTCTTATTTCATTGTGCCAATACAGTAAAACTGTGTAACAACACTAACGCTTTGTCATGGAGAGCTGATAACCTTTGGCTAGGCATAGTTTATAGAGGGTGAATCAGTTCAGTCAGATATTATTAAGTAACACTGCAAGCATTGTTGTTTATTTGCTTCAGCAAAATAAAAATTAAAAAAAAAAGAGATCCACTCGCTACAATATTGACCTCCTGTGATCTGGCAAATTCTCTGGTTTAGCAGGTCTCCAGGGTACTGGACTAGAGAGGTTCAATCTGAATTCAAATGTATTAAAGGTCATGGAGGAGATTTTGTACAAATACAAAAGCACCAGGCTAATTTTTAATCACTCTAACTTGAAGGTTTGATCATATGTTTAATGCAATGCAATAACTAATGGTGGGTAATGACTCAAATGGAGAAATGAGATGCAACAAGACTGTCTAAGCACTACTGTAATATAAATCCTACTTCCATCAAAGCAGGGTGTTAAAACCCCAGGAAACTAAATTAAATAGTAATATGAAGGAATGGTTAAACAATTAGTATCAAAGGAACAAGGGATAAACCCTTACTTACCAGAATGTACAGAAAACTTTGTCCCCACCACAAGTCTTAGAGACCTTATAACTATGCACATTTAGTCCATATCCTGTCATCTGCCACGCCAAGAGTCTTTGTGCCTTCAAAGGCCATGTCTTCACTACATGGAAGAGCGATGCTGCCAATTTATTTTAGGTTTTGTATCACGTCACTAGGTTATGATTTTTCATACTTTGTTGCAACAAAACTTAATATTTTGCGTACAAAGATATAAATACATTTAATAAGACTAAAACATTTTTCTTTGTGGAACTAAACTATTTCAGTATAAGAATTAAGATCTAGCTACAATCGTTGCAAAAATCACTGAAAGATAAATAGTGTGTGTCAATGAACAGTTTAATTGTAACTAATTTACACACACACACACACACACACACACACACACACACACACACACACACACACACACACACACACAAATCTGATCTGAGTTTGTCAGGCAATATGGCCAGTCTGGTAAAATCCAGATTAAAATTAAGAAGTTTACTGAGCAAAACATCCTAGTGTAGGATTAGTAACTATAGCAGCTACAATGCAGCAGTCATGTGGTCCTGGAAGCTTGTTCAGGGGAGCACCTCCCCAATTACATGCAGGGTTACAAGCTCCAGTGTTTGTACCATGTGAAGAAACCAAAGAAAACAGACTTGGTTGTAAACTTCCAAATGATTAACTCTAATGCTGAACTTAAAAAACAAAGCTCATGATACCATCTACATGTTTTGTTAGTCTATAAAGTGCTACCAGACTATTTGTTGTTGTTTAAGTTTATCCTGTACAGACTAACTCGGCTACCCCCTGAAGCTTCTAATACTGAAGTAAGGATGCACTGGAATCAATGGCAGCAGCCTGACATAAGGAAACTCTTTGGTGCAGTGATATCTTCAAAGCCAAATTATTTTGTCCCCAAACAGCAATATACTGAACTGGGGTAGGACAAATCATCATGGACAGTATTGAATTTTTTGCCTGTACTTATGGTGTCAGTGTATATATGTACTAGAAAACAATATGTATCTAACATGGATATATTGTGAAGAGCTTATGAGGGGAAAGTGCAACCCTTAGCTATAAGTCAAAAAGGATTTATGGGCACTGATTTAAGATTTTTTGCATCTCTTGCCACTGCTAGATAACCTTCTTAAAATAAGTGCTAGTTCCAAGTGTATTTAAAAAAAAAAACTGATGAAAGCTGGATCAATTTTCCCCGGAGTTATTTGGGTTACATTCCCCTCATTTCTCTGTGATATGAGATGAGGGTTTTCCTAGTTTTGAAATCTTCCTTGCCCAAGCTGATTTTTTTAATGTTTCTTTTACTGCTCTTTAGAAATATCAGAACTGGAATATGGCATTCATGTATCCTATTCTGCCTTGTGACCTGCTTTTTAACCTTAGATGTAAAGTTTAAGATGGCTTTTCCATATTCCTTATTTTGGTGTTTTGTATCTCTGCAATTCATTTTGAGTACAAGTTTTGAGCTCTAGGTAAATGTAGGTTTGGTTGTTTTTTTTTTAAAAGAAATGCCTTTAAAATGACTGACAAGACAGTGGCCAAAGCAGAAGTCTTTCACGATGCCTTAGTACACAAAAACATGATAGCTGCGGTGCATCATTCCAATGTAAAATGACAGTCTCTTTGGCCTATACTACACGCTAAATCAGCCCAATCGATGCAACAGTGTTGATTTACTGGGTCTGGTGAAGACATCATGAGCCATGGGACAGTGCTCTCCCATCGACTTCAGTACTTCAACTCCACAAGAAGCAGGAGGTAAGTCAGCCAAGATCATCTTCCATTGGCTCAGCAATGTAGTCACTGTTAGGTAAATGTAAACTATGTTGCTCATGGGTGTGTGATTTTTTTCCACAGCACAGAATGATACAACTTACATTGACTTAAGTGGCAATTTAAACCAGGCATTAAACTAAAGGTAATTTCTCACCCTGAAGATGACAAAAATCTAGCAAGAGATGTACTACGTACAAATGATTCCGGACAAAAACAAAAATTCATATAATTGAACAAATCACACAAGGCAGCCAACTTCAGAAGGTTCAAACATTAGCTTCGGAATCATGCTTTATGTGAGCCTAAGGGAAATACAACATGACCAAAACAGAAAAAGAAGAAACAGAGAAGGATTCTTTTTTAAATACATGCATGGTAGGAAATCCATTCCATAAAACTAAAAAACCCCAAACACATAAATAAATTCTAAATAGGAAACACAACCAAAAGGTGCACATTTCAAACAGAACTGATGAGAAATGGTCTCCCCATTGATACAAATACAAAATAGTTACAAAGGAAAACCCACCTGAGGATAAAAACATTACACCTTTCCTTCCTTTCTGATGTACAGGAAATATTTCCCCATAAACAAACCTATGTCTACTAAAACTAATTTTCACCAGCAATTGTGAATTGAATTTAGAAAGGTTTGAATTTTAAGTATTGCTGAGAGAACAACTTACAAATTTTAACAAAGTGAGAGAGAGAGAGAAAGAGAGAGAGAGAGAGATGAGAAATAAACGTGACTGGTATTAACACAAACTAGTAGTGGAGGACAAACCTAAATAAACCCAATTTAGGTTTGTCCTCCACTACTAATCACATTCATTTCTCATTTACTATGAGGAGAAAGGTCCTGTAAACAGTACATCTAGAGATCGAATCCATGTATTCCAAGTGGAATAGCCTTTAAAAGGAATATAAATCTTCCATAAAATAGCGCTCAACCTGCATACACAAACATCCGTCGATCTAGTTCCCCTCTTCCCCAAATCCTGCAAATCCCACGGGGCTAGGGGCATACCTGGGTCCGATGTGATCAGCCCCTGAGTTGAGGCTTAGGGCCTCCCCCAGCACTGGGGAGTCTGTGCTGGCACTCTAGCTCCCACAGCGCCTCCCCGCAGCCACCACTGATTTTTCTGTGGGTCAGGGGTCCCCAACCCAAAAAAGTTCCCACCCCTGCTCTAAACCCTCAGTCTCTAGGTGCACTTTAGCCAAAGACAAGGATTCTGTAACTTCCTACTAACAAAAGTCCTGCCATCTGTCCTGGCAGTAAGTCACCTTCTTGCACAATGCATCTGACGAAGTGGGTCTTTGCCCACGAAAGCTTATGCTCCTACACTTCAGTTAGTCTATAAGGTGCCACAGGACTCCTCGTCGCTTTTGCAGATTCAGACTAACACGGCTACCCCTCTGATTCTTGCACAATGTTCCTCCTCACCAGAGAAATTTCTGTACCTGTGTCTTCCCATCCAAGGCATTCCCTGCCATTATGGCCTCATGCCTGGCTGTGCAGAGGCCAGTTTTACAAACAGGCATGCTAAGTGGCAGGAACTGGAGGGGCTTCTGTGCTCAGGCTACTAGCATTCACAGGGGTTACCTGCTATCTGCTTCCTTCCAGCATAGGGCATTTATTCTTTAGGTGATCAGTGAGGCCCATAAGCAGGAATTTCTGGGGGAGGGAGGGGAGAGCCATGGGAGGGGGACTGGTGACTGCCCTGACCCCACAGCCCTGCCCTGCCCTGCCTCTGACATCACTCCTTGGAGGGGAGTGGAAAGGAGAGAATCAGTCCCAGCCTTTCCCTGGCTGGCCAGAGCACAGGGGAGGGAGGCTGGGGCAACATACCACCCCAGCCTCATGCTTACCTGGAGGACCATGGGGGCAGGGAGTTCACACCATTTGCACCCACCCTGCGTACAGGCCTGTCAGTGGAACTAGTGATAGCACCTTCTGAACTCTTCTGTTTTCACAGTAGCTTTGGGTCAGCGATGAGAAGAATGGTTCTGAGGAAGATGCTCAGTCACCCTCTTCCTTCATAGGAACCCTGTTTTCACTAAGTTTCAATCCTGCCCTCTGGTTTATTCACAAGGGATGCCTATGTTTGCTCAACAGCATCAGCCAGAGACTCCATCTCATCCCTAGTTTTTAATCTTCTTGTTCCATAGGCACAGTTTGACATTATCTTTACATATACTTTAGGAAATGCTCCTGAGGGATGAGGTCAAGCATTCCTTCAAAGGTTAACACCTTTTGCCCTTTATCCACTTTTCCACCAAAACACATCTAGTCTACATATGCCACATTATTTATCTCAAGTTACATCATCTGGAACCGCTTCAAAACCATTTCTTTGAATTTACAATAATCCAACGCATCCCTAATTGGCATCTTATTGAATATATCCAGAGCTTTACCAGTACATTTTGCAACCAAAGTGGGTACCTTCTGCTCATCAGGAATCTTATGAATCATACACAGCCTCTCCAAGGTAATGAAATATTCAGCATTATCACCTGCCTCTTTGTATGCAGGACACAGCTGTTCCCATTTGTGGATTTCTGGAGAGGTGGGAATCCGTGCCAAGGTGGATGTTCTGGTTCTGTTTCTCTAGAAAACAAGAACTGGACTTTCTTTCTTTCTCTTTCCCTCTCTTTCATGGCTAGTTTTTGGGCCTCAACTTCTCGCAGTTTCAAGTTCCAAAACTCTGAGGTACTGCTGCTTTTTTTGTGGTCCAAAATTCTCTTTTTTTCTTTGCTGCCTGAAATCTGAACAGCTCCAGTTTTGTAACTGTTTCACTATTTTCACTCATCTTGCTGCTTTTATGACCCTATATCCCTTTCCTGAAATAAACAATCAGTGTTTCCTCTAAGATTTTCAATCTGTGAGAAGAGTGAGTTTTGTCTTGTGCACCAATATTGATGTCATGTGCACTTGTTTGGATGTGTGCCACCATGTTATGGAAGAAAGCCCCACAGTGTGCAAATGCATTAGCTGGGACCGCGGCTGCTTGGGCCGGGTCTGCGATACTAAAAAACACCATGCCTTTGCACAGGGGCCTGATGCCCCTTGTGCTGGGATGCAAGCCAGGGCTGCGGTGCCATTTTAGTACCATGGCCCCGGCCCCAGCAGCTGCCACACAGCCACGGCCTCAGCTACTCCCAGGGGCTGAGCAGCGAGGCGGGCAGCTGGGATTAGAGCCAGGGCTGCAGTGCTATTTTTAGTTCCATGGCCTTGTCTCCAGCTCCAGCAACTGCCAAGTGGGCCACACTGTGACAGGGCAGGGCGGCCACGCACCATGTGGTCCCACCCCCAAGAGCGGCTGGGGCCACAGCTGCACAGCTCTGCTGAAGGGGTGGGCGGGACTGAAATTCTTGATACACACCCATGCAGGCACGCACCTTATAGAGAACCCTGCTGGTAACTTCTTTGACTCATCTCAAGCAACCACACTTAAAGTCTCACTTAAAATCTTTATACCAGTGTATGGAGTACAAATCTCACTCAGAACGAGCTGTGCATTTCACCCACTCTGCGCATTGCACCACTTTGACAGCTCCCCTCCCCTCCAGGGTGCCACCAGGAATTAGGGTATCACTGAGCCCTCTCTCTCACCAGCCTGGGCTTCCTCTCAGTGTGACCCTGTGACAAGCTACAATCCCTTCCTGGACTTGCACTTACAGACACTTACTTACACAGGCAGCTCAGTTACATGAACACTCTCCTCAGCCAATCATTAGCTAACAAGAGAGGCTAGAGCCAGTACTCTGAAGCTCCACAGCCTTGGACCCTAGAGCTGTACCATCTTGTTCTGGTCAAAAACCTGACCAGTAACCATTACTACTAAGTCCATCCTTCCTTCCCTCATTCCTGAACAGATTCACCAAGTACTTCAAGCAACACACACTGTTTTAGGGAAAAAATGTAAAACATTTATTAACTACCAAAAGACACATTTTAAGTGATGGTAAGTGAGGGTATGTCTACACTACAGAGTTAGTTCGAACTAACGGATGTTAGTTCGAACTAACTTTAATAGGCGCTACACTAGCGCTCCGCTAGTTCGAATTTAATTCGAACCAGCGGAGCGCTTAGTTCGAACTAGGTAAACCTCATTTTACGAGGATTAAGCCTAGTTCGAACTAGCTAGTTCGAATTAAGGGCTGTGTAGACCCTTAATTCGAACTAGTGGGAGGCTAAGGCTTCCCAGGTTTCCCTGGTGGCTGGCCAACACCAGGGAAACTCTATGCCCCCCTCCCGGCCCCGGAGCCCTTAAAGGGGCACGGGCTGGTTACGGTACCCGTGCCAGGTGCAAGCCTGCCAGCACCCAGACAGCAGACACTGCACCTGGCACGGATCGAGCCAGCCACCCGATGCCTCCCAACCTCCCCCCTCTTCCCGGGACCAGGCTGGCGGCTCCCAGGAGCTTGTCCGGGACCGCAAGAGGCAGGCACCCGCCTGGGCTAGTGCGGACATCGTGGACCTCGTCTACGATCTCCGCACTAGGCACAGGAAGGTGGCCATCTAGGGCAGGAGAGCTGCCAGCCTGGCCACCCAGGAGCAGGTGTGCATGAAAATCAAGGGGGTCCACTGAGACCCCCGACCCTGAGCCCTGAGCTTACAATGGCCGTCCTGAGTCAGACCAAAGGTCCATCTAGCCCAGTAGCCTGTCTGCCAACAGCAGCCAACCCTAGGGACCCTGGAGGGGATGGACCGGAGACAGTGACCAAGCCATTTGTCTCGTGCCATCCCTCTCCAGCCTTCCACAAACTTTGGGCAGGGACACCACTCCTACCCCCTGGCTAATACCACTCCATGGACCCTGCCTCCATGACTTGATCTCACTTCCCTTTAAACTCTGTTCTAGTTGTAGCCTTCACAGCCTCCTGCAGCAAGGAGTTCCACAGGTTGAATCTTTGCTTTGTGAAGAACAACTTTCTGTTACTAGTTTGAAGCCTGCTACCCATTCCTTTCCTTTGGTGTCCTCTAGTCCTTCTTTATGGGAACTAATGAAGAACTTTTCTGTATGCACCGTCTCCACCCAACTCCTGCTTTTAGAGACCTCTATCCTGTCCCCCCTCCGTCTCCTCTTTTCTAAGCTGAGAAGTCCCAGTCTCTTTAGCCTCTCTTCATATGGGACCTGTTCCCAACCCCTGATCATTTTAGTTGCCCTCCCCTCTCCCAGCCTCTCTCTTCCCCTCTCCCACCTCCTTTTCCCAGTCTCCCCCAGTTTTGTTCAATAAAGACAGATTCCATTTTGGAACACAATTGTCCTTTATTTTGTACATCAAGAAAAGGGGCTAGGGAAGGGTAAGTGGAAGGAGGTGAGGGAGGAATGGGGCACGAGCCCCCGATGGGGAGGACTGGGCTGGCTCTGCGGGCTTCTGGGGGTGGAAGCTCTCCTGCAGCCCCCCAATTACCCCCTCTCCCCAGATGGCAGCCTGCGGCAAGTGCAGCCGGGCTGATGGCCGAGTGGTGTGATGTGCCCTGTGTGGGCACTCCGGGCACTCCAAGCCAGGACTGGTTTTCAAGCGGGGCACCCCTGAGAACTGTCTGTCCGGGGTGGGGGTCGGGACGCTTTAAGCACAGCCCTCGGCTAGCCTGAGACAGCATCTCCACGCTCTAAGTCCTCCTCTGATGCCCTGCCGGCACTGCTTCCGGCCATCCTTAAGCCCTGTTCAGGGTCCACTTAATGTGGACATGCTAGTTCGAATTAGCAAAACGCTAATTCGAACTAGTTTTTAGTTCTAGACGCGTTAGTTCGAATTAGCTTAGTTCGAATTAACTAATTCGAACTAAGTTAGTTCGAATTAACGTTGTAGTGTAGACATACCCTAATAGAGTACAGATCAAAGAAGACTGCCATAAGAAATAAAACAAAAAATGCAATCTAAGTTCTCTGGATAGGATTTGAATCAAGCAATATCTGCTAGAGAGCCCCAAGCTTCCATAAAGAGGCAAACTTTTTTCTTTCCCACGTGGGACACCCTTTCCCCAGTTCAATCTTTGTTCCTCGGGTATTTCCAGGAGTTTTCCTGTAGTGGGAGGGAGGCCTAGTGATGTGGTCACCTCCCCCTTTTGTAGCTTCTACTATGTGGAGAGGACTTTTGGAAAAATACAAGCAACAAGATGGAGCTTAGTATCACATGATCTAGTCACATGCTCTTGCACACTCTGATGACTCAGACAGCCATTACCTACAGTTCTGGCTCAAGTGTCCACAGGAAAGCTTATTAGGTGAAGCCAAGCTTTTCCCATGGCTCATTATCTTCACCGATGAGCCATTACCTTGGATGGCCCCCTTCACAATGTGCTGGCTAGCCAGGATGTACCCAAACTTTGTGGATGTTGCCCAGGAGCCAAAACATTTCAAAGATGGAGAGTCAATATTCATAACTCCAAATACAAAAACAGTGAACACATACAGATAGCATAAACACATTCAGCAAACCATAACTTTTCCACAGACCCCTCACAGGATATATTTTGTACAAAACGCATCATAATTATATTATAACCATTTCACTATCGTGAATATGAGGTGTAGAAAATCACAGTGGGCACCTTTACATTTATCACATAGTCCATGCAAGTATTTAATGGTTAATGTTCTTGAAATGGAGAATTAAATCAAATATCCAAGAAACCATTTCAATACTGAAATATAGTATGTTCACATTTTTAAGGGCAGGTACATGATGAGTGCCCTTAAAAATGCCTATCTTTTAAAAGCCTATTAATGTATTCAGCTGTACACCGATTAAACCCATGATTGGCCAGATATACCTGATACTGATATCAATATATTTGATAGAGAAATCACATGCTTAAGCAGTGCACATCTGAAAACATTAATTGGCTAAAAGACAGGCAACTACAATGATAGCTAGAATATAAGAAACTAAATTTAAAAAACCACATATTTTGCATGTTTGGCATTGGTCATGGATGAAAAATGGTAACATTAGAAGCTAATTGACATTTTTCTTTTAAATTTATTTTGGCTATTGAAGATTTTGAATAAAATGAAGAATTCAAAATTAAAATGTAAAGCAAAAAACATAAGTACCTTGCATGTTCTTGAACTCCCACAATCTCCACTTCGCTGTCAGAAGAGGGAATATTAATTTCTTCATTGATCTGTGCATTGCCAGAAGAGGTTCTCTCGCTTGCTAGGAAACCTGGATCCAGATGACCTGCACAGAACAAAATAAAATAAAAATAAAAATAAAAATTGCAAAACACTACATGAGCTTAGAGAACTCAGGAAACCAATGCTGAAAGATACTTCTCAAACTAACCACAAATGATCACTGAACCTGAGATGAATGGACCTATTAGATCAACTTGTCCAACTCCTTCCCACTGCAGAACTAAGTAATACAGGTACTGCCTATTGAAGTGATTTGTCTCATCTTGTTTCCAATTACTCAAGTGATAAGGCTGTCGTACCAAATATGGTACCCAATTACTGTTGTGAGAGCTTCCCAGTTCTAAAAATAATTAGATTCTCCACCTGTAGTACTTCAGAAGTGACTTGAGAGGCAGGTGGCTCCTAAACACCCCTGAGAAAGTTACATGAGATCCATATTATATCTTATCGTTGAGAAAGCTAAATTCCTCCAACTCAGCTACTGAAGTAGCAAAATGGAAACTTACAATTGTTTTCACTGTACCTGTCCTTAGTACCAAATACAACAGAGAAGGATTTGAGAAGAAACATGATGCTAAATACAAAAAGCAGTAGTTGCTGTTAATGGTTAACACTATGGTAGTAATTTCATGCCCCCTGAGAATACATAGTACAGTCTGAAAAATACAGAATTGGCAATGGACTCTCTTGAAATGTTTCTCTGGTCTGCAAACACACTCTCATTAAGGTTAAGAGGCTGGTTCCTGGGTAATCGAGTTATCAATACAATTTGTATCGACTACACGATTCGTCAATAAAGGAAGGCACTCAGAAGGCGCTACCCTCTCTGCAGTTTAAATGTAGTAAGAGCAGGGAACGTAGGCAGCCCAGCTCCTATTACATTTAAACTTCAGAGCTGCAGCAGGGGTAGCTCCTGGACCCAGCGCGAGCTATGTGCTGGGTAGTGGGGGAGGAGAGAGCCCAAATGGCACCACAGAGACCAGCTTTTAAGCCAGCTCCCCCCAGCACTGCCTCCTGCTCCCTTCTGGCTACTTCTGATATAGAAGCAGCAGGAGGGAAGGGGAAAATGTGAGTAGTTGACTTGACTACCCAATAAGCTTAGGCTTATCAGGTGGTTGACTAATCGACTACTCTTTTATATCCCTAACACACACAAGAATTTTTTTTGAAAAACAAATTAATTAATCTGGGAACATCGTTTCCTTGCCACCGTAGGGACCTCTGCATCTGGCACACTTTAGTCCGTTCCTAGTCTCTCCCTGTGATACATCTCGTTTAGCCTCCTATGGCCTCTAATAATTTGGTTTAATTTTGGTTGCTGGATTTAGTGTTTAGATGCTGGGGGAGAGGGGGAGGTAGTATACAGGACTAGATGATTCTGTGGCCTCTTCTGGCCTTAAACTGACTAAATATCCACTACATCCAACAACAATAGGTAAGTATTAGCTTATTTCTGCTAAAATGATCTGCAGTGAAAGTAAATGGTGACATTTAAATTGCCATCATTAGGTTCCAGTACCAACTGTGCACTGAGGTGAAAGGGAGCCATTCACATCTATCATTCCACACCATTCAACACCTCTTCCCACTGCCCATCCTTACCAGAAGTGGATCTGGCCCATTCTTCATGATATGTTTGGAAAGGTGAGCAATAAGAGGGAATAAGCAATTTTGATCTTAAGGGAATAGAAGTAGGTCTAAAGTTTGACGGACTCCCCCACCACCTTATACCTGTTTGCAAGATGCATATAATACTTGAGATGTGATTATTTTTCCTCAAACCAGGTGATACAATGGTGCATTGGATGTTTGTTTTTTAGGAGGAAAAAAAAGCCATATCTCAACATAGCCAACCCTTCAATAACAAAGTAGTCTGCATGTATGATAAAAAACTGACTTCAGTTTTAAGGTTCCAAGCAATGGTTTTGGGATGGGGGAAGAGAACAAATTTCCAGCAATTTTGCAATGAAAAAGGTCAGACATTTCGCCCCCCCCACATACTAGTACATTTTCCCTTTGTGATTAGAAATGCAACATCTACACATTTTTTAAATAGCATCCTTCATCCTAGCCTCTGTAGTGCTTTAAAAACTATGCAAACACTGGACCTCCTTCAAACAGCATTGAAATAAAACCAGGTTTTTGATGAGTTGTAAGGGGAGGGAGGGAGAAATTTCAGCTTAACAATACTGGGTCAAATTTTACAGTGTTGTGGATCTTTAGTGTCCATGTAGCACTCTCAGGATGTAAGGTCCAGATCCTCAAAGATATTTAGGTGCCTAACTCTTGATGCCTTTTAAAGGGAGGATCTGGAAGTTGGGTCCCAAACAGATAAACTCTTATGACTAATTGTAGTGCATAACATCCTGAGTAGACCAGGTCTTAAAATGGAACGAGTAAAAGTGTTTTGAGGATTGATCAATGAGGGCTTGAACTTTGAAAACTGTGGGGCACTGGCTCTGATCCAGTCAAGCACTTCAGCTCATAGTTAACTTTACTCACTTGATTAGTCTATTGGTTTTAAAGGAACTACATAAATACTTAAATGCTTGCCTAGATTGGGGCAAAGGTGCTCAGCATCTTGCACAATTAAGTTCTTAGCTTTCAAAGGTCTCCGCCAGAAGACCAATACATAGTAAATGGCATGGGATTAATTTTATTTACCTTGGAAGATTGAGTTTAATCCTGTTGGGATTTCAACTTTATGGTTACAGATAGTGTGGAGTGTATCTAACATAGTACTTACAGGCCTGATTCAGTTTCCTGCTGTCTTCATCTGTAGGCCATTTCCACACTAAAAACTGTGGTCAAAGCATGATAATGTCAGCGTACAACTGCCAAAAGTTTGTACATTGCTCACATTTGCACACACTTGGCAGCTTGTGTCATACTCCTTAGGAGCGTTTGTGTGGATGTTAAGTGCAGTGCACCACAAGTAAGTATCCAACTGTGCCATGTGCCAACATCCAGTGCAGTGCCTTTTGGGAAAATTTTGCAATGTGTTGGTGGGACAAACATGGCAGATTCAGGGATCTAGGATCCAGGGATCAAGTTCCCAGCATGCAACTTTCTCCACCCCATAATGCCATCTATATGCCATAATTTTCACACTTTTTGAAATCCCACAAACCTTGCCCCACTTTGCCATCTCTACCACTTCTGACAAAAGCATAGAGACAGCACAGCTCTGCACTATTCTCATGAATGTTGAAAATACAGGATGCATAATTCTCCTGTATCTGAAGACCTGCAGGAAACACCACAACAACTGGGGACAAAAAGGACATCTTCAAGGTCAGTTTGCTGAGGGATATAGCACAAAACAATTCAAGATTACTGGTAGCATTCACAGAGCAGCTGCAAAAGTGGAGCACTGCCTTCTGGGCCCTAGAAACGAGCACTGACAGGTTGGATCACATTGTAATGTAGGTATGGGATGACAAGCATTGGCTGCACAACTTTCAGATTCCTGGTGGTGGTATTACTGAGTAACTGTAATAGGGCACTTACGTCATCCTGAAACAAATTTGAGCACAGACCCGTGCACAAATAGGTTAACGCAAGGTGATCTACATCAATGTAATTTTCTAGTGCAGACCAAGCCTGGCCAGTCCCCTATGCTGTGATGAGTCCATTGATTTCAATGGAATGAGTCTCAGAGTAAGAGACTACTCAGCATGGGACAGGATGGCAGAATTTGTCCCTAAACAAGAATCAAGTACTGTCAGGTCACACACTTCTTCAACATGAGACTAAAAGCTAGGTGACTGAGCAACAAAATGGCAGATGAAATTTAATGCTGATAAATGCAAAGTAATACACATTGGAAAGCATAATCCAAACCAAACTAGATGTATAAAATGATGGGGACTAAATTAGCAGTTACCACTCAAGAGAGACACCTTGGAGTCACTGTGAATAGTTCTCTCAAAACCTCCACTCAATGTGCAGCAATAGTAGTCAAAAAAGCAAAAAGAATGTTAGGAATTATTAAGAAAGGGATAGAGAATAAGAGAGAATATCTTATTGTCTCTATATAAATCCATGATATGCTCAAATCTTGAATACTGCATGCAGATATGGTCATCTCATCTCAAAAAGATATCTTAGCACTGAAAAGAGTTCAGAAAAAAGCAACAAAAAGTCTTGAGGATATGGAATGGCTGCTGTATGTGGAGAGATTAGTAAGAATAGGACTTTTCAGCTTAAAAAAAATAGATGACTAAGGGAAAATATGAGAGAGGTCTATAAAATCAAGATTGGTGCGGAGAAACTGAATTTAAAAAAGTTTTGACTCCTTCCCATAACAAAAGTAACTAGGGCTCAGCAAATGGAATTAATAGCTAGCATCTCCAAAACAAAGAAAAGGAAGTATTTCTTCACACAACACACAGTTAACCTCTGGAACTCCTTGCTGGAGGTTGTTGTGAAGTCCAAGACTTTGACAAGGTTCAAAAAAGAATTAGATAATTTAATGGAGGTTAGGTTCAATAGTGTTTATTAGTAGGGCTTGACAAACGGCAGTGAAATCCATTCACCAGCCCCACATTGCGCATGCGCAAGCCGCCAGTGAACGGGGCACCCGGCTGAAATCTACTCACCACGGGCGAGTAGATTCAATAGTTTGTCAAGCCCTGGTTATTAGCCAGGATGGGAAGGAATGGTGTCCCTACCCTCTGTCAGAAGCTGGAAATGGACGACCAGGGATGGGTCACTTGATAATGATCTGTTCTGTTCATTCCCTCTGGGGCAGCTGGCATTGGCCACTGTCAGAAGACAGGATACTGGGCTAGATGGATCTTTGGTCTGACCAAGTATAACCTCTTTTATGATCATAGATATCTAATATCTGTTATTGTATACTTTGTATAACCCGTGTCAAGTGGCATACAAGCTGCAGCATCAGAGAAGGAGGTTAATTTAGACAAACCTGTATCAGCATTCAGTTCCTCTAGTAGACCTCCGGTCCTCCAAGTAGCTCCTGTGTCCTGATTTCCTACAGAATTATTGTGCTCTTGAACAACCGCAGCCGCCAATAGATTGTCCACATTTACCACTTCGGAGTCAGAGTTTGTGTCCGATATATCATAATGAGCTACAACTGTAGGTCCATCTGAGGAGGAAAGAAAAAGCAATGGATATAAGATAATGCATGTTGTGAAAGACTTTTAAAACATAAATCTCTAGCTCTAGGATCATCACATCTTCCTAAATAGGTCCTCAAGGAACAGTCAGAGGCAGGTATGTTACTGATTAAACTTCAATTGGATGAAGTCAGTCTGACACCAGAGGCACTAAGTTTTGCATAAATAGAAAAGATACAGAATAAGCAGCCATTTGAGCCTCTCATATCTATTAATTACAATAACATCCTTTACATTAATCCATATTTTCCATATTTAACAATGTTACATTTATAACACTAAAAACATTAGAAAGTTCAGTTTAAGGAAAATATTCTGAATGACAGGACATTAAATACGACAAGAGAAAATGTTTATGGAATTGTACCTAATTCAAATGACAATTTACATTTTTTAGGAGCTGATTTGTTGTTGTTTTTTAATTTGGGGAGAGGAGTAACTGATGCAACTACAATACATTTAACACCAGGCAAGATCCTTACATAAAATGCACCTGCCAAGGACACTGGCGTTTGTCAAAACTGCAGTGGCTTTTTTAATATACATATGCAAAAAATGTAAAAAATATACAAGTGAATAATACTCTTTCAGGCAGAGTTTTCTGTTAAAAGCAAAGCATAGCAACAAGTATGCTTTCAGCATAGTGTTTTCACAACATGAACCTACTGCCACCAAGAGGACCGGGAGAGGGGGTAAATTTTCAGGATTTTGCAGCCTATTATTGAAAACCCACAAGAGGTTTTAGGGGTATTTTTGCTTTGCTTTGTTTTCTTGCATAGTGATAGACACTAATGTTCCCACTAATTTATCCATCCATGTGCAGAATAAATATTATGTGCACCTAGGCATGTGCAGATGTGCACTAGGGACGTTAGAACTCAGCAGTTACACACTGCGGACTCCACAGCGTAAAGCTTAAATGAACTTTACACTGCAGAGACCACAGTGAAGCCTCCTCAGGAGTGGGGCCACCAGCTCCTGGCAGCTCCGCTCCCCACAGGGAGGTGGCTTCGCTGCCACAGCAAAGTCTCCTCCCCAGAAGTGAAGCCAGGAGCCCTTGCTCACACAGCTCCTGGTGAGGAGGTTTCACTGCCATGCCACAGCAAAGCCACCTCTCCAGGAGCCGGCTGAGTGTAACCAACACATTGACTGTTAAGCATCAGCTTAATCGGTTAATTGTTACACTCTAGCATCCCTAATGTACACCACCAGTAGAAATACATGCTGCTGGCTATGGGCGCTCTGCTAATCATCTGAGCAACATATGAATCTCTCCTGAGTGGCTGGCCAAGTGTGCAGCTTACCGGGAACGCTGCTGGACACCATATGCCAAATGCCCACTTTTTCCTTAAGGAATGGAAATAATATCTAGCTTGAGGGGCTACCAAAAGCAACTCATCCTCAAAATCACATTCAATTAAAAGGGTCATTTGGAAGCAGAGGTAGAACTAGTAAACATCATTATGAAAGTCCCCATTTTCACTCAAAAAAAGCCTGCCTCCTTTAATAACACTAATTAACTAATCAAGATATGGTGGAAGGCATTAAAGGATGAAATCCTCGCTCCACTGAAATCAATTGTGAAATTCCTATTGACTTCAACAGAGCCAAGATTTTCACCAAGGAATCATACCTATGAGTGGCACATGTAAAAACATTTTAACATTCTGGGCCAAGATTAAGCTGATGTCAAGCAAGAGATGGATATATAGAGAAGGCCACTACTATCTTTTAGTAGTATAGAACCTTCTAAATTTTAAAATAAAGAAAAAAGCAGTTCTCTAAAGGACACGTGTGTTTCAGAAAACTCTGGCTTCTTAAGGGGTATAACATGAAAAGTGTTTGACACCGAAGAAAAATCAGAGAGTGAGTGTGTGTGTGTGTATAAAATTAAACATTAAAACGTGGTTCGCTGGATGGCTGGTTCCATTAGAGCTTGTTTGGTTTTTATTTAATCCTACAGAAAATAATCCAACACAACAATTTTAAAGAATTCTGATTCTGCAGTTAGCAATCCACTTCACTGAAGCACAACATTATGAAGGAATCTTGCTTAAACTGTGCTGAAGATCAGTTCTGCAACCTGATATGAAAAAATTCACAAACCATTTCAAGTCAGAACAGCCCCCAACATCACAGTTTCATAAAACAATGTTGTTACATTACAAATTCAAAACAGACCCAACATAAAAATAAATGGGTAGTTAAATGCCAATGTATAAAAGAGCAAACATGTCACAACATGAAATGCTGATGATTATTACTGGGAAAAAATCCTGACGACTAGTGGAAAGACAACTGTTTCCTTTTGAAAAGGTAAATCCAAAGTACAAGAATACCAACTTTATGATTTAATTGTCTGATTTTGGGTGGGTGGTTTTTTTGCACATTTTAAGCTAAATTTCATGCAAAATTTACAAAATTAATGGAATTATGCAAAAGAATGTTTTCACAGTCTTTTCATCAGAGTTCAGTGTGATATGGTATCAATATATTATGTGATCTATAAAAATAAATGCTTGAGTGCAGAAGATACGAGGGTCAAGTACAATATTGACTATTTGACCATGTGTTCAGTAAGAATGTTATCTAAAATTTAAGGAGCTGTGTATAATTCTTTCAATTTTTTGTTTCTCTTGATTATTACTAATGTTTTTAAGAGCAGAAGCCAAACTTAAATTAAGTAGGCACATCAAATTATAATTGGACAAATGGCATCAAAAGTCTCAAGTCAAAATTGTACCACTCCTACATGTATAATCATGCAAAAATGTATAATAAATGTATATACATGCAGAGTGATATTCTCTTCACCTACCCATAGAAATAACTTGTGTGAAAGTCTTCATCAGTAGGAAATACAAGCATAAACTTGTTATCTGTAGCTCCACTCTTGTATCTTCCACACTTCCAAACAGCATTCCTTATAACTTAGCTTAAATTTAGTATACATCAGACAGACAAAAATATCTTCAATATAGTTTACATTACTGTACAGTAATTTTGTCAATTTGACAGCCATCATTAAAGGATCTTAAAAATTCACAAACACAAACTAACTGTTTACATGCCATCCACAAAGAGGAGATTTTTGCTTTTCTTAGCCTTGCCTTTCAAAATCAGATTTGGAAACAAATGGTTCTCTGAATATCAGTGACTGACTGATTATGCAAACTTAATGGTTGCAAGACAAGAGCAAAACCTGGAGACTGTCAGCATGTGTGAAGCTAGAATATATTCCTTACTGAAAAGCTGTGATGCCCCGTTAAAAACAAACAACTCAAGACTTTCTCCTTAAAAACAACTCTAGAAGAAATAGACTTAGAAGGTTTTCACAGCAATATGTAGCTTTTCTCCTCTAGGTAGCTGTTTTAAATCCAGGTCATACTAGTAGAAATTGAAAGTCACTACAATCCGATAGCTGTCAGTGGCTTATGTTAAGTGAGCTAGTGTTTTCAGCCTAATTTTCTAGGAGACTTACAAAAACAAGACCAAAGCCACCATTGCAAATGGAATTCTTGATGGAAACCCTGATGAATTCCATGCCCCCATACATGGCAAGTAACAGGGCAGCACAGGGAAGCTAACACTGCTACTGCGAGCACTGGACTTCTTCTAAATGGATAAAAGGACCCTACATTAGGCTGTTAATCGGGCATCTTTCTGTCATCACAATCTGGATAGAGAGAAAGTTATAGGCTAAACCCGGAGGTACAACTGATACGCACAAAGGGCGACCTTAGTGCACCCCTGCAAAAGGGACAAAAGAGGTATGCACTATTTAAATCCCCCGTACACTTTATTTTGAGGCCTGAGGCCCAGATCTTTTAGGATGTATTTAAACATTTAACTCCCATTGAATTTCACAGCCAAAGTAGAGCTCTGTGTTGCTTGAAATCTTCTCTCTTTCACCAACAGAAAGGGTCCAATAAAAGATATTACCCAATTCACACTGTGTGTCTAATATCCTGGGACTAGCATAACTACACCACCACTGCAAATACTCATTTCAGTTGAAGCTGGACCATAAGTACCTTTGAGAACGTGGGCCTTACTGCATTGGCTGTGTGTTGGTTCTCTGGACAAGCACAAAGTTCACCCAGAATAGAAATTGAAGGTGCTTTTGAAGCCCTTGCACTAGGTTAGGGCATGAGAAGGGACTCAGTTGCAACCAAAAACTGGCATAGTATGAGATGTCCTGGCCAGGTCCCTTTTCCTTCAGCCTGACTTTTCCCCAGAACTCCTATGCTGCCTCCATACTACTGATGGATTACCCCCTCTACAGGTCAGTTACACCAGATTTAGGGCCAGTTTACACAGTATTGCAATACAAAATTAACATATAGCACCAAAAATCAGTACCATTGATCCTAGGTAGGAAATAAGAAAGAACTTTGTAATTAAAACAGTTTTTATTCAGTAAACATCCTTATGAAAAGGATGAAGGAAAAGAATTCAATGCTGTTTTCTAAGTTTCTCACAACAATTAGGCTGCACACTGTCAATATCATAAATGATATTCCACATGAGAGAAACAGGAAGATTTTTAGCCAGCTAACAAAAGCTAAACTCTTTTCTCCTCTTTTTTAAAAATCAGATCTACCGAGACTCAATTTAGGTGCAATGCTTTAAAGCTACATTGGTAGAAAGCTTAAATTTTTGATTGATGCAATAAGCACTTGGGAAAGGACAAGTCTGAAAGATAATGTATCAGCAAATACAAATGTTAATATTTAACATTAATTCTGGGGAAAAAAAGACCATTTCTTCCCCCTTTCACAGGCAGAGGACACCACTGGCATAAAGGGTCTGATTCTGTTCTCGCCTCCACCGATGTAAAACAGAATTGTTTCCACTAGCGTCAATGGAATTTCAATAAGTAGAGAGATTTGCACCTCAATTTGCAATTTAAAAATATAAAAAATTGACATGCAATTAGTTCACTCTCTCACTCATGTTTACTAACCTCTTAACAGTGCCTCTCTTTGCTGGATCCCAAAACAGTGTGGGCCATATTCAGCCACCCTTGCCCTGCTGAAATGGTACAGACCATGAGCAAGGATAGCAGAATTAAAATTTCAGCGGGGGTGAAATGCTGTATATAAAATTCAGCCTCTTTATGATGAAACCCAACAGCTGTTTACTGACAGACTATAATACTGCAGGACTTTAAGACAGGAAGCAAACAATGCTGTAATGTAAGAATGTTAGCTATTGGGTAATTGAATAACCACATGACATTTTAGTATCAGAGGGGTAGCCATGTTAGTCTGGTTCTGCAAAAGCGACAAGGAATCCTGTGGCATCTTATAGACTAACAGATGTATTGGAGCATAAGCTTTCGTGGGAAAAGACCCACTTCATTAGATGCATATGAAATTTTAGCGGGTCAATATTCAATAATCCCCGGGGGCGGGGATAGCAGCTAGTGTGCTCCTCGCCCCACTCCTGGGGAGCCCCCTGCCACCCCGTGCTGCTGCCTCTGTATCAGAGGCAGCAGCACAGGGTAGCAGGAGGAGCTGGTCTGCGAGGGGAGCCAGTTTAAACCAGCTCCCCTCGTGGACTGGCTACCTGCCGCCCTACACTGCTGCCTCTGATACAGAGCAGCCTCTGTCCATGGAGAGCTCAGACACCCCGTTCCCCCTTCTCTCAAGCACAGGGGCTGCTTCCGTGAAGCAGCCTGTCTGTGGTGAGCCCAGACCCACCACAGGTGGAAGATGCTCTATCGGAGCAGCCTCTGTCCTTGCTGTGGATGGAGGCTGCTTTGTGGCAGCCTCCCCACCACGCTGCTAACCCTGAGGCGGCACTGGGGAGGCTGGATCTGGGGGAAACTGGCTTTTAAACCAGCTCCTTCTTGCCCCCCTTCCCTGCTATAAGAGGCAGCCAAGTGGGGGGGGGGGGAGAAGAGGGGAGAGAGAGGAGAGAAAAAAGGTCTGTGGAGCAGGTACATGTATTGGCTCCAGCCAGCTCCCCTCACTCTCTGCACTGCTGCCTCTCTATCCGAGGCAGAGGCCTGTTGGGGGGCAGAGGGGGGGGGGGAATCTGGTGCTCTTAGGGAGCCTGTTTAAATCCAGCTCCCCACCAGGGAATGCGTTTAGTCGACAAGATTAACCAATAAGCTTAGGTTTATCGGTTAATCGTACATACTACATGTTGACATCCCTACTGTAATGCTATAGGAATAGCTTAGCCACTACATTTTCATATACAGAGCAAGTATTATAAACACTCTCTCATATAGTGCTTTTCCTCAGATCTTTACAAAGGATGTCAGCATCATTATCTCCATCTTGCAAACTGGAGAACTGAGTCACAGCCAAGGGTCAACCAGAAGCCACACTAGGAATCTGTTTCCTGAGTCCACGTCTAGCACTCCAGTCAGGATGCTGGCACATTTCTAAACAGTAAATTACTAATGGCTAGAAAAATTAGCTTCTGAATGTTTTCCTGAAACATATTAAAAAGTGTGACAAAGAAATGGGAGAGGATCTCTCAATGCCGAATCAATTAAAGTAAGGCTTCCTCTATTCTTCCAACATGACAATATTTCTTGATCTTATTTATGGGTATCCATAATACTTTGTAGTATTTCAAATACATTACTCCACAACAGAAAAATTTAACTGTTTGTATCTATCATGTGAGAATATTAAATTTAAAAGAAAAACAAAAAAAAGTAGGATTCTTCTCTTATTGATTTAAATCCAAGGTAACTCTATTTACATTAATGAAGTTACTTCAGAGTTGCATCAGATTTTAAAAAAGTGGAATTCTATAGATTTCTAGATTTTAGAACCAAAAGGTAATTAAATCATCTAGTCTGACCTCCTGTAAAACACAGGCCAAAAAACATATAACGTATGTAATGCTTAAGAATATGGCACTACAATACTTGCAAAATTAACTTTAGGCAATATACACCAATGCCTCTGATTTCATAGAAGGCTATTTTTTACAATGTTTGGACTGGATAGATTATTTTTAAACCAAAAAAAAAGTAATTCAAGCTTGATATTTTTTAAGACATGAGTCAGGGCAACAGTCCAATCACACATATATGTGGGTTCAACTAGCACTGAACCAGATCAGCTGACCTCTAAAATGAGAAGAAAAAATATTTTTCCCATTGTCTATGATTTAGTAACAAGAAGCATTTTATTACTATTTATATTTATTCATTCTAGGTTACAGTAGTTACATTTTGAAATGTACAGGGTTAGGCAAAAAATACACTGAATACAATAAAAACAGTGAAACTACATTCTCTCAAATCATAAAGTCAACAAAAAGTTACTACTGAAATTAGTTGTTTTTCATATTTTTCCTTTATTTAATTTACACCATGGCAATAAAATCAGAAGAAAAGTAGATGAGTATCTGTTGAGATTGGATTCGACCTAATTTTAAAGATACCATGCCCAGATGTCAAAGCTTTGTTGATCCACATTCATAATTTCAAGCAATTTGACGGTTAGATGGAAAATATCTTGGTGGGGCTTATTTTTTGAAGGGGGGAGAGGTAATACACAAGAGATAAAGTCACTTAGTTGTGCTCTGAATAAAGGCACATGGAACATGGCTATGTCCTGAAGATTCCAGGAAGTGGTGCATATTGTTTTACAGTGCATGTTTATCTTATGGTGTGTTCTATTTCTATTGTTATTGCATCGTGGGTTAAACATTATGAAACCAATGTTCAGACACTCTTGACTAATCTGTAAACTAATGTCCCTTTCAGCTAAAGACATTATTTTCCATGTGCCCTCATTTTCCTGAGCTAATACTGCATGGAATTAATAGAATTTAAAAAACAATCAAACAAAAAAAACAAAGTGGGTTTGTGATTTCACTTTTTGCAGGGTACTGTCCACCTTCATCAATCAGCCTGAATATTTAGCTTATACAATACAGATCCCACAACACTCTCCTTCTAATTATTTCTTGTAACTGTTATGTCATACTGCAAACCTTTGTTATGTTCAATATCTATTGAGCAGCCATTTACTGGGCCTGACCTGCAGACTTTATTCATGCAAAAGCCCCATTAAGGTAAATGGGACTTCTCCTTGAGTAAGACCTGTAGGACTGCCTCTGTCATAATTAAAAATAAGGGTTCCATAGGAGTTTTGCCACTGACTTCCAGGAAACCTGGATTTCACCCTTATGTGTTAAAATGGCCAATAGAAACATACAGTATGCGATACAGGAAAAGACAAATTATATTACAGTATAGCTATTTAAATAATTTTAAGGTTGTAAAATTGCCACAAATGACAGAAAATTTTAGGTTTTGATTGATAATCCATCCTTAACTTCCAGCAGCTCTGAAAAGTACTGAAAATACTTCTTTCATAGATATTAAAAACAAAAACAATATTTCTGATTAATCAGTTTTTACCTATCATTTTTACAAGTCACATTGAGGATCAGTATAAGTGAAAGGTATTAAGCAAAATATTTTTCCTCCATTTTCTCAGGGCTTGTCTACACTTAAAATGCTACAGCAACAGAAAAAGGTCTCCTGTCAGTGTAGCTAGGAGGAACTGATCCTTCCATCAACCTAATGCAGTCTTAGATAAGCTTAAATCCCAGAGATGTGAATTAGCAGTGATGCAGCTGGATCAACCTAATTTTCTAGTTTAGATCAGCCCTGTTACTTTACTTCATGAAACTGATAGCACTTTTGGTGTAGTTTGTTTCGTGCCTTCACTTGTATAGTCCCAATATCCAATCATTTCTCCCTGTTTGTGAGGTCACAAAGCAACAGGCAAGACAATTTTTTTGTTAAAATAAATAGCTAAATGTGATTGTAAAACCCACAAAACTCAGAGGGTTTCTGGCCAGGTGTGATACCTCAAATTATTTGTCTCTCTCAGCTTGCATAAATGTACACCAAGGAATGTTTACTGGTACTTACTGGGAATGGATTACAAAGGATGGACACAATTTGATTACCACCTGTTCTGTTCATTCCCTCTGGAGTACCTGGCATTGACCACTGCTCGAAGACAGGATATTGGGCTAGACGATGGACCTTTGGTCTGACCCAGTATGGCCATTCTTATGAACTTTATGAACAAAGAGGCAGATTCAGGTCTTGGACATATATACTTCAACTGAACAACCCAAAAGTATCAGAATTCAATGTATAACATGATATCACAAGACCTCAGTAGAATCATTGGGTATGTCAACTATTTTTTTAAATATACCTATGATCAGTATATCAAAATGGCTCCTTTGGAGCTCTTGCTGTCTACAAGCAGAACAAAGAGGGTAGATCCTTCACCCACTGAAAGACCTCTTGATTTAAATGGGACTCAACATGAGGCTAAGAGTTTGTTAGGTGAGATCAGTTCTGCAATATTGAAGTCAAAGGATGCATGCATAGTTTTGCGTTTAAATATAGTTTTTACAGCAACCATTGTCACAGGTCAGATTTTAGTGTCTTAGCCAAATTAACCGTTTTTCAAATGAGACTCCAAAATATTATCTGATTTCTGAAGAGAGAAGAATAGGATCTAATAACTTTAGTGCTATTTATCAGTGTATTAAAATTAACTTTTAAATTAAAGACTTAAAAAATTGTCACGCAAAGCCCATCTATGACATTTCAGCCCAAAGTAAAATGTATAGAGCTAAATTCTAAAGACTGAGCAACACTAGGCTAACTTTCTTAAAAAACACTTTCTTTAGTCCTAGAGACAACTATTATGTTTTATATCTCCGGAACTCAGGGTAACATTATGTTACAGTTTACTATACTTTGTTCTGTGTATTATTTAAAAAAATTAAAGTTATAAATCTTTTAAAATAGGTCTATAATATGAATGTATAATTTAGAAAACACGAAACCAGTGTCAACTATCATTTGTATGCTAAGTGAAACCTAAACTATTTAAATAAGAGTCTTGTGAAACAAACTCGTAAACAACAGGAAAGAAAATGCATAATTACACCCAACATATCCCTCTTGATTTGCGCCTCTCTGTGGGAGAGAAGTGGCTCTAAGCCTCCATAAGGACTACAGGAAAACCTGAGCCTGCAACACTGAACTCCAAATATCCCATCAGATTTCTAAGTTCTATATATAGACCAATTCCAGTATCTGACTTTTGAACTTCCTGATTTATCAGCTTGATACACACCCATAGTGGCATTTAAATTAAGACTGTGTAAAAAGATTTAAGTTTCATTTGCACTTTATTACAAAAGTCATAATTGAAATAAATGTATTTCAAGCACACAGAACCACCAATTCCTAGTTCCTGAATTTCCAGTTTTGCATGTACTTTCTCATTCACATATACAAATATCTGCAGTTTTTAGATGACCTTTTAATCCTAAACCAACAAGTAGTCCTGTGGCACCTTAGAGGGCAACAAATTTGTTAGCCATGTTAGTCTGTAACTTTAAAAACAATTAGTAGTCCTGTGGCACCTTAGGGGCTAACATGGCTACCCTTTAGATTTTCAATTCAGGATTTTAGATAAGCATATAAAATTTAATGATCAGTTCCTCATCTGGTTTTGAATAAACAAAGACTTCAGTGGAGCTATGCCAGTTTACACCAGCTAGCAATCTGTTCTAACATTTATTTCTTCACAGGCGTCTATAAGACTGCAAGTAATATTTTCTTAAAAAAATAGAATGTTTCATCACTCAATTCTGATGCAAAAACCACAGGCAATCAAAGGTAATCTGGACTCCAACATGCTGCTCCCCCCAGCATGTGTAGAATTTCTATTGGACTCTCCCACAAATGTATTTATTAAACACATTTAATTTTTTAAAGCAAGGATCATACTCTTAAAATAAAAAAGGCCACACTCTTATTAGCAGGAAGTCAAGGGAGGGTTGTCCGACTTTGTATACTAAAATTTCAGCTCAGGGCAAATTTTAATTCCCTGAAAATATTACCGTATTTTCCGGCGTATAAGACGACCCCCTAATTTTTTAGTTAAAAGATAGGGTTTCGTCTTATACCCCAGCGCCCCTCCGCCTCCTTTGCTCCCGGTGTCCCTGGTCTGCTGGAGACGGTCCCCAGCAGACCAGAGGCACCGGGAGCAACGCCGCAGCAGCTTTGTAAAGCCTCGGGGGAAGCTATCCGGCGTACAAGACGACCCCCGATTTTTGGGGGATGTTTTTTAACATCAAAAGTCGTCTTGTACGCCGGAATATACGGTAATTTCAAGTCAAAATCTTTAAAAACAGGAGCATACAGCAGAAACCGTGATACTCTGAATTGTAGCTGTATAAATATGCCACCATAAAACAAAAATAGTTTCAGAAATACTTTCAAACTGTATTATGAAACTATTCAGTTAAAATTTGGCAAGTGCTGTCATACACAATTCAAATAGACTCAATACTAACGTCGACATAAAAAGGTCAGTTTTCCTGTAGCACATCACATCTTAATTCAGAATATAGAGCAGCATGATAAACACTTTTAATTGTACAACCAGAATGATTGCATATTTTCCAGTAGCATAAAAACAGAGCATTCTTTATCCCAAATATGATATTAATACCAAAACAATGCAAGTAGAGAAAATTATTTTCCCCAGGAGGACTATAATCCTTGAAACCAGAACAAACGCTAATGGGCCAGGTCTTCAGCTTGTATAAAATGACATTGGATTTTTCTTCAAAGGAGTGATACTGATTTATGCCAGCTAACTATCTGTCTCAATATCTTTAGGAGACAGATAGAGCAACTGACCAAACTAAAGCCACATTCCAGGTATTTTCAATATTGTATAATGGACATCTGGAAATACCAATACATTCTATGTCTCTAATCTGAAACATTTTCCTAATAATTAACTAGATGCCATTGAACTAGCTTATCCTGAGAAGGACACCATTTTAGTATCATTCCCATATGCATGTTCCACCACTGTTTTCTGATTTAGCATTAACAGCAATTTACAAAGTAAAATCAAGTAATGAGTTGGAAGCAAAAAGGTGTTTTTTAAAAGCAGAAAGTGTATTTTTCTTGTTGCAGGTAGTCAAAGTTAGAGTGCTTTTAATAAAACTTAAATTTCAAAGGTCAGTTTCAATTTTTAAAAAATCCCATCAAGCTTCAATGCTAAGGATTGGTTTTATTTTTTTCCCCCAAGATTCCTATGATCTGCCCAAGGCACAGAAGTTAGAGAAACTTCATTGACTACAACCACTGCAAAATTACTATTAGAGTCCTGCAAATTATCCGCAATATATCTGAGAGTATCTATAGCCGCATTCACATCCACAGATGCAGATATGCACAGTTCATTTTTGCAGATACAAACGTGGATATAAATTTTGTACCTAGAACTCTGGAAATTTGCGGATAGGGATGCAGATATCTACAGCTCATTTTTGAGGATACACATTTTATATTTGTGCAGGGCTCTAGTTATGACACAGTTAGAGATTTCTAATCCATATATAAAACTTTATACTACACAATAAAACCAAATTCTGCTGAACTCTTAAGGCAATTTGCTTTCAAATGCTTAATTGCTCCTTTTTTTTTTTTTAAGTAATGTTTCATAGCATGCTTGACATACTGAGTAAGTGACCCTATTATACATAAAAGAAACCAGTCACTGCTGTAAGCAGCTTTTGCATGCATGGGAAAAACTGTAGAGTTGTCATGCTTTAATTATGATGCTCATATTTTAATTCTAAAAGTATATATTATATATTAAATCTAGGAATACAAGAAATTTTTTTCCCTGAACGATCTTAAACAGAGGAGGACAAAGTTTGTTACATTTCAACCACACACAGTAACTCAGTGTTATAAATGTATAGCTTCTAACAACTTGAGCTAAAAATGTACACAATTTCAAATTAGGGAGATTTCTATCAAGTTAGTATCAATATGTCTATCAAAATTATACATGAAGGAAATCTTGCAAAGAAATTTACTCTTAGTTATTTAAAAATTATCTGCGGCGTAACCTTTCAAACAGTCCCTCTGAAAAAACAGTTCTCAAAACTCATTGTTAAAAAGACAAACACAATCATATAGAACCATACTTTTTAAAAATGATATAGAAAAATGGCGGGAAAACTATTAACACAACATTGTTACTTTTATATTTAAAACTGATAAGAATTATTAGAGGTATTCATGTAGGACCTGATCCAAAGGCTACGTAAATTGATAAATCTCCCACTGTCTTGACTGGGCTTTGTATCAGGCCTATAGATACACAATGGTAATTCTAAGTGGAAGAAAATTCCAAGTGGCTAAATAAAAAATTATAAAATCACCATGATTTAATAAATGAAATTTTAAGAGCCCCCAAAGACCTGTTATATTGTCTTTACTTAAATGACATCTAGGTAGAATCTTTTAATTCCTATTA